>NC_137646.1:2602152-3051152 GCF_963383615.2 Lipophrys pholis | reverse complement strand
GCACATTGAAACACATTGCATGTTAGCATCACGCTAATCTAACAATTTCTGCCCAGAAAAAGCTCTTTCTGTCTGGTGGTGCTGTGCGGTTCTGTGAGGCTGCGGTAACTGGTCTGAAATCAGCGTCCTAAATTCAGAGGCCTGGCTTCAGCTGCAGGAGTGGACAACGAGGCAGCTAAAGGTGGGAGAGGAGACGCTGGCTTGGGTCTCCAGAATCCCCCAAAAAAAGGAAATATGAAAGAAGAAGTACTCCAAACTGTGTCCTGCTTGTCCAGCGGGCTGGCGGTTCTGTCCTTTGGACCTACTTGGTGCTCTCTTTACTGTCCCGAGGCAGCAGTGATATGTGTCCCTCTCGGTGGCTGGGATGAGAACGGTGGTTGGAAAGGAGCTTCACCAAGTTGACTTTTGGACCCCTGTGGTGTCTGGGTCAGGTTCGACCATTATCATTGGTTGCCAACCTGGGGGGTTGGAGACTTCCTGGGGTCTTTGGCCTGCTCCCTGCTGTTTTATGGCCTGTTTATTGTTGCTGGTGTTTCTCCTCAGTCACAGAAAATGCTTGGAGGAGTTCAATGGAATCTTTAGCCCTACATTGACTACAAAAGCGCATTTCTAACACGTTCCCCTTCTAACCATTGATATAATGTCAAATATCACAAGGTTTGAATATGTATGAGTTCTTTTCTAAATGAGGCCGGTCACCTGATAAAGACCGACACGTCATCACACGCCAGATGATGCTCTGAGGAAGACTGCAGGTGCAGCGGAAACTTTACTTTACTGTGTTGGTTTTACAACATTCATAAAATTCATAGTTGGGATCTGGGTTTTAGATTATTTAAACTTGTTCAAGGAATATTATTGCATTGGTAACATAACAAGATCTGCTTTGAGTCATTGTGAGTTTACCTGAATGCTCCGATGAGGTTCCGGAGTTAAGGAGAAGTGGAGAGGAAAGGAGATAGGAGGGGCTATTAGGATGTACCCTCTGAATTTCTGATTCCAGAACAGCTGATCTGAATTAGTTCAATCAACTCTCAGTATGTGAACCTTGACCAAATCTGAAGTTCATTTAGGTGCAATCCAACAAGAGAAAGCTGAATTAGAAGCAGCTAAAAATGAAATATAAAACCATAATTCAGAATGAAAAGGCGGATATGCACATCTGCTATGATTGCTCCTCACTTTGATTTGTATTTTATTATTTAAATTGAAATAAGCTATTAAATTAAAAAAAATATTCCTTCAGTAGCTACTTTATGTAGTAATTTAAACCAGTATTCGAGGAGTCATTTAAAATGTGACCATGTGTGCATCAACACTAAAATTAAAGAATAAAATACTGAAATTATTTATTAAGAAAAGAACATTTGAGTTCTACTCAAGAAGGCACAACATGTTTAAATGTATGTTTGTAACACCGCATTACATAATCATGGTGCAATATGTAATAATGTAATACATTTTCAACTCATTATGTAATAATGTCACATTTTGTAATAAAATTCATGAATGTAGTAATAAACTTTGCCCCATTTTGTCATAACGTTACATACTGCAATCGTTATTACAAAATCTGGGTTTTCCACTTTTTTTTAAGAAAGCGTAATAATTTGGTGCATTATGTAATAAATGAGCCCTTTATGTTTAATAATAAGTAAAAATTAAGTTTCAGTTGGACTAGAATTATATGTCACTCTTTGCTTTTGCTCATGTATTGCCAACAGAACAAAGGCAGACTCCAGAGCTCTAAATCAGGTTCAACTTTTTAGATCACTTGTCATTGTGGCTGGTCGATTTTTAAAGTTAAAGCCATGCAGTATTTCTACCAGACATTTCTATTTCCTTGAAGAAATCAAAGCAGAATGTAAGTGCCACTGAGTGCGTTTTATCATTTAACCTGCATGTTGTAATAACTGTTGCAACATGTAACAAGTTATTGCAAAATGTGGCAAAGTTTATTAGAAAATACATTGAAGAATGTTATTTCAAAATGTGGCTTTATTACATAATGAGTTCAAAATGTATGACAGTATTACATGTTGCACCATTATGACATAATGGGGCACTACTATGTGGTTTACTTTTCTGTTATTTACATTTTGTTTTCACGTTTGTTGTGTGCATCATTTACGGTCAGGATACTCACTTTGCCATGGTGACAATGTGATGCAGTGATGCGTCAATGAAGTCAGATTGCTGTAAAGAAAAGAAGAAGAAGGACGGGATGAGACATGAATCTGACCAATCACAGCTCAGAGACCTAATATCAAGCAGGATTAACCCGTTTGTTGTCATAAAACTGTCGTTTTCTGCTGATTTCATCCACATAATAGAGACACTGTGAAGAAATCAAGTCTCCGTTTGAAGTATACTTCTTGTTATTATTACTACTAATAATAACAATAATAGCAATAACAACAACAACAATAATAATAATAATAATTCAGGTCATTTTATTTGTAGCTGTGGGTAGATTTGTTTTGTAGGTTTTGTGATGGATTCAGCATATCATAACGAGAAAATACACACAACAAACCCGACAGGCAGATATTTGGTCGAGTGACAGAGAAAGCCAAGAGAAATAAACAAGACGAGTGCTCAATGTTTCACTGTTCACCAATAAGTAAAAAAGATAACATTCAAATTAAAGGATTGAAATGGGTAAAAACAAACCACAATACAACACAATATATAACCTTAGAGAGATAAGAGCAGTCTGATAATGAAATCTTATAAACTTCTAAAGTCGTTTTGTCATACGGGATATTTATAGAAGCCTACTTACGTCCAACAGGTTGAGAGACTGTGGGAAGAAAAGCGTGCACACTGGGAGAACATGACACTTTAATATTGTTTTAATTCAATGTTCTTCAATGAATTGTTGGATCTGGTTTCCGTGGTTACAAGGATTCTAATCATTGGGTTTTAATTTAGAAAGGTCATTTTTGTAATAAAAACCTGGGAGATTTAGAGAGACTCACCTGCTCCTGCTGTGATGAGGATGATCTATAGTCTGAACACTCCAAGCCTTTATATGCGCACACACACACACACACACACACACACACACACACACACACACACACACACACACACACACACACACACACACACACACACACACACACACACACACACACACACACACACACACACACACACACACACACACACACACACACACACACACACACACACACACACACACTCTGTCAGAAAGGGTGGAGGTGAGGACTGATGTTCTCCTCCACAGAGAGCAGCTGCTGGTAGCTCACTCTCTATGTTCCTCTGCAGAAAGTGATGAGGACTGATGTTCTCAGAAGAACTTTTTTATCATCAAGAACAACTTTTCCCTCAGAGTGAGATGAGCTGAGTGAGGAAACCAAGCGGTCCAAGGAGCTGTGTTCTTGTTCCAGTCTCTTCTGGATTGAGTTGCTGCTTGTAGTCAAATGTTTTCACACGACCCCGTTAACCTCCAGCAAATAGATCCAACTGTCATTGAACACACACACACACACACACACACACACACACACACACACACACACACACACACACACACACACACACACACACACACACACACACACACACACACACACACACACACACACACACACACACACACACACACACACACACACTTCTAAACAAAACTGAAACTAACGAACTGGAGGTCATGTGATTTCACAGAAATTCAGAGATTACAAGAAGGACACACACACACACACAGAGGAAATCATGTGTGGTTTGCAGCAGGAAACAAACACACAGTTCCAGTTAATGTCAGTTGGAGGTTTGAGGGAACAATGAAGCTTCTGGATGATAAATAACGAGATGATTGTCCATCAGGTGAAGAAGAAGAAAGCAGCTGTCAGAGGTTTGTGATGGTGTGAATGAAATAGAAAAAGAGAAGTTAGAAAGTCTTTTGCTCCATTGTGGAAGCTTCTAAAGAGCTGACAGATTCTCACCTGAACTCTCTTCACTTCCATGTGTGAGGAAACTTGTGGAGAGAAGAAGCTGCCCCTTTAACTGCTTTTTCTTATGACAGCTGTTCAACATGTGGCTCTGCAGCTCCTCTGTAGCGGCTCCCTGAAGCTTCACTGAATCACACTGAAATCAACATTGTGTTGTGGTTGCACTGGGAAGGGCTCACATTAGAAGGGGGTGAAGGGATGACAAATAATATGCGTAACTGAGCTTCAATGCTCCTCTGAGTTTGAATAAAAAATTCCTGCACCAGTGAGTCGTGGAGACCCCGGAGCAGTTCCGTGATACACCTGCAGGAGTCTCTCAGAGTCACTGACCTGAGATTAGAACGACTGAAACATCCTAGACTCAGTTTGCTTCATAAACGTCTCCGGGCAAAACAACATCTGGGACATCCGATCTCAGTTGGTAACAGACGTCGATACCACAATGACCAACTGCTTCAGCAGACCTGGATCTAATGATGATGTCATCACCAAGGTTGTTAAAAAGCCCAATAACGAGCCCCTCATTGATATCAGGTGTGTTGGAACTGGGAGGAGCTAAACCCTGGAGGACCGAGATTGGACACCCCTGCTCTACCTGGACATTTGATGATCATGAGAGGACCATTTGAATGAACTGAAAAAGATCACACATACAAGCTTGTAAAGTCACTCCTCTGTGTACCTGGGAATCGAACCCAGGTCAACTGCTTGGAAAGCAGTGAAGTATATTTTCCATATGAAATTTATTTTCTTATGCACCTATTCCGCACCCTGGAGCTTGGCGTTGAGAAGACTAGGCTACAGGTTAATTGTTAGAGTAATTTTATATATAGTTGCCATATCCGTGCTTAATTATATTCATGTTCAAGTTCAGTTATATTCCTTGTGTTCTTTCTTAAAGCAGCGCCTCTGAGGCGCTGCACACTAATCATATGTTCTGAGCAGGTCAACCTGACCAAGGCTGATAAGCAGGATGAGCCGCGCTATCCACACAGCTGCCTTCTCGAGGTCCCATGCGCAGGGGATGGCCTTTGATTGTACTCATAGTCGCTACAACTGTTAAAGCTCACAGAATGTTTGTTTCTATGATATGTATCCTGTAAACCCTCCCCTTTGTTGAATGGAATAAAAACGCAGGAGAAATGGCCTGGGAGCAGAGTGGATAGGAGGTGTATTTGGGCACACTCCTAGCCATTTCTCCTCGAGTAATCAAAAGCTCATTCTTGTTGTCTTCTTCTTTCTTGCAGATTTAATAAATGTCCGTAGCCTAAACCTGACAGTCTGGGAGGAGGATTCTCACACACAAAGTCAAAGCATCTTTTGAAATTTAACACAAAGGATCATGGTTGATGACCAAAGGGCTCGTCCAGGAATTGAACCCGGGACCTCTCGTACCCGAAGCGAGAATCATACTCCAAGACCAACGAGCCGACATGGTGAAGAAGCTAAAGGACTCCAGTGATTGTCATAAATAATTCAGGAGATCAAGACTCTGACACTGTCAGGTCACAGTTTGACAGTCTGGTTCAGTTTGAGTGACAGTGACAGTGAGAATCACTCAAACTGTGGGGGAGGGGTTCATGGAGCACTGAAGGTGGAACGCTTCACATTTCCTGGTTGGAATGAAGGGAAGTGTAACATTGGTGGTTCAGTGGTAGAATTCTCTCCTTCCATGCAGGAGTCCAGGGTTTGATTCCCGGCCAATGCAGCATATAGTTTTTAACCCTCCTCCTGTGTGAGCTTTCACAACCCAGTCACATGTTAACGGCTCAGTTTTGATCTGAGTCTTCGGCTCCGTTTACACCACAACATTCCAAGTGACAACAACTTGTCCGTTAAGGAAAAGTGAAGCTTTTCCAGGACAGCAGCACTACGGAGTGTTTGTTACTCACATATGAGTTAAAGGTAGTAAATATGGTAAAAGTTTAAAGGTAAAACATGCTGTTAAGAGTTGCTAATGGTATTTTTCTGTGTACATTGTAGTTCTTACGGTGTGTTCACCTGCAAGGCTCAATAAAGTTGAGAAGCATCAGTTTGAGAGAGCATCTTTTCTACCGCGGCTGCTCCAGGCTTCACTGATCCACAAAGAGGTGCAACTGTTGGCATTCCAAAAGGACAGTCAGGAGGACTGAATACATTCTATTAAAGTACTTTGATCTGATCTATTGAAGACTCTGATCTTACCTTTAACACTAAACAAAGAGATTCACAATTCAAGTGTTAAAGTGCAGAGAATCTCACAGCAAATCCACAATGTGAAACATCAAATAGATCCAACTGTCATTGAACACACACACACACACACACACACACACACACACACACACACACACACACACACACACACACACACACACACACACACACACACACACACACACACACACACACACACACACACACACACACACACACACACACACTTCTAAACAAAACTGAAACTAACGAACTGGAGGTCATGTGATTTCACAGAAATTCAGAGATTACAAGAAGGACACACACACACACACAGAGGAAATCATGTGTGGTTTGCAGCAGGAAACAAACACACAGTTCCAGTTAATGTCAGTTGGAGGTTTGAGGGAACAATGAAGCTTCTGGATGATAAATAACGAGATGATTGTCCATCAGGTGAAGAAGAAGAAAGCAGCTGTCAGAGGTTTGTGATGGTGTGAATGAAATAGAAAAAGAGAAGTTAGAAAGTCTTTTGCTCCATTGTGGAAGCTTCTAAAGAGCTGACAGATTCTCACCTGAACTCTCTTCACTTCCATGTGTGAGGAAACTTGTGGAGAGAAGAAGCTGCCCCTTTAACTGCTTTTTCTTATGACAGCTGTTCAACATGTGGCTCTGCAGCTCCTCTGTAGCGGCTCCCTGAAGCTTCACTGAATCACACTGAAATCAACATTGTGTTGTGGTTGCACTGGGAAGGGCTCACATTAGAAGGGGGTGAAGGGATGACAAATAATATACGTAACTGAGCTTCAATGCTCCTCTGAGTTTGAATAAAAAATTCCTGCACCAGTGAGTCGTGGAGACCCCGGAGCAGTTCCGTGATACACCTGCAGGAGTCTCTCAGAGTCACTGACCTGAGATTAGAACGACTGAAACATCCTAGACTCAGTTTGCTTCATAAACGTCTCCGGGCAAAACAACATCTGGGACATCCGATCTCAGTTGGTAACAGACGTCGATACCACAATGACCAACTGCTTCAGCAGACCTGGATCTAATGATGATGTCATCACCAAGGTTGTTAAAAAGCCCAATAACGAGCCCCTCATTGATATCAGGTGTGTTGGAACTGGGAGGAGCTAAACCCTGGAGGACCGAGATTGGACACCCCTGCTCTACCTGGACATTTGATGATCATGAGAGGACCATTTGAATGAACTGAAAAAGATCACACATACAAGCTTGTAAAGTCACTCCTCTGTGTACCTGGGAATCGAACCCAGGTCAACTGCTTGGAAAGCAGTGAAGTATATTTTCCATATGAAATTTATTTTCTTATGCACCTATTCCGCACCCTGGAGCTTGGCGTTGAGAAGACTAGGCTACAGGTTAATTGTTAGAGTAATTTTATATATAGTTGCCATATCCGTGCTTAATTATATTCATGTTCAAGTTCAGTTATATTCCTTGTGTTCTTTCTTAAAGCAGCGCCTCTGAGGCGCTGCACACTAATCATATGTTCTGAGCAGGTCAACCTGACCAAGGCTGATAAGCAGGATGAGCCGCGCTATCCACACAGCTGCCTTCTCGAGGTCCCATGCGCAGGGGATGTCCTTTGATTGTACTCATAGTCGCTACAACTGTTAAAGCTCACAGAATGTTTGTTTCTATGATATGTATCCTGTAAACCCTCCCCTTTGTTGAATGGAATAAAAACGCAGGAGAAATGGCCTGGGAGCAGAGTGGATAGGAGGTGTATTTGGGCACACTCCTAGCCATTTCTCCTCGAGTAATCAAAAGCTCATTCTTGTTGTCTTCTTCTTTCTTGCAGATTTAATAAATGTCCGTAGCCTAAACCTGACAGTCTGGGAGGAGGATTCTCACACACAAAGTCAAAGCATCTTTTGAAATTTAACACAAAGGATCATGGTTGATGACCAAAGGGCTCATCCAGGAATTGAACCCGGGACCTCTCGTACCCGAAGCAAGAATCATACTCCAAGACCAACGAGCCGACATGGTGAAGAAGCTAAAGGACTCCAGTGATGTCATAAATAAGGTAGGAGATCAAGACTCTGACACTGTCAGGTCACAGTTTAACAGTCTGGTTCAGTTTGAGTGACAGCGACAGTGAGAATCACTCAAACTGTGGGGGAGGGGTTCATGGAGCACTGAAGGTGGAACGCTTCACATTTCCTGGTTGGAATGAAGGGAAGTGTAACATTGGTGGTTCAGTGGTAGAATTCTCTCCTTCCATGCAGGAGTCCAGGGTTTGATTCCCGGCCAATGCAGCATATAGTTTTTAACCCTCCTCCTGTGTGAGCTTTCACAACCCAGTCACATGTTAACGGCTCAGTTTTGATCTGAGTCTTCGGCTCCGTTTACACCACAACATTCCAAGTGACAACAACTTGTCCGTTAAGGAAAAGTGAAGCTTTTCCAGGACAGCAGCACTACGGAGTGTTTGTTACTCACATATGAGTTAAAGGTAGTAAATATGGTAAAAGTTTAAAGGTAAAACATGCTGTTAAGAGTTGCTAATGGTATTTTTCTGTTTACATTGTAGTTCTTACGGTGTGTTCACCTGCAAGGCTCAATAAAGTTGAGAAGCATCAGTTTGAGAGAGCATCTTTTCTACCGCGGCTGCTCCAGGCTTCACTGATCCACAAAGAGGTGCAACTGTTGGCATTCCAAAAGGACAGTCAGGAGGACTGAATACATTCTATTAAAGTACTTTGATCTGATCTATTGAAGACTCTGATCTTACCTTTAACACTAAACAAAGAGATTCACAATTCAAGTGTTAAAGTGCAGAGAATCTCACAGCAAATCCACAATGTGAAACATCAAATAGATCCAACTGTCATTGAACACACACACACAAACACACACACACACACACACACACACACACACACACACACACACACACACACACACACACACACACACACACACACACACACACACACACACACACACACACACACACACACACACACACACACACACACACACACACACTTCATCCATCAGACACCCTGTCAGAAAGGGTGGAGGTGAGGACTGATGTTCTCCTCCACAGAGAGCAGCTGCTGGTAGCTCACTCTCTATGTTCCTCTGCAGAAAGTGATGAGGACTGATGTTCTCAGAAGAACTTCTTTATCATCAAAAACAACTTTTCCCTCAGAGTGAGATGAGCTGAGTGAGGAAACCAAGCGGTCCAAGGAGCTGTGTTCTTGTTCCAGTCTCTTCTGGATTGAGTTGCTGCTTGTAGTCAAATGTTTTCACACGACCCTGTTAACCTCCAGCAGAGTTTCTGTAGTGTAGCTGTTCGAAACCGGGCGGAAACACAAAGAGAAGTTTTTGAAATTCATCCACACAGTTTCGAACATATGAGGAGCACAATGGATGACGATGGTCTTGTTACATAAGCAAACATAACAACCCAAAACCTTTTAACTGGCAGTGGTTGGATTTGAACCCACACCTCCTGAGAGACTAGAGCCTAAATCCAGAGCCTTGGACCGCTCACCCACACTATAATCATATCATAATAATAACAGGTACTTATAGGCCAAGAGAAGACAAAATCCTAGCAGCACAAAGGTCGTTAATTAAAAGCCTGAACAACTAGATGAGTCTTAAGTTTGTTCTTGAAGGTGTCACCAGAGTCAATTGAGCACAAAGAGGGAAGAAGATCCTTCCAAAGCCTCGGAGCAACAGCCTGGAAGGATCGGTCACCTCTAGTGAGAAAATGAGAGCGTGGAACCTTCAGCAGGTTCTGATCCACAGACCTCAGAGCCGTTCAGGGTGTAAGGCTGGATCAGATCACTGATATAAGAAGGAGCCTGACCATGCAAGGCTCTGAAGACCAGGACCAGAACTTTAAACTGGATCCTATAGGACACTGGCAGCCAATGAAGTTCTTTTAGAACCGGGGACATGTGAGTCCTCCTATTAGTACGGCTCAGAATTCTCCCTGCAGAGTTTTGCACTAATTGCAGTGGAGAGAGCTCCTTCTTGTTCAGACATGAAAACAAACGGTTCCAATAGTCTAAACATGAAGACACAAAAGCAGGAATGAGAAGCTCCAAATCGTTCCGTGAGACCATATTCCTAATTTTAGATCTTTTCTTGAGTTGAAAGAAGCAGTTCCTGGTCAGCTGCTTCCAGTGCTGCACTAATGACAGGTCTTTGTCAAAGAGAACTCCCAAGGTTCTAAGACTTGGCTTAGCAGACTGGCCTCAGTCACCCAGGTACTGTTTAATCCCAGGGATTGAATCATCGGGGGCAATAACCAGTGTTTCTGTTTGGTCTGCATTGAGCTGCAGAGAGTTATCGCTGAGTCATTGTTTTATTTCCACCAGACAATGGAGTAAGTTTAGCTTCATGATCTCAGACGGCTTAAAGGAACAGTAACGCTGATATCATCAGCAAATAAGTGGAAAGAAACATCACTGATCCCTTTGATCCCTTTGGAGGATCTTCCTCCTGCACCTCCTCATGTGCCTCCTCCTCCACCTCCTCCTGTGCCTCCTCCTGCACACATGCAGCGACTACTCCTGCACCTCCTCCTGCGCCTCCTCCTGAAACTCCTCCTGCACAATCATGTACCTCCAACTCCACCGCCTCCTCTTGCACCTCCTCCTCCACCTCCTCCTGCACACATCCTGCAGCTCCTCCGGCACCTCCTCCTGCACATCCTTCTGCGCCTCCTCCTGCGCCTCCTCCTGCACACATAATGTGCCTCATCCTGCGCCTCCTCTTGCACATCCTTCTGCGCCTCCTCCTGCGCCTCCTCCTGCACACATAATGCGCCTCATCCTGCGCCTCCTCTTGCACCTCCTCTTGCACCTCCTCTTGCACCTCCTCCTGCGCCTCCTCCTGCACATCCTTCTGCGGCTCCTCCTGCACCTCCTCCTGCAGCTCCTCATGTGCCTCCTTCTTTGCTGCCTCCTGCGACTCCACCTGCACCTCCTCCTGCACACATCCTGTTCCTCCTCCTACACCTCCCCCTGCGCCTCCTGCACCTCCAGATGCAGATCCTCCAGCGCCTATTTCTGCAGCTCAGACAGTATTACTTATGGTCATAAACACTATTTGACTTACAAAAGCTTAAAAAATATATGTTGAGGTTTTTGTCCTACAGAATAAAGACTTTTAAGAACAGGGTTGCAGATGTATATTGTCCCGGACACATGAACTGTGTTTAGAGCAGAACTTGGCCCTGACAGTAAAGGTTCTCACTCCTCTATTAGAAGACCTCCATGTTCTATCATTCTCCTGATGAGACATTTTACACATAATGTCTCATATAAAGTCAAACTCGTTGATAAATGTTGGAGTGATTCGATGTTCTCCTTGTGTAGAGTAACGTTACTCATACTGACATTACTCTTTAAAAAAACAAAGCAAGTCTTGCTGCAGTTTCCTCCTTTTCTTTGGTGGGGACGTTGTACTGGAATAAGAGGACAGAACACTTTGACAAGCTTTGACGATACTTGGGAACACTGACAAAGTTTGCAGGTAAATAAAGGAGCAATGAGCATCTCAGGATTAAGAGGATTTCATTCAGAAGATCTACTTTCTAAATATGAATGTAAACAACAACATGATGTTATAAACAAGCCATATTCGTGGGAAGGTTCCCTGCAGACCGTTTGACCTCCTTCATAAGAAGTCCCGTTATTAAATATCTGAGGGAGCGGGTGAGGGAGGGGGCGGGGCAGTGGCAGATAGGTGTGCTGCACCGTCAAAATAAAAGCATGCGAGTTAAAAATTTCAAAATCAAATATTTTTCTCCTCCGCGGGATGATTATTGAGGGGGACAAATGCACTCTGTGTCTCAGCTCAGGCCAGTCTGCTGGCCAGTCCAGCTCAGTAACACCAGGGTCATTGAAGCAGCTTCTGGTACCTTTGGCAGTGGGCAGGTACCAAGTCCTGCTGGAAAATGAAATCAGCATCTCCATTAAGCTTGTCAGCAGAAGGAAGCATGAAGAGCTCTATAGTTTCCTGCTGGATGCTGCGTTGACTGTGGACTTCAGAAAACCCAGTGGAGGGACAGCAGCAGAGGACATGGCAGTTTGAATCATCCCAGACTGAGGAAACTTCACACTGGACTTCAAGCAACCTGGATTCTGAGCCTCTCCACTCTTCCTCCGGACTCTGGGACCTGGAGTTCCAAATGAGTTGCACAATTTACTTTCATGTGAAAAAAGGACTTCGGACCACTGAGCAACAGTCCTGGGCCTCATTTATAAAGCTGGCTTACGCACAAAACGGGTCCTGAAAGATGCGTACGGCACTTCCCACGCAAAGTTTGTGATTTAAAAAAATCAACTTTGCAGGGGAATGTGCGTACCGGTACGCAAACCTTGAATCTTACGCACGCACGTTTTGGAGACGGGGAACCTGCACCGCTGATTGTGAGGTGGAGAATTGAAGGGAGATTCATCTCACACAATTAATATCTTCAAATATCAGACTTATAGATCCACGTAATCATAAACAGCCGAGCTGCAGTGATGTAGATGTGTTTCTTTAGTGGAACGTTATACTGAACCAGCAGCACCATGTTCATATGTCAAACTTCCATCTTCAAATGATCCAGAGCGGTGGATAGAACTGATTGATCATCAATTGTGACAAAGTGAGTAACAATCAGTCTCATGTCAGAGTCAGCACATAAATAGCGCGGTGACAACCGTGCGTAAAGCTGCAGTGTCGGGAGCGCACACTGACTGGCTGTCGATGGGGACGTCTTGTTCTTTTCCTGCTGCTTTTATTAGGATTTACAGCTTTAACGTAGAAATATACTAAACTGTACCTACACAGTAACAACTAAAGTGAGTCTCTGGGAAAGTCTCCTGCAAAAAACAAACTGCAATTGAGATGATTTACCAATGGGTTACATGTAAAATATAGAAATTATAGATTTGATATTGCTTATCTTATTATTATACAGTTTGGTATATTTCTACGTTATGGCTGTAAATCCTGATAAAAGCCGCTCGCGGTACGGTCATCCGCTTCGGACGCACTGGGGCTGCAGACAGAACAACCTCCTCCACCCTCCGCTTCCACCTCTGGAGTGACTGAGGATAAAACACAAAGTCCACTGAGCCTTTTCACAAGTCCCAGATCAAATGTTTAATTCTTACATTTAATAAACAGATCAAACTGAACTTTATCGGTCCGCTGTGTCTCCACCAAAATGTCTCCTTCCCTCTCCGACACTCTGACAAACGCTGACCGTCACAATCATGAGACTGTTTTGGGGTCCAGCAGTGATCTCTGGTGCTGCCCCCCATGATGTCACTCTCCTCTGGCCTCCACCTTCACATCAGATTCTTCTTCTCCACCTCTGCAGTCACTGATCTCTCTGGGACTCTCACACTATTTCCAGCAGTGACGATACGCTGTCGATCGCTTTCCCCCCCCCCTTTTATCAGTGATTCCACTGCTGTGACACCAAATAATATCATTTTCCTGACCTCCACCTCCTCCATCACTTTTTCTCTCTCAGTTAAAATTCCTGCTCTTTGTCTTTTCTGCCAGGATTTAGCGTCACATGCCGGCGATCAACAGGCTGCATGAGATGCAAAACTATGGACGAGGCACTTTGCATTGACCATTTATGGTAGAAAGTGGGTGTGTTGAGGGCGGGAGATGAACTGTGCAACCTTCCAGGTGGATTGTGGTTTATAAAAGTAAAGTGCGTGCAGATGTGTGTACGCACGGTTTTATTGATTAAAATTATTTTGTCGCACACCATTTTCAGCTTTTGGGCGCACAAACATTTTTAGTAGGAATCCTACTCAAGGTTTTATAAATGAGGCCCCAGTTCTTTTTCTCCACAGCCCAGGTAAGAGGCTTCTGACGTTGTCTCTTGTTCAGGACTGGCTTGACAGGAGGAATGCCACATTTGTACCCCATGTCTAGGATTGGTCTGTGCGCAGTGGCTCCTGATGCGCTGACTCCAGCCTCAGTCCACTCCTTGTGATGCGCCCCCAAATTCTTGAATGTATTTTGCTGGACAATCCTCTCAAGGCTGCGGTCATCCTTTATGCTGGTGCACCTTTTCCTACCACACTTTCTCCTTCCAATCAACGTTCTATGAACATGCTTGGATACAGCACTCTGTGAACAAGCAGCTTCTTTAGTGTCACAGCCCGGCTCTGAGACTGCGACAAATGAAGAGAGTCTGACGAGGTTTCCAAGTTGCAATATATATTTTTACGAAAATTAGACAACTGAGAAAAACATGGAAAACAATAGACGGTAGTGTGTGCATGTATGGATGTGTGGTTGTCAGCAAACAAAACAAAACAGCAGCAGCAGCCATGCCCTGCTAGACCAGGCCAGCAAGAGGAGCAAGAGGGGAGCCTTTAACTCTTCATACCAGCCCAGATGTGACTCATTCAAACTGCAGATTTCAAATCAATTCTTAGCACTAAGGTAATCTACAAATGGAGGGAAAATTGAGAAGGGTTGTTAAATATATCATTTCCCCCAGAATAATGGAAATGGTGATGGTTCCAATAAAGCCCAAGAATAAACACTAAAACAGATTTTCTCTTATTGGCCTCAGCCTTTTGTTTCTTCTCATTATCAAACTGAGCATCTGATCACCAAACAGCCATTTTCTATTGTGACTGTCAAGCATGGAGCTCATTAGGTGACATAATGAGGTCGCAGAGTCCTGGACACAATGTTACTTACCTCTTCGAGTCATGATATCGGTGCTGCTGACTTCTGTTCTCACAGTGAAGTCAATTAATATGTTGAGTCCAAGCAGGGAGAACTTTTCTTGTGCTTCAATAGACAAAATATCCTCCTCTAGCTTGGTTTTGCAAACGCATGTGGTATTAACAAAGGTATTTTTGAGTTATTTTAGCACTCAGAGATCAAAGGAGATTAAAGGAGAGCAAAGGAGAGCAAAGGAGAGCAAAGGAGAGCAAAGGAGAGCAAAGGAGAGCAAAGGAGAGCAAAGGAGATCAAAGGACAGGCTCTTTACTCAATGTTTGACCTACCTCAAATGTATTTTGGACGTGTTGACAAACCATAATCTACTACAGAACTCTGTCTTGTGTCTTTTCTGTCAATAGACTACAAGTGCCATTAACCCCGATCACGAGACTTTGCACCTCTTGAGCCGCCTCTCTTAAGACTGCACGGCAAAGAAAATGGAGTCTCCGTTTGGCCATCCCGCAGTCTCAACATCATCCCAGAAGCCTTCCTCAGCTTTAACATGGAATGGAACTCAGTATCTGCCTGCATCACCAGCACCCAGCCCGCCCTCCTCCAGGCCCTGTCAGCCTGATCACCTGCTCAGGCAGAGCATCCAACGCTCCCTCACACACATCCTGTTTGAAAGGTGAGAATAACTTTACACACTTGTATGAAACCCACAGCCTGTTACCTTTTGATTATCTACATAGTGTAATTTAAGGTGTTTCTTCCAAAAAGATATTGGCATACACACAATAGAATTTTACAATCAAGTCATAATATGCAACAGGACATCATTTGAAATTCATGACCCTCAATTCCAGTCGCCAGTCAAATTTAAGTTATAATTTCATTATATGTATGATTATCAGAGTATCCTGACCCACATTTGCAAAAATATTTGACTTTCACCATTATTTATTTTACAATAGTCACATGAAACTCTTGGTAGTTAAATGTGAGCAGCAGTCAAAGGTTGAGTGTTGATATCACTATTTGTTCACTAACTCTTTTCATTTAAGGGTGTGTGAGTTTGAGGATTTGAAGATGTCAGAGAGTGAAGCTGCCAAACTTGTCGCAAGCATTGAGACGGAGATGTTGGACATTTTTTGAAACACCAACAACAAATACACCAACAAGTACAGAACTATACTGTTCAACATCAGGGACCCAAGAAATGAGGTTAGTTGATCGAACCCCTTTCAGTTTTAGAATCTCCACTCTACAGTTGACCAGGACTCATGATATGGAAGATGAGTTTTGTCCTCTATTCCCATAAATCTTCAGCTGGTTCGGGATTCCCATTGTAGCATTGATGCAAGAATTCATGACTGAGCAAGATCATGACACTGGCTGGTTCTTTGCCCAGTCATGAAAGGTCGAGTTCATTAAATATATTGTTTTGCATACTAAATATTAGCACAGTACTATAAACCCAATCGAAAACATGATCATGACTTTATCTTTGGTGTATCGTTCAGAAAAAGTTATCAAAATGAAAGAGGATGAATAAACAGACGGTTTGGCAACTCACAAAAAGACCAGGATGCTGTGATGTGCCTCAAACTAGGAGATTATTCTATATATACATTTCATCCATCTTCTTTACATGCTGCCTTCAGTTTGTCATAATTAGACTAAAATATCAACAAACAAACAGATTTTTATTTCCTGCATGTCAACCTCTCTTCTGTTTATCAGACATTTTGAATTGATGCCAGTTGATTTGATCTGATCTCAGGTCTGCAGAGTTAGAATTGATCTTGAAATACTCTCTTCTGTCTGATGTTAACACTGACTACAAGGTGTGTGGAGTGGCTTAAGGTTATCAACTGAGGTTTGACTGCTCTATTTTGTATCCTGGTCTAAATGAGCTGGACCTGTTGCTTGCAGTGTCAATACGCTGACAAGTTACATCACGGCCAAGTCTCTACTTTAACTCTGCCGAGATCCTCCTCACCAGTCTTTGACCCAGGGTAGAGGCTCCAGGGAGTCAGGCCTCACTGCCATGTGCGATGACGCTGGGCGTAGCCCTGTGTTGCCCTCCGTCATGTCCTGGTTTCAGATGGTGACTAAAAGCAGCAACTCTGTGCTCAGTAGTGGAGGTGATTTCATGCAGCCCCTCGCTGACACCAGCTTGTAGTTTCACTCCATGTCTGAGCGCAGACATTTCACTCTGGAGCCGCTCCATGTTACTCAGCAAGTTGGACTAATCTATGCTGTTAGAGGTGACAGGCGGTAGCTCATCCAAATAGTGGGAGACGAACCGAGGGAGGTTTTCTCTGCACTCATTCAAAACCTTGAAGCAACTTTTAATGTTGTTGATGTTTTTCTGATCTCCTTTAAAAGCCACACATCTTTGTTTGGTGTCAGGACAGAGTTCAAACAGCCTCGTTCTTCAGGATTCAATCCATTTCAAGTCCAACGTGTTGGAAGCTGTTAGAACCAGATGGTCCTGGCTCATTGTTCTCATTCTGACCAGGAGAAAGTTTAAAAACTCGTCCTCAACTAGAAGCTTGCCGTCAACAGTCCCATAAACCACAGGTTTTAAACCTGGCCAGTTAGATAGTGGAGGAGCCGTCACTCTGAACTCCCGCTCAGCCATCTTGCTCAACTTTTGTTGTTGCTGTAGGTAAAGGAAGAAATAGGTGTTATGAGTTATCAACGCACTAGCTTACATACCAGTATAATCAGCTTGTCTCACTTCTGTTCAGAACTGTTAATAACACGACCATATATGGGAGGATGCAACTACAAACACACCAGTTTGCAACATATGTCGAGGTGACAACCTCCTTGTCTGAAGAAAGTACGATTGTGATGTCTAAAACTTCTCGGGACAGAACACAAGATGTAGTCAGTTTCGATAAAGACAACATGTGATATCCACACCATATGTGCAGGGAGGGGTGAAAGAAATGCTTATAAACCAACGTTTTCCTGTACTCTGGGCTCTTGACCATTGAAGCCTGGTCCTCCAGGACAGACTGGTGCTTGAGCCCGAGATCTCGTTTTATTCCATGTAGTCTGCTGAAGGTAATTATCTGTGAAACTGTGTGATTAATTCCACTCTTGTTTCCTCATCAATAGAAGAACACATTAATGACTGTTTTTCCTTCAAGGTCATAGTTAACATTTCTTTGTGGATAAACATTTGTACACAGAACTAGTTTAGAATGATGATATTTTTTCTTTACAATCAAACAAAATTATATATCATCATCATCTTTATCTTTATTGCAGACACAGGAGTCCAAAAAAAACATTCACAAATACATAAAACAAAATATCAGAAATAGGATAATCACAGATAAGTCAAATATGACCCTATTTATAAAAGACATCCATACCAATACAATAATACCATACACAAGGATGAGTGGTTTTTTACAGGACTATGACTGAGATTATCCAGCAGCATTATAATGGTGTTCTGAGAGTCCTCAAGCCTGCGTATAAATTTATACATCAGATTCCTCATGAGAGCCTGAAATGTAGAAACACCTGCTTGACAGAACATCTCACTTCCTGTTTCCCAGCCAGGTTTTTTTCAGCAGGATCCTCAGAGCATCATTGTAAGCAACCTTGAGCCGTCGTAGGCTTGATTTTCTATATTTAATCCACAAGGGGGCAGTATACAAGGGAGTACGATAAGCTCTAAAGAGAGTCATTTTCACATTATCAGAGCACATAGAATCTGGGTGACAGTGCTCAGACTGCCACCCCCGCGACCTGGAAACAGATAAGTGGGAGAAAATGGGGGGATGGATGGATGGATGGATGTATGGAGCACATAGAAAATGTATGTTGGCTTGAACATACAGCGTACGGCATCGTCTATCCAAATCATCATCATCGCACATTTTATCAGAGATGAGATGTCCCAGATATTTTGTTTTGCTACTGACAGTGACTTCCTGTTCTGACAGGTAAAAATGAGGGAAGTTGAGATCCTTCTCCTCCTTAGTTCTACATATCAGAACTGTGCTCTTTGTGGCATTATATTTAACATTATATTTAACATTATATTTAACAAGATATTTAACATTATATTTAACATCAGATTTTAAGCCATACTCAGAACAGATATTTAAAAGCTGCTGAAACCTGCTGGGAGAGAGAATGACCAGATCACCAGCAGACATGAGATGATTAATTATCTTGTTACCCAGCACACATCTACTTTTACAACTATTCAGTTGTTGAGATAACTCATCCATGTACAAGTTAAAGAGAGCAGGCGAAAGCCCCCCCCCCCCCCACTGGCCTCATGAAGCAGCTCAGGAAGATGATCAACATTAAGAGTCATAGCAAATGGTCCATGATCAGCTAGAGACGTGTCATACAGCAGGCTCATCCACTGTAAGATGCTTCAATACTAGTAGAGATCAAGGTGCAAATATCTTCTCAGAACTTGTTAGAAAAGGGGCGAGACAAAAACACATGAAATATATTTTCAGGGAGTTCTTTACAGAAAGAGCAATTTATATCTATGTCTTTTTTAAAATGTTCTAAGAAAACACATGAAATCTGTGGATTACTTTAAAAGGTACTTCTTTTACTTTATTGTTTATCATATATCTAGCTGGCAAATTACCCCCCCAAAAAATGGAGGGAGGAGGAGGGGAATCCCCAAACCACTACTGGACACCGGCACAGAGACAGCAGTCACTGCCAGAGGCCTTTGAGCAAGGCAGCAATATCCAGGGAGCTGATTTATAGAAGGAAAGTTAGATTTAATCATCTCCAGCATTAGTTCATGTTGTTCTTCTCAGTGTAATTGGTCATCGTCTTCATAGTAGTAATTACAGTAGACTGATTAACTCTAGACTATTCAGAGAGACGTGTAAAATTTTCAGTTAGTTGAAATAAATCTACATGAATTATTTTACTGGAACTGAAAGATAAATACCTATATAAAGATATTTACTTCTAATATGAATCTGGCTGAATAGAAAAACCCTTTTGTGTTCACTGTCAAAGTAACATTACTCTTCTTATATTTAGGTTACATGTATTTTATCAAGTTAATTATTTTGTTAACTCACCTACATTTGCACTGTTGCCTTTATTTTCACAAACAACTGTGTAGTGAAAGTACATTTGTTGTTTTAGGTTGATGTTGTTCTCTTGTTGATATTGTTTGTGAACAAATCCTTTCTCAGTTCTGCAGTGATACTTTGTGCAGATTTTATTTACCCTGCATATATTGAGTTTGTTCATAACAAGTCATTTCTATGTACCTACAAACTTTGTCCTGCATTTTATTATGGTCACAATCAACTGATAAAAGAAAAAACTCCCCAAATCATTCAAATATCATGAAAAAACTTTATTTTTATTTTCATTCAAATTTGCATATTGATGATGATTCACTTCATAAATAATGACACATTGTTCTCCCCCACATTAAAGTAGATGAGCTGCTTATATTAGTAAAAAGTATCTGCAATACTGGCCGTGTACTTCAAACACTCCTTTTCCCTCCTCCTGCTCCCCATGCCTCCAAAGCTGCTTCATACTGACACCTACTGGATATAGGGGGAACTGCAGGTCAGTATTTCTATTGCGTCCATCCATCCACCCATAACAAAACCCATTTAATGTCAAAGATGTTGATCATTTTCTTCTCAACTCATAATGATGATCATTCAGTAAGTTATATTTTCTATAAAATTATCCAGTCTGTTTACATATAATGTTTTAAAGTTGTTGTTTTTTTCTCAAACTGAGGAAACAAATTCTAGAATTTCAGATGATGTATTTGTCTACAGTTTTATAGCTTGGAACCATCTTGGCTATTTTCATCCTGTCAGGAAAAATACCTGTTAAAAAGGATCTATTGCATACATAAGTAATTGCTTAAGTATACATTCTATTACATCTTTTACACAAGACATATCAATTGTTAGAATCACGAGACTTTTAAACTTTCTGTGCACTTCTGAAACATCACTTTCAAAAACTCCATCTAGAAACATTGAAATACTGTTTTAAAATGTCAAATCAAAGTGACAGTCTCATACATGAGGTTTAATTTCCTTTGTCATCTACTGAAACATGGTGTGACTGTGGTACTTAGTAGTGTAAATGTAATCAATGAGAGATTTGTACAATTCAGAAACTTTTCTATATAGAAATCTTAAAATATGAGTTACTTCCAGATTAAAGTCATTGAAAGAACTTAACGGTTTGATCTCATTTAAAATGGTCTTTTTGCACAACTTGCTGTTTCTTAACAAGCTTAACAGCCTCATCTAACGTCTCAACACTCAACAGTGTGCTTTAAGGAACGTGAAGTTTAAATGTCACTCAAGTCAAAATATTCCACATCACATACATTTTCTTGTTGTTGTTGGTTGTTGTTAGAATAAATAGTTTGAGACGAGGAAATCATTGCATGTTTCCACTGAAGAGTTTTACTTTCATGATATGTACTTCAGTACGTGTTGCAGGTAAACAAACCGTAGTTTTTCCTCCGTAGTGTAAAAAGAGTGAAAAATGAAATTACGACTCATTAATGTTAAATAAAAACAGTGAAGAACAAAAGCCATTGGATTCATGTCAACATTTTACTTCCATTTCTTCAAAGTTCACATCTGCTCATACAAGATTTTTAACCTCACATTTTTCAAAACACAGAAAGCAGCATTGTTAGAACTAATAATGAAATGTGCTTCTTTAACCTTCATTATCAAGCAGGGACCTTTTGTCAGCCTCTGTGCAGTTCAACACAAATGGAAACCAAACTGATTGAAATCTTCTCATTTTGGTGACGAACCAGAAACTAAATGATTTCCTGAAGCGTCTCAACAGGGTTTAAATCAGCAATGTTGACTTCAAACTGGAGGAGACCTTGTGATTCTGGGCTCAAGCTGGACTTCCTGAACCACATCTGTTGGAGCTCCATTCCCATCTCCACCTGTCCACCTGTCCAAGTGTCCTTGAGCAAGACACTGAACCCCAAACTGCTCGCAGTGGATGGACTGAGTGCCTTGCATGGTCGCCGCCTCCATTGGTGTGTGAATGAATGGGTGAATGTGATTAACAGTGTAAAGCACTTTGGGGACTGCTAAAGGCCTCTGCATCCTCCCATAAGAAGAAGAAGAAAAGTTCAGCGCTGACGTCAGCCAGGTGCTGGAAAAAATGCTTGTTCAGCAGGAGAGTTCATCCTCTCACCCCCTCACAGCTGACACTTCTGTAAAACCTTTTAACTTTTCAACTGCAGCTTATTTCTCACTTCAAGCGTTTTCAGAAATACATTTCTCTGAAGTGTTTCAGTAAGAAAAGAGAAAGTTTGTGTCCAGGACATGATGTTGGTCTGGTTTTAACTGCAGGAACTGACAGTCCTGACGGTTGGTACTGCTGAACAAAAAGTCTCTGGCCAGAGGGAGCTGGCTGAAGAACATGACATCATTTAGTACGGCAAGACTCTGGAGTGCCCAACGTTCTTCTTGTTCTTATGGAGGATGAATCGGCTTTTATACGGTGGAAAAACACTATATAAGTGAAATCCATTCACACATCTCACATAGAGTCTTTCATGATTTCATCTCTTTATGGTTTTTCATGTGTCGCCGCAATTTACTACTCCCACATTTCACAAGAATACGGCTTCTCACCTGTGTGAGTTCTCTTGTGTATCTTCAAATCATTTGATGCACTGAAACTTTTCCCACATGTTTCACAAGAATACGGCTTCTCACCTGTGTGAGTTCTCTTGTGTTTCTTCAAATCATTTGATCCCCTGAAACTTTTCCCACATGTTTCACAAGAATACGGCTTCTCACCTGTGTGAGTTCTCTTGTGTATCTTCAAATCATTTGATGCACTGAAACTTTTCCCACATGTTTCACAAGAATACGGCTTCTCACCTGTGTGAGTTCTCTTGTGTATCTTCAAATTATTTGAACATCTGAAACTTTTCCCACATGTTTCACAAGAATACGGCTTCTCACCTGTGTGAGTTCTCTTGTGTATCTTCAAATCATTTGATGCACTGAAACTTTTCCCACATGTTTCACAAGAATACGGCTTCTCACCTGTGTGAGTTCTCTTGTGTTTCTTCAAATCATTTGATCCCCTGAAACTTTTCCCACATGTTTCACAAGAATACGGCTTCTCACCTGTGTGAGTTCTCTTGTGTATCTTCAAATCATTTGATGCACTGAAACTTTTCCCACATGTTTCACAAGAATACGGCTTCTCACCTGTGTGAGTTCTCTTGTGTATCTTCAAATTATTTGAACATCTGAAACTTTTCCCACATGTTTCACAAGAATACGGCTTCTCACCTGTGTGAGTTCTCTTGTGTCTCATCAAATCATTTGATCCTCTGAAACTTTCCCCACATGTTTCACAAGAAAATGGCTTCTCACCTGTGTGAGTTCTCTTCTGCACCAACAAACCATCCTGTCCGGTGGAACTTTTAACAAAGATTTCACCACTTTTCTTCTTATCATTGAAAGTTGTTAAATTCTGACGTAATTGAGGTTTTTTCTGGACCATATTTCCACATGTTTCCTCACAAAGAAGCTTTTCACATTCAGCCTGCTTCTCTGACACAGGGAACTTGTCCACACAATCACTCTGAAACATGCTTCTTCTTTTCATCTCTGCATTTCTACTTGATTCTGAGTCAACAAGTTTTTTCACATCGTGGACTTCAGAGTCATGAGAGAGGAACTGCTCAGTGTCTGGTACTTCTTCTGGTTCACTCAGGGAACTTTGCTCCTCAATTGAAGGAATCCTAAAGGAATCACCTTCAAACTTCAGTAGAAGCTGCTCTCCTTCCTGGCTGGTACCGAGTTCCTGGTGCTCCTCAATCTGTGGAGGTTCTGGTTCTTCTGGCTCCCCTTTGATCCGTGGAGGTTCTGGTTCCTTTTTGATCTGTGGAGGATCTGGTTCTACTGGTTCCTCTTTGATCTGTTGAGGTTCTGGTTCTTGTTCCTCTTTTATCTGTGCAGGTCCTGGTTCTTCTGGTTCCTCTTTAATCTGTGGAGGTTCTGGTTCTTCTAGTTCCTCTTTGATTTGTGGAAGTTCTGGTTCTTCAGGTTCTTCTTTCATCTGTGGACTTTCTGGTTCCTGTTTGATCCGTGGAGGTTCTGGTTCTTCTGGTTCCATTTTGATCTGTGGAGGTTCTGGTTGTTCTGGTTCCTCTTTGATCTGTGAAGGTTCTGGTTCTTCCTGCTCCAGACTGGAGTTTGTTCCCAGTTTAAAGAGCTGCTCCTCCCTACAGTCACGGTGCAGTTGGAGCTCTGGAGGGACAAAAAAGTACAAAATAAAAGTTACATTACTTCTACAGTTCCTGCTTTAAAATGACTCAGACGAGTAATTTGATTACAATAAAATCACCTGAGGCAATTATGGCAATGAATTAAAGATGAAAAACAAACGGGTTAGAGGAACAATGAAAATATGAGCAGTAATAAAAAAGAGAATGAAAATGTCTGGTTCAATCTGCAGGGCGACTAAAATAGGAAAGAATTTAGATTTTCTTCCTTCAACCATAAACGGGGGATTTCCTAGGAGGGAATCCAAATGGCTGCTCTATATTGGACGGCTTTTCAAAAAGGGAAAATATGAAACCATTTGAGCAGCTTAAAACTGAATTTGATCTGCCAACACAAGACTTTTATAAATTCTTACAAATTAGAAGCCGTCTTCTAAAACACAAAGGATGGGAATTCTTAGGTAAAGAACCAAATGAAGTAGAGAAAGTACTAATGACCAAGCTGGAGAAGAAGAAGAAAGTCATTTCAAAGCTTTAGAAAGCAGCTGAACAAGACAACAACATGAACTTTAAATAGAAATGGGGAAGTGAAAGAAAGAAGAATTGGGGGGAATCATTTAAAGAAGGACATCAAATGTTTAGGAGCATTATATGGAAAGAAGGTGAATGAAATTAAAAACACAAGATTTTCTGCTCCCACTAAATATGTCCTAATATAGTAAAACATGTGATAAATGCTGGAGGGGTTGTGGTCCAGTAGGAGACTAGAGACATATATTCTGGGACCGTCCCAAACTCAGAGAATATTGGAAAAATATACAGAAAGAGATCAAAAGTATCTTGGATGAAAACATTGATTTAGACCTGAAATGATTTTTATTGGGTTTTAAAGCCAAAAATGATTAGAATGTTACTTATTGTAGAAAAGTAAAAGATTAGAGTGTGCTGGCTGGAACCAAACCCCCCCTGCATAAAGCAATGGTGGGACCCAATCAAAGATGTGCTGAATATGGAACAAGTAAGAGCAAGGTTCCAAAACAAAGTGAAGGAATGTGAAGACCTGTGGTCTCCCTATATACAAAGGAGGATTCTAACAGAATCACGCCACAAGGGACTTACTTCATTATTTACAAAGCACTCTCATTAAGATCTACTGGTTGGTTTGTTTGGATTTGAATTAACATCTCTAACTAAGGTATTTACTTGTTGTGTTTGCATTAAGCAGATTTGTTTTAGGATCATTTCATTACATTATTTAGACATTTAAGAAGCGGGTGTCTGGACACATGGTGAAAGGGGGAGAAGAATAAAGAGGTAGAAAGGTAGACATACATTCTAGGAAGGAGACGGAGGGCATCCATCTTTCTCTTTCTTTTTCCTTCTCTTGATTGGATGGAAGGTTTTTTAACAGACCTTCAGTACGGCTGTTTGTATGGAGGGACGGCTGTTTAAAGTAGGAATGGAAAAGAGAAGTTTCATTGATCTACAATCTATTTATTTATCTTTTCATTTACTTAATGACAAAAGACTAGATTAATAGGAGGAACAGAGGAGGAAGAGAAGGGAGGGTCCCACATTTGTTGATGATGTCATTTAGTTGTTTGGTTCTTTTGGTTTTTATGTCCTTCTAAACGGATATTGGAAATGTATTTGTAAGATAAGAATACTGCATGTACCATACTCATATGCTTATTTGAAAAAATAAAATAAAAAAAAGGAAGTGCAACAAGAAAAATAGCCTCTATGTTTTGTCAATGGCTGCTCATATTATTATTTTAACCTTGTTTCAATGTATTGTCAGGTAGTTCCAGGTGATTCTAGACGCTCTTCTCCTGTTTCTGACTTCAACTACAACTGTGTATTGATTAAAACCTGGAAACATGGAAAAGAGTCAAAGTCTGAGTTCAATCCAAGTTTCCCTCCAGAGACACAAATCCTGCTTCTGTGTGCGGTGGATAAACCAAACCCAGTCAGAACAATGGAGGTCCTGCTCCAGTCACATTCATGTGTTCATTCACACTTTTCCATACCTGTTCTGTGGAGCTTGATTTGAGGGTTCCATATGGTTTCCAGAAGTCTGTGCTGACGATCAACCTCCTCCTCGTGCTGGACGATAGTTTGTTCAAACTCCCCCAAAGCCTGAACTGAACTCATTGTTGCTGCACGAGATGAAATGTTTCCTCTGTGAGACACGACAACACAGCCGAGAGAGTCCAACAAGCTCCAAACAGTAGTGGAGGGCGGCTCAAGCTAAAATATCGACGTATTCTCCGTGGCTCTGCACGCTCCTGGAACTCCTCTCGCACTTGCTCCGCTCCTCCCTTTCCTGTTTCCGGTCTGACGTCACGCGATCACCCAGGAACAGTTTATGGTTACTCATACAGTATTACATTTTGAAAAGAACTAGAGAACTATATTCTGTACAAAACAACACATGAAGTTAATGTTGAAGAGAAAAACTTTATTACCTGTTTTGAATTCAATGAGAAGAAATTCTGCTCTATTGTTAATCTCTATATTTTATTGGGGAAATTCCCACTTTCCCACTGTAGAAAAGCTATCAACCTCCAGGGGGCAGCACTGAGAACCAGCTGTGCTGTAGAAAACGTGTGTATTAATTAGTACAGTATAAATGGCTTACCAGACAGTTAAGGAGCTGCTGACCACTCCTGCAAATCACTTCTCAACTGTTGAAATATTTTACGGGCTTGGAGATCGCTTTTAGAATATTTTGAAAATTCTTTACTCTATAACTTGCTCATAAACAAGTGCAAAGTCACCCGTCTCTTGGACTGAAGATTATTTTAAATACTGTAGTATTCTCTAGTTCAGTGGTTCTCAAACTTTTTACACCAAGTACCACCCAGAAAATACTCGGCTCTCCAAGTACCACCATAATGACCAACACTATACAGTAGCCTAGTAAGCCTCAGCATTCATCAAAAACAAGGCAGAGGTTTTACTCCTAAAGAAGTATATTTAATATTGTCAGCCATTGTAACATTATACACAGTTAGATTAGTAACACTACGCTTAAATATAGGGAAATAAAAGACTGTACTTAAATAATGATTCAATTAAAATATATTTCACAGAAAAGTTAAATAAAACTGTACTGTACTTAAATGTTAAGTAAACAATGTACTGTACTTGATTAAACAAAAGTCAAAACAGGCTGACTGAACTTCAGACACTGCTGTATGGCTGCTTTCTGAAACAGAAACACACGCACATGCACACACACACACACACACACACACACACAGAGGAAGAACAATAACATTAAGACTAAAACTATGATAAAAAAGATGGTCAATGGATTCTAGCGAATGTCTCTCTATCATTCTACTATAGATCTGGGATCCCCCCTCCCTTCTCGTGTCACATGGCCCGCTTGAGCCAATCGAAAATGATACTTGGCTGTCATTTCAGGAAATGATGTTTTATTCACGGACTGAGTATTTCAGACGATAAATATTATGAAGTAGATAACGGCTTTAGAAGCGATCGAAGTAACTCCTCTTCCACCGTCCAATTCATCCATATTAGTAATCAGCGGGCAGCGTTACGGCAGTGGCGGCACTTCGTGTCACGATCGCCCGTAATGCTACGCTTAGTGACCCGCTAACCTCCGGGACTCGAGGTGAAAAGTCATTTTACACACAAAATACTTCACTTTTTTCACTAGAATCAGCTTCGATAGGCCTTTTCTCACAGAGCTGCTAAATCCCGTGTTTTCAGCTGCAGTACAGACTAAGTTAGGGTATAAACGCTCTACCGTGAGTTGCTGTGACGCAAACCCAGAAATGAGGTCCCTTTGTCGGGGTCAGTCCACAGAAAGCACCGCTGAATAACCGTTTTCACATAAAAAATTTATTTTTTATAAGAACTTGATTGTATATGTCGTTATTCATGGTACAGTGGAGGAACTCTTGGAAATTCATGTTCAGAAACGTTGTCCGGAGCTGTATTGGCGGAGATGCCCACCTGTGCCCACCATCAGGTGGGCATGACAACGCCGACTGGCACAGCTGGTCACCCCGCAACTGATTAGTTCACACGCCGGTACCAAATTTTCAAGAAAAACACTTTATATAGTGAGATATGGACGTAAAAACAACAGCAGTGAAAACAATCAAAATGAGCTTTAGGGCCCAAAGGGTTAAAAACCTCCACCTCTTGCCATCAATTCCTGCCTGCTACCGTGAATAACTGTTGATGTCAGCGCTTTTATATTTATGTCAGTGATCCTTTGGCGTACCACTAGAGGGAGCCCCGAGTACCACTAGTGGAACACCTACCACACTTTGAGAATGACTGCTCTACAGGAACAATTCGATTTCATCCCAGATAAACTCTAGTGTTTTTCCCATGTGAATGATGAGACCATAAGTGAGGTGTATGTGTGTGTGAAATGAGTGTGTGTGTGGAGCGTGTACAATTCATACTTACCTGGTAGGGGAGATACCATGATCAAGAAGGTGGTTCACCCAGGGTGAGGCTCAGCCATTGCACTCCGGCTGTGCTGACCCCTGTGAATTCCCCAAATGTGGGAAACTCGACTGTATAATTTCTGGTAGTGGGGGACTGTGTCTGCACTCTCCCCTTATCACTTGTTCAAGAAAATGTAGTATTATCAAACAATCCCACATCTTACAGAAAGATAAGTGTTACTCAGCAGGTTCAATTCAGTGTTGATCTTATATAGTCTTCAAGTCATGCAGAGAAAAGCACTGACTGTTGTCCAGGCTCTATGATTATTTAAATGTAAATGTAATAGGCCAAACAGGAGTAGAATAAAATAAAGGAAGCTAAACAATACATAAAAGCATAAATATATAAAACTGGAATACAGGGTTGCAGCTATTGATTCTTTTTGAAATTGAGTGTTTTACCAAAGAGTTGAACATTTTCTAACAACAATACTATTACTAAATGTGACAGAAAAGACAGGCCAGTTAAAACCAAATAATTGGCTTTTGTTTGTGAAACAAATGACTCAATTAAATAAAGAATAATTGATAATTGTCAATACAACTTAAGTTTTGGGCTTAACTTTGTCCTTGTCAGAAATAACACATAAACCTTTAAATGTAAAGTAAATTAATTGATAAATACAACAAGCGAGTGAAGCCCATTTGGCCTCAATGTTGTCCTTTCCTCTACAGCAGTGGTTCTCAAACTCTTTACACCAAATACCAACCCAGAAAATACTTGGCTTTTCAAGTACCACCATAATAACCAACACTATACAGTAGCCTAGTAAGCCTAAGCATTCATCAAAAACAAGGCAGAGGTTTTATTCCTAAAGAAGTATATTTAATATTGTCAGCCATTGTAACATTATACACAGTTAGATTAGTAACACTACGCTTAAATATAGGAAAATAAAAGACTGTACTTAAATAATGATTTAATTAAAATATATTGCACAGAAAGGTTAAATAAACATTATTAGTTGCTACGGTTGATGGTAGTCATGGCAGCAGGTCCAAGGGGGCAGGGCTTAACTCCTTTGATCCCGTGTGACCACACCGAGTCTTGAAGTTGGTAAAGGCATTTTGTGATGTCACACTGAGCTTTGAAGAATCACCCAACAGAGTTTACAGAACCAGTTGGCTCTTCTCTCATCAGTTAACCTCAGGAGACACCAGTCCGGGAACTTTTACAACCAGAATTCAACTATTTTTGAAGTGCCACTTCTAAACTTGTCCACGAGTGTTTTAACTGGAGAAGTGAGGATATTGATTGTTTTGTTGGTAAAAGGTGAAGCCACAATATCCAATGATGACGTTAATATTGAGAACGTATATCCGTTTAGGTTTTTGGGAATCACATTCTGTCTGTGTGGATTTTAAACTTTAGACACTAGGAGGCGCAGTTTGACGCAGACGCGTGATTTTGCTCCATCTGACTCTGATAAAAGTCGCTTCAAATCGCGGGAACAAAAAATATGACAGCATTGTTCTCTCTCACACACACTAGCAATTTCACACTTGAACTCTGAAGCGAGCCAACAAAGAAAACTTTATCATGACCCTCCTGGGGTGGGACTGAATTTTACACTGAGGCTCATTTTCTTGATCACTGCAGGTCGTTGCTGCTCTCTGATATTTTGGGATTTTTCACGGAGCACATTCATAGAGCACACTAACTAATTACCAGAGGATTTTATTTTGAATGCCAAATATCAAAGGTTTAACTGGAGTTTATGAGAGCACATTTCAACATTTTGTCTGAACTTTCCACGGTCTGTTACTCTCACCGGTCGATTGATTTAAAATTATAACACGACTAAGCTAGAGATAAACCCAGTTCAGTGAAAAGGTGGGACACTTCTTTGTAATGTAGATTCAGAAGGACTCAACCAAAGCAAAAAAGAGTCTATTTCAATAAAGTGAATGTACATCTAATGCACGAGCAAATGCTAAGCTGCATAATTCAGTAATTGGAAACAACATTCTGCACCAATCACCACCGCATGGTGCCATTTCTTTGATGGACCCAGTGCTCCAAACAAATGACTCGTTAAATACAAAACAGACACACAACAGATAAAGATAATGTCCTCCATGCTACATCACAAAAAAAAAGAAAATTCATTTCATGTTTACAGCTTAGGTTGTTAAAAGAAGTGCTGATGCAACTGTGTGAATTTTTCTCCATCTGATTTTCTCAACTAGAAAACTATCAGAGGACCTGTTTACTACAGCCGTGGTGCACATGCACACTAGCAGCGTTTCAGAAAAGTTACATTTTGCCCTGTTTCCATGGCAACAGAATTTGAGCGTTTTCAAAAAGTTGAGATTTCCTCCCTTTCCACAGAGATGTAAAGTTTTAGAAAAGTTCCACCTTGGGAGCCGTTTTTAAAAAGTTGCATTTTGGCATGTAGATAGATGTATAAGCAAAACGTAATGAAAGTTTTCCATTTTCACTTGAAAATGTTGTCACGGAGAGGTGGGGGTCATCAGGGACTAGATGTACGATGGTTACTTAATCCCATCTAAACTGGACAGTGGACACATCGACAGACGCAAAGCATGCACATGCACAGATCTCCACTTTTGCATTACTATGTGCAAGTCGGCAAATTGTGTGGATTTTAAACTTTAGACACCAGGAGGCGCAGTTTGACGCGATTTTGCTCCATCTGACTGATAATGGCTATTTCAAATTGCGAGTTTTTTATTTTGAGACAAAACACAAAAATAACATAAACATAAACATCCACTTCTATTTATGATTTCTTTTATGAAAGGCATCTGAGCCACAACAAATAACAAGTGTACATAAACAAATATATTGTGGATATTTTGAAAAAGTCTTAAATTAAAAAAAAAAGGATAAATGTCCAATAGTTAACAGAATAAAGAATGTTCAGGGTTCTTCATCCGAGTAGGACAGACCAGACGAGTAGGACCTAAAAGCAACCTTGAAAATCAAGCCTTGCTTTTAGGAGGCAGATGTGAAGTTTTTCCCTGGTTTGCTGCAGTTTGGCCAGCTTGATTTGTTCCTCTGCCAGGAGTATCTGTGCTTCTCACCTCCAATAATGTCCAGAACCACATCTGTGTATTCACCTTTCTTAAAGGGTTTGTTGCCCGTTTGGCTGTTTTATGTTTCAGCAAGGTCCTTTGTGGCTCTGGCCCTCAGATTCTTCCATCTAAAGTTCACCTGCTCCAAGATCCTCTTCTGGCCAGACCCCATTGCATTCACATTCTGGGTGATTTCAACCCAAATGTCTTTCTTCCTTTTGTTCCTCAACATTCCAGCCACAACAGAACTTCCTACTATTGAGGCATAATGGCACTTTACACCCTCCAGCAGTGCATGGGTTTCTGCTACAGTGAAATTAGGTCCTTTTGAGTCCATGGTACCACCTGATCTGCAGTGAGCATGGTATTTATAGGCCTTGGACACGACTGACTTAATTGATCACAAGCCAAAAGATGTCAGCTGATGAGTGGGCTGCTTTTTGACAGACATCTTATATTAAGCCTTTCTTGGAGGACTTACAGAGACACTGACATGGCAGGTATTGTCCATCGCCACCACCATTTTGGTGGAAGAGGACACCGTCAAAGGGTGTATGTTGTGTGTGCAAAACCACTGGAGCAATACACCACTGAAGAACTGTACGCTTGCTTCCCCTTTGGGAATGCTGATATTAAGTACATTGCAGACCTTGTCAGGCCAAAACTTCAACGCAGAACCCAAAAGAGTCACAGTCTGTGGAAGAACAGGTCCTCATTGCTCTGCACTTCTATGCATCTGGGACTGAACTATGTTCTGCTCGGTACGTTAAGTGACTGCAAGCGTAGCATCATTATCAGCCACCATAAGATATTTGTTGGTTGGTTCATTCTGGTCCTCATGAGGAGACCCTGTCTTCTGGGGACTTTTGTCCTTGGATTTCAGGGTGTCTCTAGATCTGAGGTTTTACTGTACAAAATAATCCTCAAGAAGAGTTTTACTTGAACCTTCTCAATGAATTGAACAGCGTTGTTGGTAGGATTCGAACCTACGCAGGGAGACCCCAATGGATTTCTAGTCCATCGCCTTAACCTCTCGGCCACAACAACATGCTTCAGTGCAGTTTTACATCAGGATTAACCCACTTTATTGACTTTTGAGGAGACCAGGGTTCAATTCCTCAAAGGGCAGTGTAAGGTTTTCTGTGTGTTGTTCCTGATAACCTTCAGGCCAAACGTTCTTCCCAATCACTCCCTCTCAGGTCACTTAAGGTGTGTTTCCTCCGCACAAAAAGTGCCGGAATGGACTGGCATAGTCCGTTATGGTTCGGGTTTCCATCGCAAGAATTTGGGAATTTTACGGAAAATGCTGTTCCAAATACCCTGGCTGAGTCAGTTGGTTGAGCATGAGACTCATCATCTCAAGGTAGTGGGTTCATGCCCCTCGCTGGGCGTCACCTTCCCATGGGCTCTTAATTGGTGCAATGTGATCTGGGTGACAGTGCTCACACTACCACCCCTGCGACCCGGAAAGGGATAAGTGGGAGAAAATGGATATACTGCAACAGATGAACAAATCAAGTGCAAAATATAAATAAAAGTATATATACAAATTCATTTTTGACCAATTTTAAAGTTTTGCTACATTTTCTTCCTGAAATCCACTTTGAAATCCTGCCCCCTGTTGGGATCAGAATAATCCTGTTTTTTGGGATCAAAGTTATCCAGATCCTACTGAAATGTTTTGAACAACACAAACTGAAGGTCCGATCCAGATTAAAACTAAGATTGGATGACATGATCTCATCCGATTTCAGAATCTTTCTTTCCCTTTTGAACAACGCATTTTCAAGATTTGATCCAATCCCATAACCAAAATCCAATCAGATTACCTTTGAACAACTGGCCCCAAGGTATTTCTGAACTAAGTACAGTAACGTGGCCTCATATCTCATAGCACCATCTTCCTCTCCTCCATCCTCACAAACCTTTCAGCCACCTCCTTCTTATCAAGCACAACGTCTCTCTATGGAGAGCAAAGTGAGCTTTGAGAGTCTGGCCTCCTTCATGCCCAGAGAGAGTTTTGAATTCATTTCAGGCTGAAACTGCGTTCTGCATTTGCACTAGTGACTGACTGGTATGTCCTTTCCATATGGCTGCAGATGATGAAGGGCAGAACAGCTTCTGTGGTGTTGAGCTTGATTTCTAGTTCACTACACATGGCAGAGAAATAAAGAAATCCATCCCAGACCTGCTCAGCTGTATTATGGCTCTTATATTGGTAGAATCATTACAGGCTGCCTGTCAGTTTTAGACGAGATTTTAAAATGCTACTGCTTGTTTTTAAAGCCTTGAATGGTCTGACTCCTCCATATATCAGAGACCTGTTATGATAATAATAATTACTAGAGGTTTGTATTTCCAGAAGAAAATGCAAGTGTGAATGCTGAAGATTGAATAAAGCTGATTTCCTTTGATCTCAGCGTCTCCATGGTTCCAGTGCTGATCTCTTATCAGATCAAAGGAGATCAGTGCCTTTTACCATGGAGATGCTCAGAACAAAGATCTCATCAGGCTTTGATCGCCGTTGATCTCCATCTGGTGCATCTCCCATCCACTTTGTAATGAAAGGCTCGTTATTGTTCTTTTTCACAACCTTGGTGATGACGTCATCATTAGATTCTTTAAGAATTGACAGAACTATTTGATAATATCACATCCAAACTGTAAAAACATTGTTGGATATGTTTGTTTCTTTAAGAAACTCAGACCAACTTGTTACTACAGACGAGTTTTAGGGCCACTCATGACAAAATAAAATAGGAGTTTGTTTCTTTTCATGCAATTTGATTTAAAGTCAAAAAACAATGTTGAGATATTTTTTCATCATACAATATGATAACAAAGTTGAAATACTGCATCATTCTGCAGAACTTCCTGTCCATCCACCAGGAGGCACTATCACTGAGACTGTATATTGGTCTATGGAATTGATCAGGGTAGGACTCTGATCACACATGTAAAGAACTGTATAATAAGTGTAGTATTGAGTAACAGTCACCTTGATCCAGTGATACAACACAGTAACACCAGGACAACAAAAGCTGCCGTCACAGTGAGGAATTAATATTCCAACAAACAAACAGGCTCACACGGGGGGCGGAGCCTCAAAAGAACTCAAAGAAAATCTAAAGTAAAGGAAGAGCAGTGAGGAAGCTCTGCCTGAAACGTCTGTGCTGGAATAAAGTGAAACTGACTGATCACAGTGTTTCTATTGTCCCATGAATTAATATTGTAGAATCTCACAAAGTGACTCATTAACAGAGTCGCTCATTTTCTGCAGCAATCCTTCCTGGATTTTGTTGCAGCAACAGTGTTGCTTTGTCCTGGATGATGGGTTTGAATTCTTCAGTGGTCTCTATTGGAGGATAGGAGGGTTTTTCATTTATTTTTTGTATTAAAGTCAACAAAAAGTGAAAATAGGATTTTGTTTTTTCAAATTAATTTGAACTTCACCTGGAAAAAATTTTTTTTTAATTAAAGTGAACATCATGGTGAGAATGGGAGTTCTTTTTAGAATTAAAGTGATGTCTAAATGATGTAAAAATACTCATCCTTCACTATGTGCAATTAAAAAGCAAATAAAGCTCCAGATGGATCAGAACTCCTGGAGTGAAACATAAAGTACTTCAGGAAAGGAGGAGAACGCAGCCACTAGAAGTAGAGATATTTTCAGGATTGTTACGTTACGTTTTGGAACGAACACTAAAGTTAACCCAGAAGTGGAGTATGGACATGATCGTGTGTTCATCTGTGGTCTGGTGGTGAGTGTGTGTGTTGCCTTCAGGGGCAATGGGAAATAAAACCACTGCATGTAAGAAACACTAAACAATAAAAACACTTCTGGTTAAGATCACAGCAACTTAAAACACAATAAATAAAGCCAAATAAGAAGCAAAATCCTTGAAATGTGATTAAAAAGCTGTCAACAATGAAGCTGTCCCATGAAGACAAAGTCTTGACTAGTTTCCTGCTGCTGGTTGATCCATGATGCAGAAGATTTGGATGAATGACTGATGGTTTCTTTGTATGTTTCACATCTTGTTTTGCTCTTGAATAGAAAACATTTCAAATCACATTCAACACAAATATTGGAAGAAAGAAAGAAGATGTTTTCACCAATGTGGGCCGGTTAGCTCAGTTGGTCAGAGTGTGGTGCTAATAACGCCAAGGTCATGGGTTCAATCTCCATACTGGCCAAATGAAGCTTCATGAACCACTGTCTTTACTCTGAAGCTGCCAGATAGTGCTGTCTTTTCAACAAACATTTAAAATACGCTTCATTGCTAGTACTTCAGAATCTATCTTCAAACCAACAGTGCCATCTGGTGGTGAGAAAATTAAGAACATGGTTCATGAGGCTTCATTGAGCATCACTACTTGTGAGTATCTCCACCTGTCACACAGGAGGCTGGGGTTCACTTTCCTGATGGAGTTAAGGGATTGTTGTGGTGGATTGCTCACACTGCATGAGCAAGGCACCACTATTATAAATGGCTGTATTGTAATTATTAGTTGCATTGACTTGGAATCAAACCCAGGACTCCAGCATGGAAGGGGACAACTCTACCACTGAACCACCAATGCTAACACATCAGATCAGACCCGTCTCCATTTTAAATGTCAAAGAGAACTTGTCCTCATGGCAGTAAGCCATGTATTAAAATGAATCCTGATGGAGACACACAAGCTTCAGAGGCTCTGACAGAACTCACTCACAAACCTGAAAACTGCTTCAGGTCAAATGGACCATAAAGTTACAAATCCTCCAATAGCAGTTGAACCTTCAGCTTCATTTCTTCAAGGTCGGCCATGACTAATGTTTTCATTTACTTTTGTCAGGATGTGGTCATTCCAGGAGCTCTGTCAAGGCTGTCAGGAGTCTTGATCTCCTGCCTTATTTATGACAATCAGTTGAGTCCTTTAGCTTCTTAAACATGGTGGCTCGTTGGTCTGGGAGTATGATTCTCACTTTGGGTGTCAGAGGTCCTGGGTTTAATTCCCAGATGAGCCCTTGGAGTTACCATGACCCTCTTCGACAAATGGTTTTAACTTTGGTCATCAACCAGGATCTCTTTGTGTTAAATTTCAAAAGAGACTGAGACGTTGTGTTGGAGGCTTGGCTGATCTCTGCTCTTCACCTCATGGACTTTTTATCAGAGAAACCTCGTGGTAATTTCCAGTTTGTGTCTTTATAACTGATTGAACCAAACTGAAGCACTTCAGCAAGTCTTTCATTTTGACTCAGACTTCAGCATTATGATTTGTTCCTTTAGCTTTCAGGTCTGTCTAGAATCAGATTGGTCATGCAAAAGGTTCCAGATCTCTGTAAAGGACAGTAGACCCATCCAAGATGGCTCCTGTGTTCCATCCTGTTCTGGATGTGATTCCCTCAAACCCAAGTGAGGTGTAAAATGTATAAAAGCTGGATTTGTACCGTATATGTAAAATGTTGTTGCTGAGAGAGAGAGAGAGAGAGAGAGAGAGAGAGAGAGAGAGAGAGAGAGAGAGAGCGAGAGAGAGAGAGAGTGGAGATCAAAGTGAAGAAAGAAATGTTGTCACTTTGTCCTTTTCCCATCTTTTATGACATCACCAAACAGAGTTAGCAGATAGAATCATCATGGTATCCCACTTTGCAGCCTCCCTGGGAAAGTTCTGGAAGACATAGTAGAGAAAGTGTCAGTGGCAGAGGAAGGTTTGGATCCATGGAGCTCTGGGTTCTGGGCCCAGCAGGGTTCCACTGTGCTTCAGGTGATCAGATCACAAGTTGCGAGTCCTGAAGACAAGTGTGAACAGACACCAAAGTGCTTTCACTCAGACCACTTCTGGGTTTTTTTGTCCAGAAGTATCTGCAGATGAACTTCATCCACAACTGAACATTAAACTCTACTGGAGTCAGTCCTGCAATATGCAAATTAGCCATGTGCACCGGACAGGAGGAAGCCTAACTTTGAGTTTGAGTCACTTTGTAAATAAAGAAGTAAAACTTGTTTTCCTTTAGCAAAACTTCTCACATGCAGCCAATCAGGCAGTGAGAAAATATGGTGCAACACAGCCAGCAGTCTGCTCAGATGTTTCCTGATTGTTTTCAAATCCAGAGGGGAGCTTTTCAGCATCTTCAGGAAGGAACAATGGACTACAATTTGTTGAGTTTCAAAACAGCGAGCAAGAAGAGTCTCCACTTCTGCACCTTGGTGGTCAGGATCAGTGTCTGCTTCGTCTCACTCAGAAGTGAGAATCATATGGAGACACAACACTGTGTTAGCAGGCCTGGGTAGTGTGGTGGAATTAATCATGGCACGTGGATCTGGGCCAGGCGTGGTGCTGGATGATCCCACCAGCATTTTCTCTAATCCTCCAACTCTATAGGTAAAAAACTTCACTCGTGAAGCAAAAAGCAGATGAGAAGTTGGACTTGGATGCAAAAGAGTCTTTATTCTCCAGAACAAAGACTCTGAGCCGCGGATCCCACCGACGACTGAACTGCTTTGGCTGTTTCTCCCTTTTAGAACCTGTAGTGTCCCTCTTCACTTGCTCCTCCTGTGTTCAGAGGACACATCTCTGTCTTACCTCGGTCAGAGGTCTTCATATAACACACATTTTACCACACTAGTGCTCTGACCTTGTTCCATTGATCATCCATAAATGTCTGCTTATACAGGTCCACTACTACGTCTATGTGCAGCTGGTGTCTGTCTTACTTCTTTGTTTCATCAGAGGACCTCAGCTGATGTCAGGACATTGTCTGCAGGTGGTTGACCTCCATTTGAACTCACTCTCTCTGCACTTCTCCTCACTGACTCTGCTCAGCTCTGTACGTCTCTCCAGGCTGTAGATCACATCAGCCGTCTTCACTCTGCTATGCTCTTTGTCCTTCTCCACAGTAGCTCATATGCTAGAGCATCAGACTTTCAATCTGAGGGTCGAGGGTTCAAGTCCCTGTTCAGGCTCTTTGTGGGAAGAAACTGAGAAGTGAAATCAATCAACTTTATTGGCATTGCAACAAGTACAATGAAATTTATTTTAAGCTGAGAGAAAAGAGAGAGACAAGACAGGAGAGGAGAGGAGAGGAGAGGAGAGGAGAGGAGAAGAAAAAGCAGATTCCAAACTGCTCTATAAGGGAGAACAGTGTGGAAATAGGAGAAAAAACACCTTAGCACATTTAAAGCATCAACACAGGTTACAACATGTCTCCAAGACAAAGCTCATGTAGGCATAGGAGGGGAGAGTGAGAATTCTGAGCCGTACTAATAGGAGGACTCACATGTCCCCGGTTCTAAAAGAACTTCATTGGCTGCCAGTGTCCTATAGGATCAAGTTTAAAGTTCTGGTCCTGGTCTTCAGAGCCTTGCATGGTCAGGCTCCTTCTTATATCAGTGATCTGATCCAGCCTTACACCCTGAACGGCTCTGAGGTCTGTGGATCAGAACCTGCTGAAGGTTCCACGCTCTCATTTTCTCACTAGAGGTGACCGATCCTTCCAGGCTGTTGCTCCGAGGCTTTGGAATGATCTTCTTCCCTCTTTGTGCTCAATTGACTCTGTTGACACCTTCAAGAGCAAACTTAAGACTCATCTATTAGTTCAGGCTTTTAATTAACGACCTTTGTGCTGCTAGGATTTTGTCTTGTCTTGGCCTTTTATATTCTGTGTACTTTCTGATGTTTTTGAACTGTGTTGTGAAGTACTTTGTGGCTTTTTGTCTGTGAAAGGTGCTATATAAATAGACGTTATTATTATTATATGATTATGGTTTGGGTGAGAGGTCCAAGGCTCTGGCTTTAGGCTCCAGTCTCTCAGGAGGTGGTGGTTCAAATCCCACCACTGTCAGTTATAGGTTTTGGGTTGTTATATTTGCTTATGTAACAAGATGTCGTCGTCCATTGTGCTCTAATATTTTGTAAACTGTGTTGATGCATTTCAAAAACCTTTCTTTGTGTTTCCACCTCGGTTTCAAACAGGGGACCTTTTGCGTGTGAAGCAAACGTGATAACCACTACACTACAGAAACTCTGCTGGAGGTTAACAGGGTCGTGTGAAAACATTTTACTACAAGCAGCAACTCAATCCAGAAGAGACTGGAACAAGAACACAGCTCCTTGGACCGCTTGGTTTTCTCACTCAACTCATCTCACTCTGAGGGAAAAGTTGTTCTTGATGATAAAAAAGCTCTTCTGAGAACATCAGTCCTCATCACTTTCTACAGAGGAACATAGAGAGTGAGCTACCAGCAGCTGCTCTCTGTGGAGGAGAACATCAGTCCTCACCTCCACCCTTTCTGACAGGGTGTCTGATGGATGAAGAAGTGTGTGTGTGTGTGTGTGTGTGTGTGTGTGTGTGTGTGTGTGTGTGTGTGTGTGTGTGTGTGTGTGTGTGTGTGTGTGTGTGTGTGTGTGTGTGTGTGTGTGTGTGTGTGTGTGTGTGTGTGTGTGTGTGTGTGTGTGTGTGTGTGTGTGTGTGTGTGTGTGTGTGTGTGTGTGTTCAATGACAGTTGGATCTATTTGATGTTTCACATTGTGGATTTGCTGTGAGATTCTCTGCACTTTAACACTTGAATTGTGAATCTCTTTGTTTAGTGTTAAAGGTAAGATCAGAGTCTTCAATAGATCAGATCAAAGTACTTTAATAGAATGTATTCAGTCCTCCTGACTGTCCTTTTGGAATGCCAACAGTTGCACCTCTTTGTGGATCAGTGAAGCCTGGAGCAGCCGCGGTAGAAAAGATGCTCTCTCAAACTGATGCTTCTCAACTTTATTGAGCCTTGCAGGTGAACACACCGTAAGAACTACAATGTAAACAGAAAAATACCATCAGCAACTATTAACAGCGTGTTTTACCTTTAAACTTTTACCATATTTACTACCTTTAACTCATGTGTGAGTAACAAACATGGCGTCCTCCGTAGAGCTGCTGTCCTGTAAAAGCTTCACTTTTCCTTAACGGACAAGTTGTTGTCACTTGGAATGTTGTGGTGTAAACGGAGCCGAAGACTCAGATCAAAACTGAGCCGTTAACATGTGACTGGGTTGTGAAAGCTCACACAGGAGGAGGGTTAAAAACTATATGCTGCATTGGCCGGGAATCAAACCCTGGACTCCTGCATGGAAGGAGAGAATTCTACCACTGAACCACCAATGTTACACTTCCCTTCATTCCAACCAGGAAATGTGAAGCGTTCCACCTTCAGTGCTCCATGAACCCCTCCCCCACAGTTTGAGTGATTCTCACTGTCGCTGTCACTCAAACTGAACCAGACTGTCAAACTGTGACCTGACAGTGTCAGAGTCTTGATCTCCTGCCTTATTAATGACATCACTGGAGTCCTTTAGCTTCTTCAACAAGTCGGCTCGTTGGTCTAGGAGTATGATTCTCGCTTCGGGTGCGAGAGGTCCCGGGTTCAATTCCCGGACAAGCCCTTTGGTCATCAACCATGATGCTTTGTGTTAAATTTCAAAAGAGGCTTTGACTTTGTGTGTGAGAATCCTCCTCCCAGACCAACCAGCAACATCTTCAAGAAGCAAAATGACTCAACCAACAGTATCGGGGCTTTATTCACTTTGAGGAGCTTTCAAACAGCAACTCTGACACATTTCATGATTTTCTCCTAAAAACACTCGATGCTCTGAGTCTGGATGCTAAACTGATCCTGGACCAGGAACATGATGGAGCCAGAACAATGTCTGGCCTCATTTATAAAGGTTGATTATGACAAAACAGGTCCTGAAAGATGCGTACGCGACTTTCCACTCAAAGTTTGTAATCTAAAATAAACTTAGGAGGAGACTGTGCGTACTAGTATGACAACAATGGACCTGGACCAGGAACATTTTTGTAATGGGGAAAAACTGGTAGAGCTGATGGTGAAGTGGTGAATTGAACCAGATGATGAAGTGGTGAATTGAACCAGATGATGAAGTGGTGAATTGAACCAGATGATGAAGTGGTGAATTGAGTCCAGATTCATCTCATACAGTGAATGTCATTACATATCTTGGGGTCTTGCTACATCTTGTATTTTGATTTGTTAATAGGGTTAGGAGAAATAAGTGTTTAACTTCAGCTTAAACCCTTTAGATCTGTAAAACTGTCCATTTTTGGTCTTGCTTGTTTTAGTTTGTTTTATTTTGTTGACCACCGACCGAAGAAGAAATAATAATTAAAAAAAATATATCAGACTTATTTATCCAGGTAATCAGAGAGAGCCGAGTTGTAGTGTTCTAGATGTTTCTTTATTGAGCAGCAGTGTTCTAGATGTTCCTTTATTGAGACTTTAGGCTGAATCCTGAATTTGCAGCACGATGATCATCTGTCAGACTTTCATCTCCAAATGATCCAGAGCGGTGGATAGAACTGATTGATGATCAACTATGACAAGGTGTGGAACAATCAGTCTCATTTCAAAGTGAGCACATAAATAGAGCGGTGACAGCCGTGTGTAAAGCTGCACTGTGGATGCTCTGGTACCGCCATGCGCTCTGGACGCTCTGGTGCTGCAGCCAGACGAGCTCCTCGTCACCCACCGCCTCCAACTCTAGTGACTGAGGATAAAACACAAAGTCCACTGAGCCTTTTTACAACTTCCTGTTGAAATATTTCATTTGTACATTTAATAAACAGATCAAAGTGTATTTTATCAGTCTCGTCTCCACTGTGGTCTCCTACAAATCTGTCTCCTTCCCTCTCCGACACTCTGACACACTCTGACCCTCACAACCATGGAGGCTGTTTTGATGTACAGAGGTGATGACCTCATGATGTCACTCTCCTCTGACCTCCATGATGCCGCTCTCCTCTGACCTCCATGATGTCACTCTCCTCCATGATGTCACACTCCTCTGACCTCCACCTTCAGATCAGGCTCTACGTCTCCCACACACGATGGACCCAGACAGGACAACAAACAAGTGTTGCAGCAACATGGTTGCCTGTCGTTAAAGCAATAACCAAGCAGACACGGCGCTCCACCACACAGACAGCAATGAAAACAAGGCTCTTTAAGGAAAAGGCCAGACAGCCAGCATCTATGACAAGCTGAGCCTCTGTCATCACAAATAACTTACTGATGAGGTTTTCATCCAGTGGTGGGTAGTTTGAATCCCATCCAGAAGAAATGACAACAAGAATGTCTCCAATCCAGTAAAACATCCATTGTAGCCAACATGAAGTGTCCAGAGTCCAAAGTGTCTAATATAAAACCCTCCAACAGTTTGAACCTCCAGTCTCCAAGGTATTTCTGAACTAAGTACAGTAACATGGCCTCATATCTTATAGCACCATCTTCCTCTCCTTCATCCTCACAAACCTTTCAGCCACCTCCTTCTTATCAAGCACAACGTCTCTCTATGGAGAGCAAAGTGAGCTTTGAGAGTCTGGCCTCCTTCATGCCCAGAGAGAGTTTTGAATTCATTTTAGGCTGAAACTGCGTTCTGCATTTGCACTAGTGACTGACTGGTATGTCCTTTCCATATGGCTGCAGATGATGAAGGGCAGAACAGCTTCTGTGGTGTTGAGCTTGATTTCTAGTTCACTACACATGGCAGAGAAATAAAGAAATCCATCCCAGACCTGCTCAGCTGTATTCTGGCTCTTATATTGGTAGAACATTACACATTACACTTAAGAATCATTACACTCCTATGATAATCATCTTTGTGCCTCCATTTTGTCTCTTGCTGCCGACTCGTATCGTCTCCATTATAGAGAACAGATGCTGTAATGAGCTCCATGGATCCAAACCTTCCTCTGCTACTGAGACTTTCTCTACTATGTCTTCCAGAACTGTCCCAGGGAGGCTGTAAAGTGTGATACCCTGATGGTTCTATGCTGACTCTGTTTGGTGATGTCATAGTGATGTCATAAAATAATTGAAAAGACAAAAGTGACATTCCTTTCTTCACTTTGATCGCCACTCTCTCTCTCTCTCTCTCAGCAACAACATTTCACATATATGGTACAAATCCAGCTTTTATACATTTTACACCTCACTTGGGTTTGAGGGAATCAAATCCAGAACAAGACAGAACACAGGAGCCATCTTGGATGGGTCTACTTTCCTTGACAGAGATCTGGAAGCTTTTACATGCATTATTGTAGAAGAATGTGAAGGTTCCAACAACAACAAGGGAAATGTTGTCTGTGAAGTTAGCTAAAGGGTTTAAAGCTAACCAGGAGTTGAACCTGGAACCTTCTGAGCAGTAGACAGACATGTTCTCCATTTCACCACCAGCTCCTTGGTAAGGTAAGTTTTCACATGTTTGTAACTGTTTATATTTATAATACTGAAGCAGAAACTAGTCGAAAAAGTCTTTGACTCTCAAATTGTCATGAAGTTGTTTTTGTTGTTCTGGTGACGTCCGATTGCTTTCTACTGCAATTCTACTGTCACATTTCCATATCTGTTTGATCTTCCATTAACATTAAGTAGCAACAACACGACTGCTGGACCATGTTGACTGTATAACTGACACTCGTTGGGTGTCTTAGGACCCATAACCAGGTGGATGGAGAGTCTTCACTGCTTCTTGAGGAAGTTTGAGTTAGCACAATGGAAACCATGCTGATCCCGTGTCAAAATGTCACCTGTGTATAGTCCTGGGGAATTTTTTGTCCTGGCCAGAAATCTTAGTTGCCACCCTTCGATAGCTCAGTTGGTAGAGCGGAGGACTGTAGTGGTCAACATTGACATCCTTAGGTCGCTGGATCAAATCCGGCTCGAAGAAGTACTTTTTATAAAACTGAGTATGTAGGATTTAGAAGAGCAAGTTCACTTTGTAACATAAATGTTGAGTTGGAAGGTCAAACTTCAGTGTCACGACATCTTACCACAGTCCTTAAGGCTTCAAAGGAAGCTCTCTGAAGTCATGAAATTTATCAATGATGCACTTTTAATCTGAGGATCCACCGTTGAAATCCAGAGGCTTTTCAGAAACATGAGTTAGCACAATGTCAACTATTGATGTGTGTCTTTTCCACTGGAATTTATTCTCCCCTGTCAGGAAACACAGTTTACACCCTTCGATAGCTCAGTTGGTAGAGTGGATCCTGGATTCATTTGTCAAAATGACTCTGAGCCGATGTTCATTCAAGACTTTTGAGGCGTTACAATGGAACGAAAGTACTCCTCGGGACTACGTCAACTAGGTGGATGGAGAGTCTTCACAGGTAGTTGAGGAAGTATGAGTTAGCACAATGGAAACCAAGCTGATCCTGTAGTGATCCAGTAGTTAGTACAGGGATTCTGATGTTAAATTTCCATATCTTCATGAAAATTCAGCTCATCTACGCTGAAATGGCTCAGCTGGGAGAGCGTTAGACTGAAGATCTAAAGGTCTAAAGCCTTAACCAGCCGTCAGTACCTGTAGGCCACAGTGACGACCAAAGATCTTGGTCGCCTCAAAAGACAATAAAGTGGGTTAATCCTGATGCAGAACTTTCCTGAAGAATGTCGTTGTGGCTGCGAGGTTAAGGTGATGGACTAGAACTCCATTGGGGTCTCCCTGCATAACTTCAAGTCCTGCCAACAATGTTGCTCAGTACTTTGAGAAGGTTAAAGAAAGACTCTTCTTGGGGACTATTTCATAAAGTAAAACCTCTGATGTAGAGACACCCTGAAATCTGAGGACAAGAGTCCCCTGAAGACGTGTTCTCCTCTTCAGAGGGTCTCGTCATGAGGACAAGTTGAGAACAAATAAATCTGAGGAGTTCAGTTGTCTCAGATCTGTAATGAAAGACTGATTAACTTTATTACATGAGGAACTCTTTTGAAAGAAACTTTTGGACATTGAACAGTCTGAGAGTCAAAACTTCTTTGTGCTCACATCTTCAGCTCTGTAATGAAAGAGTGACTTTTTTCATTGATTGATTTATTTTTTGTTGACATCACTGGTGTTGCTCTTAACTAGTTTTCCTGGTATTTATCAGACAGATCATTTTCTGTTTAGCTTGGAGAGACCTCTTCCTCTTGTGCTGCTCTTTGTTGTGGTGTCCCTCAAGGCTCTGTTTTGGGTGGCCTTAATGTTAACTTTCATACACACAACTGAACTTCCCTATAAAGCCTGGCTCTACGGACTCTGCCTCTATCCTGTCCTGCCTCACAAAAGTAAAGAACCAAAGTCCAAAAACTTTTTACAGCTGAACGGTTTAAAAACTGAAATCATTTTGATCGCCCCGAATGGACCCAGTTCTGGTGGTTTTAACAACCTTTGCTCTAGTCTTGGTAGCTCATGGAGCAATTTTTGAAAAAAGGCCCACAGTTTAGGTGTGGTGTTCGACTCCGACCTGTCCATTGACTGTCAGGTGACGAAGGTAGTCCAATCCTGCTTAACTCAGCTGAGACGACTGGTTAAGACCAGGTCATTCCTCTCCCCAGCAGACCTGGAGAAAGTAATACATGCCTTCATCTGGTCCAGGCTGGATTACTGTAACTCCCTTTATTCTGGCATCAGTAGGCTCAATGTTCAAAGACTGCAGCTGGAGCAGAATGCTGCTACCAGGTTTTCAACAGGCACCAGGAGGAGGGACCACATTTCACCAATCCCTTCTTCATTTCACTGACTGCCTGTCAGTTTTAGAAGAGATTTTAAAATGCTACTTGCTACTTGTATTTCCAGAAGAAAATGCAAGTGTGAATGCTGAAGATTGAATAAAGCTGATTTCCTTTGATGTCAGCGTCTCCATGACTCCAGTGCTGATCTCTTATCAGATCAAAGAAGATCAGTGCCTTTTGCCATGGAGATGCTCAGATCAAAGATTTCCTCTGGCTTTGATCTCCATTGATCTCCATCCGGTGCCTCTCCCATCCACTTTGTAATGAAAGGCTCGTTATTGTTCTTTTTCACAACCTTGGTGATGACATCTTCATTAGATTCAGGTATGCTGAAGCAGGCAGAGAACTAAAACATGCAGGACACTGTCACTCTAGGACCCAGTTTGGACACCCTGATGTAGACCATCAAGAGACAGGTTAGATTTATCCTACTGATGGTGTGTTGCTGTAATAGTCATCCTGCTCATTTTCAAGTTTGTTCCCACAAAGAGCCTGAACAGGGATTTGAACCCTGGACCCTCAAATTAAAAGTCTGATGCTCTACCGTCTGAGCTACCCAGGCCTGCCAACACAGTGTTGTGTCTCCATATGATTCTCACTTCTGAGTGAGATGAAGCAGACACTGATCCTGACCACCAAGGTGCAGAAGTGGAGACTCGTCTTCCTCGCTGTTTTGAAACTCAACAAATTGTAGTCCATTGTTCCTTTATGAAGATGCTGAAAAACTCTGCTCTGGATTTGAAGACAATCAGGAAACATCTGAGCAGACTGCTGGCTGTATTGCATCAAAACAAAAGATGTGTTCACGTAATTAAAAAAAAAAACAGACAAAAAAAAACTTAATATGAATGGATGAAAAGGCACACACACACACACACACACACACACACACACACACACACACACACACACACACACACACACACACACACACACACACACACACACACACACACACACACACACACACACACACACACACACTTCTTCATCCATCAAACACCCTGTCAGAAAGGGTGGAGGTGAGGACTGATGTTCTCCTCCACAGAGAGAAGCTGCTGGTAGCTCACTCTCTATGTTCCTCTGCAGAAAGTGATGAGGACTGATGTTCTCAGAAGAGCTTTTTATTTCCCTCAGAGTGAGATAAGTTGAGTGAGGAAACTATGGGGGCTTTTCCACCGGAAAGAACCAGGTGCTAGTTCTGGTCCAGGGCCAGACTTAGCACCAGTTCTTTGTCTTTCCACTGCCAAAGCCCCGGCCAAACAGGGGCTAAACTGCTGCTACGCTGGCCCCACTTTGTTGCTGGGCCAAAGAGGAGCTAGACTGGGACCTGACGCGTCATCAGCTGGGGGCGGAGTTATCTCTGGAGTTATCGCTGCCTAAGAGGCGGAAGCGGGCTGTACCGGCTTTCTAAAAACTACAGCGAACACGGAGCCCCAGTGTGGTTAAAGAGAAAAGAATAAAAACAACGCGTGGGAATGATATAATAAGTCGCTCCCTGAAGTTAATAATACGAGGGAACGGGATAATTTAATTCGCGTTCGCGGAACCGCGGCTCTCGAGACCTCTGCCGTGCTTCTCCGCGCTCCTCCGCTGTCAGTCAGCTACGTCGGCTCTAATTTAGAAGCAGTTTTCCATTGTCGTATATTTTTCACACTTTTCATGGTAACATTATTTTAACTAACGTCACGTCCAGGTCTTATTTCGCGTTCTGACTGCAGGCTGAGGTGCTGCAGCCGCTGCGCCATGCAGTGTGCGGCTACATTGCGCTCCGCTCCGAGACGCTCCGATATTATTTTATAACCACAAAACTTCTTTATAATGAATACTTTTGGTTCATCAGCAACTAAAACACAAACTACATACTAGTGTTCATGAAAGCTTGGATTTTATAGGCATAAAATGAGCCTTTTTACGGCGCTTCACGTGAAAGAGCTTTAATCAGTGTGTTTACGGAGGTTGTCATTGGAAACAGTTTTAGAGCTTCGTTCTATCATTGTACACCTCCATTCTTCTCCGATGTTGAAGCATTTGATTCAGACACGTCCAGAAATAAAGTGAAAGAAGCAGAAATTCTCAATGTAACGCCCAAATATTGAAAAATAAGCCCCAAACTCATACACGTGTTATTTTTTTCCCCTCTATGGCCACTCCGGGGCTCCGGACTAAAGCAAGACGGACGTGAAAAAACACCAAAAGAGACCAGAAGAGACGTAATGTTTTCTTTGTCTTTGGGTTCTGAGGTTCAGGCCAAACTAGATGGAGCGAGCCGGACTAAACCGATGAATATAGTCCGTCTCCTTGTACCTGGATGAGCGCTGTCAGCGCGAAATTGTTTAAATCAGTGATGTATCACATTTTGGAGTGACGCAATGACATGGCTCTCACTTGGCTCCGCTAACGGTGGAAAAAGAACCGGTTCTTTGGTGGTGCTCATTTAAGAACTGGCTCTGGCACCGGCCCTGAACTAGAACCTGGTTCTTTTTGGTGGAAAAGCCACAAGCTACAAGTGGTCCAAGGAGCTGTGTTCTTGTTACAGTCTCTTCTGGATTGAGTTGCTGGTTATAGTCAAATATTTTCACATGACCCTGTTAACCTCCAGCAGAGTTTCTGTAGTGTAGTGGTTATCACGTTTGCTTAACACGCAAAAGGTCCCCTGTTCGAAACAGGGCAGAAACATAAAGAAAGTTTTTTGCAATTCATCAACACAGTTTCCAAAATATTAGAGCCCAATGGACAAAGACGTCTTGTTACATAAGCAAATATAACAACCCAAAACCTTTTAACTGGCAAAGGTGGGATTTGAACCCACACCTCCTGAGAGACTGGAGCCAAAATCGAGATCCTTGGACCGCTCACCCACACTATAATCATATAATAATAATAACGCCTATTTATATAGCACCTTTCACAGACAAAACGCCACAAAGTACTTCAATACACAGTTCAAAAACATCAGGAAGTACACAGAATATAAAAGGCCAAGACAAGACAAAATCCTAGCAGCACAAAGGGAGTTAATTAAAAGCCTGAACTAATAGATGAGTCTTAAGTTTGTTCTTGAAGGTGTCAACAGAGTCAATTGAGCACAAAGAGGGAAGAAGATCATTCCAAAGCCTCGGAGCAACAGCCTGGAAGGATCGGTCACCTCTAGTGAGAAAATCTCTCTCTCTCTCTCTCTCTCTCTCTCAGCAACAACATTTCACATATACGGAACAAATCCAGCTTTTATACATTTTACACCTCACTTGGGTTTGAAGGAATCACATCCAGAACAGGATGGAACACAGGAGCCATCTTGGATGGGTCTACTGTCCGTTACAGAGATCTGGAACCTTTTGCATGACCAGTCTGATTCTAGACAGACCTGAAAGCTAAAGGAGCAAATCATAATGCTGAAGTCTGAGTCAAAATTAAAGACTTGCTGAAGTGCTTCAGTTTGGTTCAATCAGTTATAAAGACACAAACTGGACATTACAACGAGGTTTCTCTGATAAAAAGTCCATGAGGTGAAGAGCAGAGATCAGCCAAGCCTCCAACACAAAGTCTCAGTCTCTTTTGAAATTTAACACGAAGAGATCCTGGTTGATGACCAAAGTTAAAACCATTTGTAGGAGAGGGTCAAGGTAACTCCAAGGTCTCATCTGGGAATTGAACCCACAACCTCTGACATCCAAAGTGAGAATCATACTCCTAGACCAACGAGCCGACGTGGTCAAGAAGCTAAAGGACTCAACTGATTGTCATAAATAAGGCAGGAGATCAAGACTCCTGACAGCCTTGACAGAGCTCCTGGAATGACCACATCCTGACAAAAGTAAATGAAAACATTAGTCATGGCCGACCTTGAAGAAATGAAGCTGAAGGTTCAACTGCTATTGGAGGATTTGTAACTTTATGGTCCATTTGACTTGAAGCAGTTTTCAGGTTTGTGAGTGAGTTCTGTCAGAGCCTCTGAAGCTTGTGTGTCTCCATCAGGATTCATTTTAATACATGGCTTACTGCCATGAGGACAAGTTCTCTTTGACATTTAAAATGGAGACGGGTCTGATCTGATGTGTCAGCATTGATGCTTCAGACAGTGGTTAATGAAGCTTCATCTGGCCAATATGGGGATTGAACCCATGACCTTGGTGTTATTAGCACCACACTCTGACCATCTGAGCTAACCGGCCCACATTGGTGAAAAGATCTACTTTCTTTCTTCCAAAATTTGTGTTGAATGTGATTGGAAATGTTTTCCCCTGAAGGCAACATACACACTCACCACCGGACAACAGATGAACACACAATCATGTCCATACTCCACTTCTGGGTTAACTTCAGTGTTCGTTCCATAACGTAACGTAACAATCCTGAAAATATCTCTACTTCTAGTGGCGGCGTTCTCCTCCTTTCCTGAAGTACTTTATGTTTCACTCCAGGAGTTCTGATCCATCTGCAGCTTTATTTGCTTTTTAATTGCACAAAGTGGAGGATGAGGATTTTTACATCATTTGACATAACTTTAATTTGAAAAAACTTCTATTTTCTTTTTGATAGTCACTTTAGTTTGAAAAAACTCCTATTCTCACTTTGATCGTCACTTTAATTTGAAAAAAACTCCTATTTTCTTTTTGATAGTCACTTTAGTTTGAAAAAAAACTCCTATTCTCACTTTGATAGTCACTTTAATTTGAAAAAAACTCCTATTTTCTTTTTGATAGTCAGTTTAATTTGAAAAAAACTCCTATTTTCCCTTTGATAGTCACTTTAATTTGAAAAAACTCCTATTCTCACTTTGATAGTCACTTTAATTTGAAAGAAACTCCTATTATCATTTTGACAGTAACTTTAATTTGAAAAAACTCTCATTTTCACTTTGATAGTCACTTTAATTTTAAAAAAACTACTATTCTCACATTGATAGTCACTTTAATTTGAAAGAAACTCCTATTCTCATTTTGATAGTCACTTTAATTTGAAAAAACCCTCATCTTTTCTTTTTGATAGTCACATTAATTTGAAAAAAATTCTTATTTTCCCTTTGATAGTCACTTTAATTTGAAAAAACTCCTAATCTTCACTTTGATAGTCACTTTAATTTGAAAGAAACTCCTATTCTCATTTTGATAGTCATGTTAATTTGAAAAAACTCCTATTCTAACTTTGATAGTCACTTTAATTTGAAAGAAACTCCTATTCTCACTTTGATAGTCACTTTAACTTGAAAAAACCCTCATATTTTCCCTTTCATAGTCACTTTAATTTGAAAAAAAACTACTATTCTCACTTTGATAGTCACTTTAATTTGAAAAAAACCCCTCCTATTCTCACTTTGATAGTCACTTTAATTTGAAAGAAACTCCTATTTTCCCTTTGATAGTCACTTTAATTTGAAAAAAACTCCTATTTTAACTTTGATAGTCAATTTAATTTGAAAAAAATTCTATTTTCTTTTTGATAATCACATTAATTTGAAAAAAAACTCCTATTCTCACTTTGATAGTCACTTTAATTTGAAAAAACTCCTATTCTCACTTTTATAGTCACTTTAATTTGAAAGAAACTCCTATTCTCACTTTGATAGTCACTTTTATTTGAAAGAAACTCCTATTCTAACTTTTATAGTCACTTTAACTTGAAAAAACCCCTCATATTTTCCCTTTGATAGTCACTTTAATTTGAAAAAAAATACTAATATCACTTTGATAGTCACTTTAATTTGAAAAAAAAAACTCCTATTCTCACTTTGATAGTCACTTTAATTTGAAAGAAACTCCTATTCTCATTTTGATAGTCACTTTAATTTGAAAAAACCCCTCATATTTTCCCTTTGATAGTCACTTTAATTTGAAAAAAAATACTAATATCACTTTGATAGTCACTTTAATTTGAAAAAAAAACTCCTATTCTCACTTTGATAATCACTTTAATTTGAAAGAAACTCCTACTCTCACTTTGATAGTCACTTTAATTTGAAAGAAACTCCTATTCTCATTTTGATAGTCACTTTAATTTGAAAAAACCCTCATATTTTCCCTTTGATAGTCACTTTAATTTGAAAGAAACTCCTATTTTCCCTTTGATAGTCACTTTAATTTGAAAAAAACTCCTATTTTAACTTTGATAGTCAATTTAATTTGAAAAAAATTCTTATTTTCCCTTTGATAGTCACTTTAATTTGAAAAAACTCCTATTCTCACTTTGATAGTCACTTTAATTTGAAAGAAACTCCTATTCTCACTTTGATAGTCACTTTAATTTGAAAAAAAAACTACTATTCTCACTTTGATAGTCACTTTAATTTGAAAAAAAAACCCCTCCTATTCTCACTTTGATAGTCACTTTAATTTGAAAGAAACTCCTATTTTCCCTTTGATAGTCACTTTAATTTGAAAAAAACTCCTATTTTAACTTTGATAGTCAATTTAATTTGAAAAAAATTCTATTTTCTTTTTGAAAGTCACATTAATTTGAAAAAAACCTCCTATTCTCACTTTGATAGTCACTTTAATTTGAAAAAAAAACCTCCTATTCTCACTTTTATAGTCACTTTAATTTGAAAGAAACTCCTATTCTCATTTTGATACTCACATTAATTTGAAAGAAACTCCTATTCTCACATTGATAGTCACTTTAACTTGAAAAAAACCCTCATATTTTCCCTTTGAATAGTCACTTTAATTTGAAAGAAACTCCTATTCTCACTTTGATAATCACATTAATTTGAAAAAAAAACTCCTATTCTCACTTTTATAGTCACTTTAATTTGAAAGAAACTCATTTTCTCATTTTGATAGTCACTTTAATTTGAAAAAACCCTCATATTTTCCCTTTGATAGTCACTTTAATTAGAAAAAAACTCCTATTTTAACTTTGATAGTCACTTTAATTTGAAAAAAATTCTATTTTCTTTTTGATAATCACATTAATTTGAAAAAAAAACTCCTATTCTCACTTTGATAGTCACTTTAATTTGAAAAAACCCCTATTCTCACTTTTATAGTCACTTTAATTTGAAAGAAACTCCTATTCTCACTTTGATAGTCACTTTAATTTGAAAAAAATTCTATTTTCTTTTTGATAATCACATTAATTTGAAAAAAATACTCCTATTCTAACTTTTATAGTCACTTTAACTTGAAAAAACCCCTCATATTTTCCCTTTGATAGTCACTTTAATTTGAAAAAAAATACTAATATCACTTTGAAAGTCACTTTAATTTGAAAAAAAAACTCCTATTCTCACTTTGATAGTCACTTTAATTTGAAAGAAACTCCTATTCTCACTTTGATAGTCACTTTAATTTGAAAGAAACTCCTATTCTCATTTTGATAGTCACTTTAATTTGAAAAAACCCTCATATTTTCCCTTTGATAGTCACTTTAATTTGAAAAAAACTCACATTTTCCCTTTGATAGTCACTAAATTTTCAAAAAAAAAAAATCCTATTCTCACTTTGATAGTCAATTTAATTTGAAAAAAAAATCCTATTTTCCCTTTGATCGTCACTTTAATTTGAAAGAAACTCCTATTCTCACTTTGATAGTCACTTTAATTTGAAAAAAACCCTCGTATTCTCACTTTGATAGTCACTTTAATTTGAAAATAAAACTCCTATTTTTCCGTTGATAGTCACTTTAATTTGAAAAAAATTCTATTTTCTTTTTGAGAGTCACTTTAATTTGAAAAAAACTCCTATTCTCACATTGATAGTCACTTTAATTTGAAAGAAACTCCTATTCTCATTTTGATAGTCACTTTAATTTGAAAAAACCCTCATCTTTTCTTTTTGATAGTCACATTAATTTGAAAAAAATTCTATTTTCTTTTTGAGAGTCACTTTAATTTGAAAAAACCTCCTATTCTCACATTGATAGTCACTTTAATTTGACAGAAACTCCTATTCTCATTTTGATAGTCACTTTAATTTGAAAAAACTCCTATTCTCACTTTGATAGTCACTTTAATTTCAAAGAAACTCCTATTCTCATTTTGATAGTCACTTTAATTTGAAAAAACCCTCATATTTTCTTTTTGATAGTCACATTAATTTGAAAAAAAAACCTCCTATTCTCACTTCGATAGTCACTTTAATTTGAAAGAAACTCCTATTCTCATTTTGATAGTCATTTTAATTTGAAAAAAAAACTCCTATTCTCACTTTGATAGTCACTTTAATTTGAAAGAAACTCCTATTCTCATTTTGATAGTCACTTTAATTTGAAAAAACCCTCATATTTTAACTTTGATAGTCAATTTAATTTGAAAGAAACTCCTATTCTCATTTTGATTGTCACTTTAATTTGAAAAAAAACTCCTATTCTCACATTGATAGTCACTTTAATTCAAAAAAAAACCTCCTATTCTCACTTTGATAGTCACTTTAATTTCAAAGAAACTCCTATTCTCATTTTGATAGTCACTTTAATTTGAAAAAAAAACTCCTATTCTCACTTCGATAGTCACTTTAATTTGAAAGAAACTCCTATTCTCATTTTGATAGTCACATTAATTTGAAAAAAAAACCTCCTATTCTCACTTTGATAGTCACTTTAATTTGAAAGAAACTCCTATTCTCATTTTGATAGTCACTTTAATTTGAAAAAACCCTCATATTTTAACTTTGATAGTCAATTTAATTTGAAAGAAACTCCTATTCTCATTTTGATTGTCACATTAATTTGAAAAAAACCCTCATATTTTCCAGTCTTCATCCTAACCTTCAAATTAGAGGCTGTGTCAGACTCTTTAACTGAAACTGGGATCTGGTTCCACATCAGAGGAACCAGAAAGCTGAAAGCTCTGCCTCCATTCTACTTTTAGAAAAGCTAGGAACCTCCAGTAAGCCAGCACTCTGAGAACCAAGTGTTCTGGGGAGATCTGGGACCAGCAGTTCTTTAAGATCTTTTGAATTAGTTGAAGACTTTTTAAGCAGTGACTTGGACCCCCTGATAATAGGGAGTTACAATAGTTACTCTGGAAGTTAATGCATGGATTAGCTTCTCAGTGTCACTCTATCAATATATTCTTGATTTTAGAGAAATTATGCAAATGTAAATGTAAAGATTCCAATAGATAAGATGGTGATGAGTGACAGCAGTGCAGCTTCACTCTACTATCAGATGAACACAGGAAGTTATAGGATTACTACTACCTCACCGGATGTGTTCAGACTCTCTTGTTCATCATGTACGGTTGGTTCCCCTGTGAGAACATGTTAGAACTTTCTCCCTCTGGCTATGATGACCTCTGCCTCAAGCCTTGTATGACCTTCGGCCATCAGGATGTTGATGATGATCTGAAAAACATTGACAAGGTGTATGTAGATAGCTTTCCAAAAACTCAAAATATTGAGCACTCTACTTCTATGATGTCCTCCATTCCATTGATCATCTTACTTCTGGGAGAAAAACATCAAAACGTAATGGATGAGTCTCAGGTCCTCCTTCTGGATTCCTGTGACTTCCTCCATCTCCTTCAGCATCTCCAACATCTGCTGCAATACAGAGGAATAAAAGTAAACAAATCAAACTTATGTTAGGTAAAAACTCTCAAAGTTGATTGATGAGATGTTTTCTTACCCGCTGGTCACTGAAAGGAAACATCCTCAGTTTGAGCTGCTGCTTCAGGGAAAGTGATGCTGACGACATCTTCCAGAGATTTATTCTGTCTGAACAGACCCTCGACTCCATGAGATCATCATGTAAGATCTGAAGACAAAGAGCAAAGAGAGAACATATAGCAGCACTAGAGAATAGAACCACTAACAGCAGAGTTTGTTTCACTCACCTTGATCTGCTCTCTGGAGAATACAGTCAGGATCTCCCCCCTTCTACACCTCAATCATCCCAGAAAAATAAAATGAGTTAAAATGAGATAAAAAGCAGCACCAACTGTGACATTTACACTTTGATTAAAGTCAAAATTACTGGATTTGATTTGTTCCTGTCATTTAACAAAAGGAATCAGCCAACTGTTGAATCAGCTGACATTTTGCTTTCACAAGTGATCATCAAACTGTTCTATTCAACATAAAGGAGTGCAGCTCAATATGTCAGCCAGGTGTTTCAGTCATTTCTGCCATACCACATGCATCTATTGAACTACTGAACCAACTATTGTAGTACCTGTGCTCTCTTTTTGGGGGTTGCATCCACAGCTGAATGATGCTTTGGGAACATTTGTGGATTTTCCAGCAAAATGGACATGAAGCCAGCCTCTGCAAACTGTGACCTCCACCCATTCCAGAATGTCAACATGTGGATATAAAATCCTGCAAAACAATAATTAAAAAAATATATATATTATTTCTATACCAGCCAGCCTAATACTGGGCTGGTGAGCTGTTGCCTCGGTAGGTGGGTCTGACGCGCTAGGCGGCTATTGTTTACCTTTTTGCTTTGTGTCCATCAATTGAGTCCAACGATCCGGTAATGATACAAAAAGTCTCTTTATTTCAGTGGAAGTTATATTACCTCCAAGTTCAATTCACCAGAGCACAAAACATAAGCATATTCCGATAAACTCCGCCAGAGCGGTCAAAAACCTGTGTGCCCTTCCGGGGTCAACACCTGTCTCCTCCTTCATTGCCCCAGTCTATATGCGCATGACGTCAGTGACACACCCACACAGGTCAAACATTTGTACACAATCCAATATATCACATTTGGCTCCTACAATTTTCTTTATGTCTTATAAATAAAGAATCAGACAAAAAAAACTTAATATGAATTATCTGAATCCTACACACACACACACACACACACACACACACACACACACACACACACACACACACACACACACACACACACACACACACACACACACACACACACACACACACACTCACACACACACACACACACACACACACAATGAACCAATGGCTGGAGACAAAGCAATACTTTCACGAGGCAGAGGCTGAGGAATCAGATGGATTAGGTGTGATCTTTTTATCAGTGGATATGTAGGTGGATGAGTGATGGTTCCTGTGTGTTATATGTTGTTAGTGCAAAGTAAAAGCCAACAAGGCTGAGCAGAGTCTGGCTCCATGACAGGCTCCATGGCAGCCTGAGTGATGCGGTTGAAGGAGTGAGAAGGTAGCTTTTCAACCCACATTTACTTTATCAGGTTTTCTTGTGGTAATAAAAGAGGTTTTTAATACACCAACACATGGGACAAAGATAGAAAGAGCAACATAAACATTCGAGCTGATCTTACGTGCATTGCTCCTAACAAAACTATAAAACTATTCCTACTCTCATTAATACTGATATAACTACAGCTACCATTTCATTCTTATTAGTGCAGGCTGATATGTTCTACATAGACAAGAAAGCAATTGTTTACCTTAACAGAAGAAAATCCTTTACTCCGTTGAGCTTCGAGTACACGTGTGAAGAATCCAAAGACGAAAAAACAAATGTGCGCCGATTTAATTTAGGTCGAGTGGGTCTCACCACGTCACTTCCGGCATTTGCGTGTCGTCCACGTAACTTCCTGCATGTTTTGTCCGCACGTCACTTCCTGTGGGTCGGCTTTCGTGTACGTATCTTCCTTCACGTTCAGTCCATTTCGTCACATCCTGTGGGTCGGCTTCTACATACGTCACTTCCGGCGCGTCATTTTGCGACATTTCCGTCCATGCTTCCGCATAGCACCATTTCAAGATGGTGGCGACCAAGAAATAAATATGGCGGCGCACGCAACACCGCCATCTTGGCTTTCCCCACTGGCATCTCTTGCCGCGAACCTATCACAAAACCTCCGCGAGACCTCTGCAAACTTTGTTTTCCAGAAAAACAGCGAATACAGAAAAGAGGCAGAGGGGTGATCAACATCAGAATGGTGTTCTTTCATGACACAAAATCAAGACCATTGTTAACAAGCGTTGCTGTTTTGCACTCATTCACAGCCATTCCAGTGAGAGTCTTGATTTGCAGCAAGTGTTGGATCCTTGAACATGGTTATTTGACTGTGAAAACTTGGAAGAGGAGAAAACCTGAACTGTCACTAGCAGAGGATGGTTTCGATCCATCGACTTCTGGGTTATGGGCCCAGCACGCTTCCGCTGCGCCACTCTGCTAAGTGCAGGGTTCTCAAGGAGTGTCCACTGTACTTAGCAGTTCTGTTTGCATTATTTGAGAAATCGATTTCATTGTCGAGCACGAGCACTCATTGTTTCATTACGAAGAGGCACTCTGTGGTTTATTTCCAAACATGTTTTCTTCCCAAATCAACTTCCATTGTCTGATCTTGTGACCTACTGAGGTCCTTTGTTTAGGTGTATCGGGAACATGAATGTCGGCTTGAATCGATCCCTCCCAACCATTTACTGGAGCCTGATTTGTTTCCAATGTGTTTTTGGACTTGTTGACAGTGTTGGCCAGGATGGTAAAGGCTTGGACAACCAAACAACATCATCAGGGTGAAGGCTATGAGATGAGACCAACTAGGGAACCCCAAACGTCCTCGGCAAAACGTGACCTTGACATTTTTATGTCAGGATGGCGGAGCGGTCCAAGGCGCTGCATTCAGGTCGCAGTCTCTTCTGGAGGCGTGGGCTCAAATCCCACTTCTGACAGCAGAGCATGTATTAAAACATGCAGGTGTGTCCATGAACCTTTCAAGGACTAACAATTATACTTCCTCACATGGTGCCATGTGCCAGAGCAGAGCTGCCTAATTAGGAAAAGGGAGGGCTGACCTTGATTTGGATTGGCTACACCCCGCGATTACACTGTATAAAGTTTGATTCATGATCCACTCTTTAAAATTTGAAACAAGCCAGGGAGAGAGGTGACAGACTTTCTTGACTTCTGAAGGTAAAGTAGGACAGAATAATCAGCAACAAGTGTGCAGTTATTAAGGATATTGTTAATTAAACTAAAAGTGAGAGACATTCTAAGGATTTACTCAAATTGTATTGTAGATTGAGAAGTGTCCGATGCAGTTGAGGGGACAATCATCTTTGTTCGGAGAGATGCAGACATGTAGATGCGGTTTCCATGCCAAGAATGTATTGTGGTCTTTCATTAAATTAATGTGTGCATGCGTTGTATTGTGTATGAATGAATTCAGTTTTCTTCCCTGTGCACCTCCAGCCTTCCAGCAGTGTCCCTGTACCATCTCCTGGGACTCAAGGTGGTCCGGGTCCATCGGCAGCATCGTCTGGGCAGGCTACTCAGAGGCCTTCTTTGACTTTGGCTTCAGTAAATACTGATGATGTTACACGTGTTTATTATGTCAAAAATATTTAGAGAGAACATGTTACTAACTTGGACTATCTCGCTCTGAGTGAAACATGGTTAAACTGTAATATACCATCAAATATGATCGACATTCCAGGATATTCTTGTTTTCGTAAGGACAGGCAAATAGGTAAAGAGGATGGTGTGCTAGTATATGTTCGAAACACACTTAAATGTACTGAATTTAATTTGGTTTTAAACATTGATTTATCACCTAGAATGAATTTTAATATTGTAACTTTATACAATCCGCCATCCTTTAATGTATCTTTTTATAGTAACCTGGACAAACTGCTTAAAATGTTTAAATATGATAGTGAAACCATAGTGCTTGGAGATTTTAATATCTATTGATTGGACCAACATGTTAAACAAAAACTGAAAATAATAAAAACTAATCTCTGGCGGCTAGTACAGGAATCAGCTGAGAAAGAAGCCGCTACACCCCCGACGTAAATAGCCTGGGATTACTGCAAAAAGTGTCCAAATTAAGCATCACCAACAAATATTCAAGCCAACTAAAAAAGTTGCCAAAATGACTCTTGCACGATTTGTGTTTTATAAAATGCCTTAAATAGGCGCGGCTCAATGTCCGACTGGGGCTTGTGGTGACTGTGCATCCAATGCTCCCTTTAGCTCAGACCCATTGTGGTATCACTTCTCGGCCTTTTGGCTAAGACAGTGGTCCCCTCCTTTGGGTGGTGAAATCGTTTGCCTGTCGTGGTAGTGATTTCCTACTTGTTTAGGAGGACATCTATTTTTTTTTCAGGAATATTATTTCTCTTTTGCATTTTATTTGTAGTTGAGTATTTTTGTCCTGAAAAAAAGTGTTGTTGTGCAGACTGAGGGGAGCTGTTCTAATAGCTTTCTCTCTGTCTGCTCGACCTTTTATTGCTAACTTTTAAAGTTTATTTATAATTTTAACTATTTATTGTATTCTTAATTGTTTTTTTTACCTTTTTAAGCTGGTGGTGCCTCCAACATGTCGGCCAGTCATGCCGGCATTAGGAGGCACCACAGCGTACGTTTTACTTTTGTAGAAAAAGAAGGGAAATTGGTATGTATGTCACGCCTTGATTTTTCCAGGAAGCTCGTGCAAGGTGTGCTCAACTTTTCCCCGACAGACCTGAATTGTGTCCTGACCTTGCCCTTTAACAAAGGATTTGATGTAAGTTTTTGTTCTGCAGCACTCCTGCGACAGTTCTGGTTACGTTTTGAAAATGTAAAACCCCAGTTTGCTGTGTTCAATGTGGAGAAGCTTTCTGACAATGCGCTTAAAACCGTTATTGTCAGAATGTTCAATGAAACAGTGAATGCAGAAGACATCTGTGCATGGCTGGGTAGATACTGCACTGTTAAAGGCCAGGCTACCAAGGTGAGGGATGAGGACGGCATCTGGAATTGCGCTTGGAGGGTCCCCATTCAACAATGGCAGGACCCCCAGGGCTTCCAGGGCCTGAAACATCTCCCACCCATGGTAGTCCTGGGTGAAAACAGGGGCTATATTCATTACCAGGGCCAGCCCAAGCTCTGCCGTAAGTGTGGTCAGCACGGCCACCTGGCTGAAGCCTGTGAGCTGGTCGTTTGCAGGAAGTGCCGAGAAATTGGTCACACCTTTGAGGAGTGTACCAATGGCAGAAGGTGCAACCTCTGTGGAGAGACAAACCACCTCTTCAGAGATTGCCCCAAATCCTTTGCCAACAAGTTGAAGGCAGCAAAACAGACAGAAAAGGAAGGAAGTGACGGACACGAGGAACAGGTGAAAGAGATAATTGAAGAGGCGGGTATTGTGAACCCTGATCCCCCACCAACCACTGTGGTTGGAGGAGAAGGATCAGTTGAGGCAGAAGGGGAGGGGCCTGCAAAGACCTTCTCAGGTGAGTCCACCGGAGATGAGAGCAGGCAGGCAGCAGGTGGAGCTGTTTCCAGTGGTGAGGAAAGCCAGGGATCCAGCAATGATGCCTCCCTCCCCAATGCCCAACTCCCCAAGAGACCGGCATCAGAATTGTCCTCTGAGTCTCCCCAGGGCTCAGAGAAGAGGGGAAGAGTTGAGGTGTACTCAGACAGTTCGTCTGTGGAGGAACCCAGAGTCTTCCCCTCCAATTCACCCAATGAGGTTTCTTTTCTTTCAATTGCTCTGCAATCAACCCCAAAAGGCTCAAAAATGAATAGGAGGTTGCAGGAGAGACCAACTCCCAGAGCCCGAACGGGGAACAGAGCTCAAACCCTTCACACCTCACCTATGGAAGTGAAGGAAGAGCTCAGTTCACAAGTGATAACTTAGTCACTGTTTTTAACTGATTTTATAGTTCAAACTTTGTAGTCTTTTTAAAATGTCCTACCTGTTGTTTTTAACCATACTCATGACCCTCACCTTCTCTACCATCAATGTGAGAAGTGTGAAGTCGAGAGTTAGAGCCCAGAGTGTTTTATCCTTTTTAAGTTCATTTAAGTCAGATGTGTTTTTATTACAAGAGTGTGCTATACCGTTTTTAAACTCTTACAAACAGTGGGAGGAAATGTGGCCACTCCCGTCAGTATGGAGTGGCTCCAACGGTAATAAAAATGATGGAGTGGCCATTTTAATAAATAACCCCCGGATCTTGGTGAAGGGCAGCACTGTGGTGAGAGACGGTAGGGCACTTTTAATACATTTGACTTTTATGGACCAGGATTTTAAGCTCTTGAATATTTATGGTTTTAATGAGAAAAATGACCGGTATGACCTTTTAGAGGACTTGCAGTCCCACATGCTAGGACGAGTGCCACTTATTTTAGGAGGTGATTTTAATTGTATTTTAACTAGAAAAGATAGGAGAGGAGCAGGGGAAGATTTTAAAGTCGACAAGACATCGGTTTTATTGCAGAATCTATGCAGGGATTTTAAACTACAAGACTGTTTTAAAACCATGCATCCCAGAGAGGAGGGCTTCACTTGGTTCAGTAGTGACGGCACCAGAGCCTCTCGCATAGACTACCTTTTTACAAGAGACTGCCCACCAACCGATGCTACATTAACCCCTGTTTTCTTCTCCGATCACCTCATTCTGTCCTGCACCCTTTCACTGTCCTCTGGTGTGACTGTAGGAAGAGGTCTGTGGAAGCTCAACTGCTCCCTGCTGGAGGACAACAATGTTGTCAGCCAGTACAGGGAGCAGTACAGGGAGTGGCAGACCCTTCAAGACATGTACGATTCACAGGCACACTGGTGGGAAATGGTGAAGGGAAAGACTCAGACTTTTTTCAAACAAGTTGGCAAAAATCAAAAAGCTAAAGAAAACAGACGCATGATGGGACTGCAAAAAAGACTACAAAGATATTTTAAACTAACACAATATGGGTTGGATTTTAATGATGAAATCAAACAAATCAAAAAAGAAATGTCGGTTTTAGCAGCAGTCAAAAGTAAAGGCATCATTTTAAGGAGTAGGGAAAGGGAACTGGAGGAAGGGGAAAAATGCTCAAGATACTTTTTTAAAAAAATTATAAGTAAAACTGGCACCATGAGAAAACTGAGAAAAAAAGATGAATCCACTACTAACTCAACAGAAGAAATGAAGGAGGTAGTAGAAAGTTTTTATGAAAACCTTTACCAAAAGAAACCCGTAAGTATTGATGCCATGACAGAAGTTTTAAATTTTATTGAAAAAACGGTGGAGGACAGTGTGCTTTTAACCCAAGATTTTACATTTTTTGAGTTAAATAAATGTGTGAATAGTTTTAAAAAAGGCAAGTCACCCGGACAAGACGGACTTCCTTTGGAATTTTATTTGACCTTTTGGGACCTTTTAGCACCTGACCTGCTCACCGTTTTTAAAGACTTTGATGAACATGAGCAACTTCCAGACAGTTTTAAAGTAGGGATAGTGACTCTCCTTCATAAAGATAAAGACAAGACCGACCTAAAGAATTGGAGACCTATCACGCTTTTAAACTTTGACTGTAAACTTTTTAGTAAACTTTTATCTTCACGAATGTCGTTGTTTTTAAAGGACCTGATTCACCCGGATCAAGCCTGTGCCATCCCGGGGAGGAGGATCACCGACAGCCTCCTGCTGATCCGAGACACCATCTGTTTTGCGAGAGACAGAAACATCCGGCTGGTAGTCCTAAATTTAGATTTTGAAAAAGCTTTTGATCGGGTCTCGCACCAGTACCTTTTCAAAGTGCTGCAGAAAATGGGATTCCCAGAAAGGTTTCTAGCTTGGGTGGGATTGCTGTACCGGGACATCAGCAGCAGATTTGTGGTTAATGGGCATCTAACAAAAGCAGTCAAAATCAACTGCGGTGTCCGTCAGGGCTGTCCGTTATCTGCCCTCCTGTACGTAATATGTGTGGAACCTCTGGCACAGATCTTGAGAAGGGATAAACGAATCAATGGGGTGAGTATCCCGGGGAGCGGGGGACTCACCACTAAATGTGTCCTCTACATGGACGACGTGAACATTTTATGCACTGACCTTTTATCAGTCAACAGGACATTGGACGTGACTGACTTTTATGGACAGGCCTCTGGGTCAAAGCTCAACCGAGACAAGACCCAAGCCCAGTTTTATGGACCATGGATGGAGACTGAGAAGACTGGACTTCCCCTGACCGTGACCCAGACTGAGCAAAAAATACTGGGGGTGAAATTTGACAGGGAGGGAGGGGGAGGGACAAACTGGCCGGACGTGGTAGGGAAAGTAAGACAAAGACTGGGATTCTGGGGACTTAGAGGACTGACCATGGAAGGAAAGATTTTAATCATCAAAGCTGTGATTTTACCGTTGCTTTTATTGATCAGCTCTGTGTTTATGCCTCCTAGGAGAGTGCTTTTAGACTTGGACCGGGCCATGTTTTATTTTTTATGGGGATCAAAGTGGGACAGACTAAGAAGGGAGGTCATGAAAAAGCCTAAAGATAAAGGAGGGAAGGGAGTACCGGATTTTTATCTAACACTGGGAAGCTTCTACACAGCACAGCACATGGCTGTTGCCACGGACCCCTCCAGGAACCCAAAGACGACAGCAATGGCTCGTTTCTGGATGGGGTCCTACCTTCGAAGGATTAAGATTTTACCCATTGATCTTAAAATACCAGTTTCTTTTAACCTGCCATCGGCCTATGATTTTATCAAGACATTTTTTAAACAGTTTAACCTGGAACAGGAGGAGTTGCAGATTTTAACTAACCACAAATGTCTCATTTCTGTTGTGCAGGAACAGGAACCAGTGAGTCCAGTGCGCGGGCTTGCACTCGGTGAGCCCTCCACAGTTTGGCGCAACGTGAACCATCCTGTCCTCCCAAACAGACTCCGGGACCTGTCGTGGCTGGTGGCTCACGAGGTTCTCCCAGTCAGGGCCGTCATGCACTCCCGAGGAATGGCAGCGCACTCAACTTGCCCCCGGCCTGGTTGTGGCGCTCCTGAGTCGGTGAGGCACCTCCTCTGGGAGTGCAGCGCTGCCGTAGACCAGTGGGCAACGGCCGGCTCCTTGCAATTCCCGTACTTACCAGCAGGGGGGGTCCTTACAGCACAGCTGGTGCTATACGGGGTGAGCCACGAGTTCATGACAAAGAAGGACTTTGAAAAGATGTGGCTCACCCTGGCCGCCATCAAAGACGCCACCTGGACCTCCAGAAACCTGCTGGTGAGAAGGCATAGGCAGATCCCCCCCGTGGCTGTGATCCAGATGGCCGCAGCGACGGTCCGCGAGGTGGAAGCTGCAGGCGGCAGGCCGAGGACACAGCCACAAAGAAGAATCGCCTCCCTGCCCATTCGGACGAAGGAGCCGGAGCCTCACGAGAAAAGGTCAAGGCAGCGGCGGCCTGGCTCTCCGGGTGTGGACGGAGGGAAGGAGCAGGAGGGAGAGGACCTCCTCTGAGCACCATGGCAGAACCCCGAGAGACCAAATGTTTGGGAGAACAGGATGAGTTCCCCTTGATAGGGACTCACTGCTCTCCTGCACAACAGAATAGACCTTTTAAACTGAAGGCACTCCTATTTATTGACTTTTACAACGATAGACACTTTTTATTTCCTCATGTTTCTCATTTTACTCAACAGGTCCTGCTTTATTGGTAAATCTCTATTTATTTAAAGTACTGTATTTGTGATATTTTAAAACAGAAGCTTGTTCCTTGTTTGCTTTTATGTTTTAAATGAGTGAAAACATCTGTGTCGAAATTGAAGAAAATGAACTGTAAAATGTGTCAATAAAATCTTGTAAAAGAAAAAAATCTGTTCTTATCAGTTTAATATCTGATATGTCCCCTATCTGGGGACTGTATATTAAATTGATTTTTGGAACAGGGAAATGGAATAGGAGCTTGCTCTGTCCACTCCACGCATCAACCTGGTATTGCAGTTCATCTGGGAATGGTGCACCCTCCTCTCCTGTTGAATGAAAACTAAATAGTTCTTTCTTGAAGGGCTGAACTCAAAGTTAAGCAAAGAACGCAAGTTTCAAAAGAAGTGTAGAACAAAGATCCTGTCTGTGTCAGCAGGGGTGTGAGCCTGTTACTGTTGCTAACTTGGTGACTTTGTCACTAAATCTGGTGACTTTTCAGGTCCTGTTGGCAACTTTTGTTGTGAAAAGCGACTAGCGACAAATCTAGTGACTTTCTAGTGTGTTTGGCGACTCTGAGGTGAAAGCAGGTCTGGTTCTGCAGTCACTGTGGTCAACGAGCAGCAGGTCCTGCTGTCAGCCCCTCCCCCGTCCTGAAGCATTGACAGACCTGCGGTCAGTCTGACAATCCCTCCCTCCCTCCTGCAGTCAGACCAGAGGAGACCCTCACCACACTGCGTCCACACTGAGAAGGAACCGCGCATGCGCAAGGCCGCCGCTGGTTTACTGAGCGGCAAGTAAATCTAAATATTGTTTCAATCACACTGAGGCCTGTGGCCTGTACTAGGAACCCTGATCAACATATCCAGGATCTCTCTGTTTCCTGGGTTGACTGATCCTGATCACCGTTACTACCAAGCAGGTTATCAACTCTCTGGTTCAACCCAGACCTACGTGTGCTTGTTCACATGAAAGGGGCGGAGTTTGCAGCGTCTGACCAATCACGCACAGAGAAACTCTACAGAGCAGTTTACAGATTACTGAAGGAGCAGTTAATCTCTGAGATTATGAAGAATTAAAACACATCCAGCAGCTAAAAGCAACACTGCTGCTGCAGCCAAAGCCAGAACATTCCTGACTTGTTAATGCTGACTTGGTGAGATTATACCAGATTAATTCATCAGACTATATAAACAGACAGCACTGTGATCACTCAGTTTCACTTTATTCCAGCAGAAACGTGTCGGGCTGAACTTCCTCACTGATCTTCTTTTAGTTTAGATTTTCCATCCAGTTGTTTTGAGGCTGAGTTTCTCTTGTGTTTTATGTGTAGGAGTTGAAAGCAACTTTTATCTTAGTGAGGAGGCCAGGTCGACCCCGTTGCCATGTATGACGCAGTCTGCTGAAAGCTGATTGGTTGTTAGAGAAAGGAAGAAAGAAAAAAGCCTCTGTGCTCCTCCTAATGAATGGAGAGTAAAATTAACCCATCAAATATCTTGGGCTCTATTAAAAATGTGTAATCATGAAAATTATTTAGGTCTATTTTATGAAACTCAGACAAATTAATTGAAGTTGTACACAGCTTAAGAATGATTGAACTTTCCTGGTTCACATGCCGATTATTACATTGATTTGATTCTTGTTCTCTTATTTTTACCACTTAATGTATTTGATATTAATGGTGGAGGCGACGCAGCGTCACCACTTCCTGTGATTTACCACCAATGTGGGGCTGTGAAAGAACCGTAACGGTCAGACTGACACTCTGCTGACGGAGGACTGGGACAAACCCCCGTCATCACCGCTGCACTGCTGCAGCCTACTTGTAGTGACGTAGCACAATGTTGTGATCACCTTCATCTGGGGCGTTACTGCGTTGCTTTGCTGTGGGAGAAATCAGCTTTCTCAGTTCTGCAGTGATACTTTGTGCAGATTTCATTTACCCTGCATATATTGAGTTTGTTCATAACAAGTCATTTATATTTGCCTACAATCTTTGTCCTGCATTTTATTATGGTCACAATCAACTGATAAAAGAATAAAAAGTCCCCAAATCTTTCAAATATCATGAGAAAAGCTTTATTTTTATTTTCATTCAAATTTGCATTTTGATGATGATTCGCTTCATAAATAATGAGACATTGTTCTCCCCCACATTAAAGTAGATGAGCTGCTTATCTTAGTAAAAAGTATCTACAATACTGGCCATGTACTTCAAATACTCCTTTTCCCTCCTCCTGCTCCTCATGTCTCCAAAGCTGCTTCATACTGACACCTACTGGATTTAGGGGGAACTGCAGGTCAGTATTTCTATTGCATCCATCCATTTTCCAACATGTTGCAATAAAAGAAACTACAACTTCTTTCAACCACCTTCACAGTGTAACTATTTAAAGTGTAACTGTTTTACTGTGTAACATTATTCTTTGCTGTCACTTTTTTAATGTGTAACTATATTCAACATTGCTAAAAATACATTTTGCTTCTCTGTATAAAATGAGTTAAAAACTTAAAAACTTCCTGAGGAAAAACAAAAAAAAGGTTTGTTGTGCTAAAATGAGACCTTTAATCCACACATCTTTCCAGTGATGGTGTGAGGCTGCTTGTTGCTGCAGATCTTCTCAAATCTGGGTTGCAGTTGTGAGACTGTCACTGCAGAGGAAAGGACAACATTGAGGCCAAATGGGCTTCACTCGCTTGTTGTATTTCTGTTATCAATTCATTTACTTTACATTTAAAGGTTCATGTGTTTTTACTGAAAAGGACAAAGTTAAGCCAAAAACTTCAGTTGTATTATCAATTATCAATTATTCTTTATTCAATTGAGTCATTTTTTTCAGAAACATAATCAAATTATTTGATTTTAACTGGCCTGTCATTTCTGTCACATTTAGTAATAGTATTGTTGTTTGAAAATGTTTAAATCTTTGGTAAAATAGTCAATTTCAAAACAAATGATTAGCTGCAACCCTGTATTACAGTTTTAATTACTTGTGCTTTTTTGTATTGTTTGTGTTCTAATATGTTCTACGCTTTTGGTCTATTTCATATGTAAATATTCATAGAGGCTAGCTATCACTGCTTTACTTGCAGATCGAGATGATTTAATATAATCAGCACAGAAATGGATCTACTGAGTAACACTTACCACCTTTCTGCAGGACGTGGGAATGTTTGGTAATAAAACACTTTCTTGAACAAGTGATCAGGGAAGAGCGCGGACGCAGTCCCCCACTACCAGAAATTATGCAGTCGAGATTTCCAAATTTGGGTAATTCGCAGGGGTCAGCACAGCTGGGGTGCAATGGCTGAGCCTCACCCTGGGTGAACCATCTTCTTGATCATGGTATCTCCCCTACCAGGTAAGTATGAATTGTACAGACTCCACACACACACTCCTTTCACACACACATACACCTCACTTATGGTCTCATCATTCACATGGGAAAAACACGAGACTCTATCTGGGATGAAATCTAATTGTTCCTGTAGAGCAGTCATTCTCAAAGTGTGGTACGTGTACCACTAGTGGTACTTGGGGCTCCCTCTAGTAGTACACCAAAGGATCACTGACATAAATAGAAATGCGCTGACATCAACAGTTATTCACGGTAGCAGGCAGGAGGTGGAGGTTTTTAACCCTTTGGGCCCCAAAGCTCATTTTGACTGTTTTCACTGCTATTGTTTTTACGTTCATATCTCACTATATAAAGTGTTTTTCTTGAAAATATGCTACCGGCAAGTGAACTAATCAGTTGCGGGGTGACCAGCTGTGCCAGTCTGCGTTGTCATGCCCACCTGATGGTGGGTACAGGTGGGCATCTCCACCTATACAGCTCCGGACAACGTTTCTGAACATGAATTTCCAAGAGTTCCTCCACTGTACCATGAATAACGACATATACAATCAAGTTCTTATAAAAAATAAAGTTTTTATGTGAAAACAGTTATTCAGCGGTGCTTTCTGTGGACTGACCCCGACAAAGGGACCTCATTTCTGGGTTCGCGTCACGGCAACTCACGGTAGATCGTTTATACCTTAACTTAGTCTGTACTGCACCTGAAAACACGGGATTTAGCAGCTCTATGAGAAAAGGCCTATCGAAGCTGATTATAGTGAAAAAAGTGAAGTATTTTGTGTGTAAAATGACTTTTCACGTCGAGTCCCGGAGGTTAGCGGGTCGCTAAGCGTAGCATTACGGGCGATCGTGACACGAAGTGCCGCCACTGCCGTAACGCTGCCCGCTGATTACTAATATGGATGAATTGGACGGTGAAAGAGGAGTTACTTCGATCGCTTCTAAAGCCGTTATCTACTTCATAATATTTATCATCTGAAATACTCAGTCCGTGAATAAAACATAATTTCCTGACATGACAGCCATGTTTCATTTTGATTGGCTCAAGCGGGGCCATGTGACACGAGAAGGGAGGGGGGATCCCAGATCTATAGTAGAATGATAGAGAGACATTCGCTAGAATCCATTAACCATCTTTTTTATCATAGTTTTATTCTTAATCTTATGGTTCTTCCTCTGTGTGTGTGTGTGTGTGTGTGTGTGTGTGTGTGTGTGTGTGTGTGTGTGTGTGTGTGTGTGTGTGTGTGTGTGTGTGTGTGTGTGTGTGTGTGTGTGTGTGTGTGTGTGTGTTTCTGTTTCAGAAAGCAGCCATACAGCAGTGTGTGAAGTTCAGTCAGCATGTTTTGATTTTTGTTTAATCAAGTACAGTACATTGTTTACTTAACATTTAAGTACAGTACAGTTTTATTTAATCTTTAAGAACTGTTTTTTTTTTTCATTTATTAAAGTACAATTTTTATTTAACTTTTCTGTGCAATATATTTTAATTGAATGATTATTTAAGTACAGTCTTTTATTTTCCTATATTTAAGCGTAGTGTTACTAATCTAACTGTGTAAAATGTGACAATGGCTGACAGTATTAAATATACTTCTTTAGGAGTAAAACCTCTGCCTTGTTTTTGATGAATGCTGAGGCTTACTAGGCTACTGTATAGTGTTGGTCATTATGGTGGTACTTGGTGTAAAAAGTTTGAGAACCACTGAACTAGAGAATACTACAGTATTTAAAATAATCTTCAGTCCAAGAGACGGGTGACTTTGCACTTGTATTTTAGAGCAAGTTATATAGTAAAGAATTTTCAAAATATTCTAAAAGCGATCTCCAAGCCAATAAAAAATATTTCAACAGTTGAGAAGTGATTTGCAGGAGTGGTCAGCAGCTCCTTAACTGTCTGGTAAGCCATTTATACTGTAATAATTAATACACACTCAATTAATACACACAAGTTTTCTACAGCACAGCTGGTTCTCAGTGCTGCCCCCTGGAGGTTGATAGCTTTTCTACAGTGGGAAAGTGGGAATTTCCACAATAAAATAAAGAGATTAACAATAGAGCAGAATTTCTTCTCAATTAATTCAAAACAGGTAATAAAGTTTTTCTCTTCAACATTAACTTCATGTGTTGTTTTGTACAGAATATAGTTCTCCGGTTCTTTTCAAAATGTAATACTGTATGAGTAACCATAAACTGTTCCTGGGTGATCGCGTGACGTCAGACCGGAAACAGGAAAGGGAGGAGCGGAGCAAGTGCGAGGAGAGGCTGCCAGTGGGGAATCCCAAATGGCCGACAATATGGCTGCTTCCATATGATCGCCGCCACATTGTTCCGCCATTTTGTTCTGAATCACCACCACAGCGCCACTCTCGGTGGGAGGCGGTAGTACATGAAATATGGCCGCTTCCTGCAGGTCGCCGCCATTTTGTTCCAAAGCACAATCACAGCGCCACCGTCGGTGGGAGGCAAGAGTACATGATCTGCAGTGCGTCCTTGCATCTCCAGAATTGAAACCCCGCCAGTGCTGTATCAAGATGGTGGCTTACGGGCGCTGACATACTTGTTTGCGGGCGCTGACATACTTGTTAGCGGTCGCCGCCATAATGGCACACGGACAGCGCCATACTATTCTCAAAATTGAAACCCCGCCAGTGCGGTATCAAATAATGGCGGCGTAAGGGCGCCGTCATACTTGTTTGTGGTTGCCGACATGCTTGTTTACGGTCCCCGCCATACTTGTATGTGGTCGCCGCCATATTTAAAAGGCAGAATGACGTCAGTGGCTAAAGTTGCTTCATGGCTAGTTCTGGGTGACAGTCTGAGCACTGTCACCCAGATCACATCGCACCAATTAAGAACCTTTCTGCAGGTGGTGAGCCCACGGGAAGGTGGTGCCTGGCGTGGGATACGAACCCTCTACCTAGAGCTTGTTAGTCTCATGCGCTACCAACTGAGCTAGCCGGGCAACCATCATATTCCACATTCAGCCTAGAAAGAAAAGATTCACTCTCATGATGAATGGGGAAGACTACTTAGAACCAAAAAGTATAGTGAAGGAGATCTTGAATTTCTTTAGATACCTGTATGATTCTTCTTATTCTAAACAAAATGCTGAATTACTTTAAATCATTTATTACTGTAAATGATGAAACCTTTATGTGAGGAGGATTTAAATTGAAGTATCATCATGAAAACAGCCTCTGACTGATCTCCAGGCTCAGATAGAATCACTACAAACCTTCTGAAAAGAAATGAAAACATTGCTATTTGAGGCAATAATGTATGACTGGAAATGAATTGACAATGAAACAAGGTAGAATTATTTCAGGATGTCTATTTGTCATATTTCCTTACCTTCAGGACAAAATAAGAAAAGTGTCTCATCTAACTCCACTCTGCTCTATTCTAAATTCTGCTTTACATTTACATTTCACATCACTGCACCTGTGTCATTTTATATCCCAAATTGTCGTGTAACCATGTAACATAAGTTTATACTGTATACACCTGCTGCGTACATGATTGACTAAGTTGTCTAACTCTCTCCGAGCCTATTTCAGCAACACACTGCAACTGTAACCACAGTGAAGCTCAGGGTCAGAGGTCAGAGGTCAGCTGTAACCACAGTGGAGCTCAGGGTCAGAGGTCAGAGGTCAGCTACCAACCTGATCTGCCTCCTTCATTCATCCAGTGACAATGTGGCTGCATGAAGCAAAACAAAAGACCAGAATGGAGAATAAATGTAGTTTCTTCAGCAGGAAAGGAGGAAATGTCCATGACAAACCTTCAACAAACACCTATGACACCTTTAAAAGAATAAAACCATCATAAATCATGTCATTGTTCTTTATTATATATACAATCACTGGGCACTTTAACAGAGAAAACCCAACAAATCCACATGAGCGACTGTGGAAAGGAAGAACTCCCTCTAACAGGAAGAGACCTGCAGAAACCAGACTCAGAGGTGGAGGCTTCCTGCTGGCCGGGTGGGGTGAGAGGACAGAGGAGAGGACAGACAGATAGATAAGAGAGAGATCCACCCAGAAGACTGATCAGGACATGAGGCTTCAATCCACCTTCAGCTCCACTGTCAGACATCCAGCAGGGAGGTTGAGAGACAGACTACAGGAGAGAAAGGCAAATGTTAGTGACATGTAATAGTGACATGTAATAGTGGTAAATAAAAAAGGAAAGAAGCTCAGTTTAGGTCCTCCAGCAGTCTTAACCTCTGGCAGCTTCACTAGAAAATGGTCTCAGGTGTCCTGAAGCAGCTCTCACTGTAAACTTTAATAGAAAAGTCTTCATCCTAACCTTCAAATGAGAGGCTGTGTCAGACTCTTTAACTGAAACTGGGATCTGGTTCCACATCAGAGGAACCAGAAAGCTGAAAGCTCTGCCTCCATTCTACTTTTAGAAAAGCTAGGAACCTCCAGTAAGCCAGCACTCTGAGAACCAAGTGTTCTGGGGAGATCTGGGACCAGCAGTTCTTTAAGATCTTTTGAATTAGTTGAAGACTTTTTAAGCAGTGACTTGGACCCCCTGATAATAGGGAGTTACAATAGTTACTCTGGAAGTAAATGCATGGATTAGCTTCTCAGTGTCACTCTATCAATATATTCTTGATTTTAGAGACATTATGCAAATGTAAATGTAAAGATTCCAATAGATAAGATAGTGTTGAGCGACAGCAGTGCAGCTTCACACTACCATCAGATGAACACAGGAAGTTATAGGATTACTACTACATCACCGGATGTGTTCAGACTCTCTTGTTCATCATGTACGGTTGGTTCCCCTGTGAGAGCATGTTAGAACCTTCTCCCTCTGGCTATGATGACCTCTGCCTCAAGCCTTGTATGACCTTCGGCCATCAGGATGTTGATGATGATCTGAAAAACATTGACAAGGTGTATGTAGATAGCTTTCCAAAAACTCAAAATATTGAGCACTCTACTTCTATGATGTCCTCCATTCCATTGATCATCTTACTTCTGGGAGCAAAACATCAAAACGTAATGGATGAGTCTCTGGTCCTCCTTCTGGATTCCTGTGACTTCCTCCATCTCCTTCAGCATCTCCAAGATCTGCTGCAATACAGAGGAATAAAAGTAAACAAATCAAACTTATGTTATGTAAAAACTCTCAAAGTTGATTGATGAGGTGTTTTCTTACCTGCTGCTCACTGAAAGGAAACATCCTCAGTTTGAGCTGCTGCTTCAGGGAAAGTGATGCTGACGACATCTTCCAGAGGTTTATTCTGTCTGAACAGACCCTCGACTCCATGAGATCATCATGTTAGATCTGAAGACAAAGAGCAAAGAGAGAACATATAGCAGCTCTAGAGAATAGAACCACTAACAGCACAGTTTGTTTCACTCACCTTGATCTGCTCTCTGGAGAATACAGTCAGGATCTCCCCCCTTCAACACCTCAATCATCCTGCAGAAAAATAAAATGAGTTAAAATGAGATAAAAAGCAGCACCAACTGTGACATTTACACTTTGATTAAAGTCAAAATTACTGGAGTTTATTTGTTCCTGTCATTTAACAAAAGGAATCAGCCAACTGTTGAATCAGCTGACATTTTGCTTTCACAAGTGATCATCAAACTGTTCTATTCAACATAAAGGAGTGCAGCTCAATATGTCAGCCAGGTGTTTCAGTCATTTCTGCCATACCACCTGCATCTATTGAACTACTGAACCAACTATTGTAGTACCTGTACTCTCTTTTTGGGGGTTGCATCCACAGCTGAATGATGCATTGGGAACATTTGTGGATTTTCCAGCACAATGGACATGAAGCCAGCCTCTGCAAACTGTGACCTCCACCCATTCTCCACCCATTCCAGAATGTAAACATGTAGATAGAAAATCCTGCAAAACAATAATTAAAAAAAAAATAATAATAATTTCCTTTATGTCTTATAAATAAAGAATCAGAGAAAAAAAACGTAATATGAATTATCTGAATCCTACACACACACACACACACACACACACACACACACACACACACACACACACACACACACACACACACACACACACACACACACACACACACACACACACAATGAACCAATGGCTGGAGACAAAGCAATACTCTAACATTATTTCACGAGGCAGAGGCTGAGGAATCAGATGGATTAGGTGTGATCTTTTTATCAGTGGATATGTAGGTGGATGAGTGATGGTTCCTGTGTGTTATATGTTGTTAGTGCAAAGTAAAAGCCAACAAGGCTGAGCAGAGTCTGGCTCCATGCTGGCAGCCTGAGTGATGCGGTTGAAGGAGTGAGAAGGTAGCTTTTCAACCCACATTTACTTTATCAGGTTTTCTTGTGGTAATAAATTACAGGTTTTTAATACACCAACACATGGGACAAAGATAGAAAGAGCAACATAAACATTCGAGCTGATCTTACGTGCATTGCTCCTAACCAAACTATAAAACTATTCCTACTCTCATTAATACTGATATAACTACAGCTACCATTTCATTCTTATTAGTGCAGGCTGATATGTTCTACATAGACAAGAAAGCAATTGTTTACCTTAACAGAAGAAAATCCTTTACTCCGTTGAGCTTCGAGTACACGTGTGAAGAATCCAAAGACGAAAAAACAAATGTGCGCCGATTTAATTTAGGTCGAGTGGGTCTCACCACGTCACTTCCGGCATTTGCGTGTCGTCCACGTAACTTCCTGCATGTTTTGTCCGCACGTCACTTCCTGTGGGTCGGCTTTCGTGTACGTATCTTCCTTCACGTTCAGTCCATTTCGTCACATCCTGTGGGTCGGCTTCTACATACGTCACTTCCGGCGCGTCATTTTGCGACATTTCCGTCCATGCTTCCGCATAGCACCATTTCAAGATGGCGGCGACCAAGAAATAAATATGGCGGCGCACGCAACACCGCCATCTTGGTTTTCCCCACTGGCATCTCTTGCCGCGAACCTATCACAAAACCTCCGCGAGACCTCTGCAAACTTTGTTTTCCAGAAAAACAGCGATTACAGAAAAGAGGCAGAGGGGTGAGCAACATGGGTGAGCAACATCAGAATGGTGTTCTTTCGTTAGACAAAGATCAAGACCATTGTTAACAAGCGTTGCTGTTTTGCACTCATTCACAGCCATTCCAGTGAGAGTCTTGATTTGAGCACGAGCACTCATTGTTTCATTACGAAGAGGCACTCTGTGGTTTATTTCCGAACATGTTTTCTTCCCAAATCAACTTCCATTGTCTGATCTTGTGACCTACTGAGGTCCTTTGTTTAGGTGTATCGGGAACATGAATGTCGGCTTGAATCGATCCCTCCCAACCATTTACTGGAGCGTGATTTGTTTCCAATATGTTTTTGGACTTGTTGACAGTGTTGGCCAGGATGGTAAAGGCTTGGACAACCAAACAACATCATCAGGGTGAAGGCTGTGAGACGAGACCAACTAGGGAACCCCAAACGTCCTCGGCAAAACGTGACCTTGACATTTTTATGTCAGGATGGCCGAGCAGTCCAAGGCGCTGCATTCAGGTCGCAGTCTCTTCTGGAGGCGTGGGCTCAAATCCCACTTCTGACAGCAGAGCATGTATTAAAACATGCAGGTGTGTCCATGAACCTTTCAAGGACTAACAATTATACTTCCTCACATGGTGCCATGTGCCAGAGCAGAGCTGCCTAATTAAGAAAAGGGAGGGCTGACCTTGATTTGGATTGGCTACACCCCGCGATAACACTGTATAAAGTTTGATTCATGATCCACTCTTTAAAATTTGAAACAAGCCAGGGAGAGAGGTGACAGACTTTCTTGACTTCTGGGGCGTCAGTCCCAGTCATAGGGATTAATATTACTCTTGCAATACCAGTAGAAAGTCAATTTTGCATAATATGACCCCTTTAATCGCTCACGTTCGTTGCTCCTTCAAGACAAGTGTCCAACATATGAATGTCGGCTTGAATCGATGACGAGAGAAAGCTGAAGACGTCCTGACAGAAAACAAATCTTATCTACATTGGGACGCCCCCAGACATCCAGAGGGACGGCGCCTGTGACTGGCGGTGCCATGGCTGTGTAGATTATAAATGCTCATATTTTCAACATATGTGATCAGATCAGCCCAAATAACAACTGGAAAGAGTTGATGGAGGACATGTTTGATAAACAGGACAGGTCCAAACAAACATTTCCTCCTTTTACAATCGATCCCGACTCACCTGACGACTTGCTGCTGTGTTTATGCAAAAGTTTCTTTTTCAACTGCATTAAGTTATTGACTTTTATGTTTGTATGTATGTTTGTGTGCAGGAGACGCAGGAAGAGGCGCAGGAGGAGGCACAGGAGGAGGTGCATGAGGGGGCACAGGGAGAGGCACAGGAGGAGGTGCAGGAGGAGGTGCAGGAGGAGGCACAGGAAGAGGCACAGGAGGGGGTGCAGGAGGAGGTGCAGAAGGATGTGCAGGAGGAGGCACAGGAGGAGGTGCATGAGGAGGCACAGGAGGAGGTGCATGAGGAGGCACAGGAGGAGGGGCAGGAGGAGGTGCATGAGGAGGCACAGGAGGAGGCACAGGAGGGGGTGCAGGAGGAGGTGCAGAAGGATGTGCAGGAGGAGGCACAGGAGGAGGTGCAGGGGGAGGTGCAGAAGGAGATTTCTCCTGATTCACACCAAAGTTGTTCAATCCTGCAGCCAGTCAGTGAGGATTGAAACAGATTGTTTCTCCTCCACCAATAAACAGAGCAACACCATTACCCACAATCCCTTGCTCTCATGGTAAAACCCTGAACCTGGCCAGAATCAGCTCTATTTGATTCAGCTCTATTAAGTTTGATAATTGTTTCATCTCTGGACAGAATTTATTCCATCATTTTACAGGCCGGATGTTGGTTCACAAGCTTTTCTGGCTGATCTGGACTTTTGGATTTTGGACTTTTAGACTTTTAGACTTTTAGACTTTTGGACTTTTAGACTTTCGGACTTTCGGACTTTTGGACTTTTGGACTTTTGGACTGGAATTTTCCCCCTGAAGTTGGACCTGAACATTTCCTGAATGTTGCCTGGCAGCAGGTTGTTGGTTGCTTTAAATCGTATTTGAAGAGTTTTGAACTGGATCAGCTCAGTGAATGTGAGAGTTTCCCCGGACCTCCCTCTTTGAAGGGATTTCTAAACTAACAGATCTTTAGCTTTGGCCGGACTGAGAAGCTTCTGGAAAGTTTATTTTGGAAGTTTTGAAGTTTCCAGCAAAGTTAGATTTTTACTCCAAAGGATTGGTTTGGATTCACTCTTTCAATAAGTCCCCCTCTGGACCTTTATCTGATGTTTTATCTTCTAAATCATGATTTCTGGAGCTGTTTGACCCTTCTGATGATGTGTTGCTGCAATAGTAATCCTACACTACAGTAATCTAGTACTACTAGTGGCACTAGTACTCAGGATGAAAGACGTGGTACTGAGTACTGAAGCCAAGATTTTACTTCACTTTGTCTTTAGACGAAGACGGAAATCTAAGTTAGGGAAGAAAGGTTGGTTTGTTTTTTAGCCTCTAATGTTTTTTCCTTCAATGGCCCGAATACTCCTCCTGGACCAATCCTGTGCCTCCTCCTGGACCAATCCTGCGCCTCCTCCTGCACCTCCTCCTCCGTATTGAGTGAAGCCCTGAAGGAAGACAAATGATTAGTGACACAGAAGCTTCTCCTGGTCACTTGTCCTCCCTGGAAGGAGCTGAACTGGTTTTCACAACTCAAGTCGTCCTTCAGGAAGACCATGCAGCCTCTTCACTGGTCTAACCGCAGTGTCACAGCGCCCCCTACTGGCTGAGTGTCCTCAGAGCCCGCTCTTCACATTAAAAGACACATTTCTCAGGAGAAAAATACAGAAAATAATAATTACAGATGTGAGGCTACAAATAGAATCAGCAGCATTCATTTGCAGTTACATTATACTATTTACACTTTCTAAGCAGGAGGAGGAGGAGGAGGTGCAGGAGGAGGCACAGGCGGAGGCACAGGATGAGTCCAGGAGGAAGTGCAGGATGTGTGCAGAAGGGTACGTAGGAGAGGGTGCAGGAGGAGGCGCAGAGAGAGGTGCAGGAGGAGTAGAAGGGGGAGGAGGAGGCACAGGATGAGGCGCAGGAGGAGGAGAAGGAGAAGGTGCAGGGGGAGGCACAGGAAGAGTCCAGGAGGAGGTGCACTGCAGGAGAAGGCCCAGGATGAGGCACAGAAGGAGGTGCAGGAGGAGGTGGAGGATGAGTCAACTAGGAGGTGCAGGATGTCAGCAGGAGGAGGCAAAGGATGTGCACAGGAGGAGGTGCAGGAAGAGGCACAGAATATGTGCAGGAGGAGGGGCAGGATGTGTGCAGAAGGGTGCGCAGGAGGAGGTGCAGGATGTGCAGGAGGTGCAGGAGGAGGAGGCACAGGATGAGGCGCAGAAGGAGGTCCAGCATAAGTCCAGGAGAAGGCGCAGGATGTCTGGAGGAGGAGGCACAAGATGTGAACAGGAGGAGGTGCAGGAGGAGGTGCAGGAGGAGGCGCAGGATGTGTTGCAGGAGGAGGCACAGGAGAAGTTGCAGGAGGAGGTGCAGAATGTGGTGCAGCATTTTTAAAGGAGGAGGCGCAGGAGGTGTGCAAGAGGAGGCGCAGGAGGAGACGCAGGAAGAGTCGAGGATGAGGTGCAGGATGTCTGCAGGAGGAGGCTCAGGATGAGGCGCAGAAGGAGGAGGAGGAGGAGGAGGTGCAGGATGTGTGCAGGAGGAGGTGCAGGAGAAGGTGTAGGAGCAGGTGCAGGATGTGTTGCAGGAGGAGGCGCAGGAGGAGGCACAGGAGAAGTTGCAGGAGGAGGTGCAGAATGTGGTGCAGGATTTTTAAAGGAGGAGGCGCAGGAGGTGTGCAAGAGGAGGCGCAGGAGGAGACGCAGGAAGAGTCGAGGATGAGGTGCAGGATGTCTGCAGGAGGAGGCTCAGGATGAGGCGCAGAAGGAGGAGGAGGAGGAGGAGGTGCAGGATGTGTGCAGGAGGAGGTGCAGGAGAAGGTGTAGGAGCAGGTGCAGGATGTGGTGCAGGAGGAGGTGCCGGATGTGTACAGGAGGAGGAGGAGGGGGAGGAGGAGGCGCAGAAGGAGGTGCAGGAGGAGGTGCAGGATGTAAACAGGAGGAGGCGCAGGAGGAGGTGCAGGATGTAAACAGGAGGAGGCGCAGGATGTGTGCAGAAGGGTGCGGAGGAGGAGGTGCCGAAGGAGGTGCAGGATGTGTGAAGGAGGCGGAGGAGATCGGAGGAGGAGGCACAGAAAGAGATGCAGCAGGAGGTGTAGAAGGAGGTGCAGGAGGAGGTGGGAGGAGGAGGTGCAGAAGGAGGTGCAGGAGGAGGAGGAGGAGAGGGAGGATGAGGCACAGGAGTAGGCGCAGAAGGAGGCGCAAGATGAGTCCAGGAGGAGGTGCAGGAGGAGGTGCAGGATGTGTGCAGGACGTGAGCAGGAGGAGGCTGTGATGGAGTGGCTCCATCAGCACACACACACACACATGCCTCACTCATTTCCTCATCCCCTCCGTATTTCTCATGACATCATTCACTGAGTTCATCTTTGGCTCCCCCCCTGTCAGCACAGTGATCCAGGGGTGCACATCTGGACTGGCCATGGTTTACCCGTGCAAACGTCCAAACAGCCTCACACACACACTCACACACACACACACACACTGACCGGTGACATGACGGGCCGGAGCTGGTGACAGGGAAGAGGGGCGGAGTTAACCCTGGTTTAGAACAAAGCCTGAGCGCGAGTTTAAGGTCATGTGATCATTTGGTGTTTTGTTTAATTATTAATTTTTGTTTATCAGGGGATTATTTCATGATTTTGTGCGAGAGGTCCCGGGTTCAATTCCCGGACGAGCCCTTTGGTCATCAACCATGGTCCTTTGTGTTAAATATCCAAAGAGGCTTTGACTTTGTGTGTGAGAATCCTCCTCCCAGACCAACCAGCAACATCTTCAAGAAGCAAAAGGACTCAACCAACAGTATCAGGGCTTTATTCACTTTGAGGAGCTTTCAAACAGCAACGCCGACACATTTCATGATTTTCTCCTAAAAACACTCGATGCTCTGGGTCTGGATGTTAAACTGATCCTGGACCAGGAACATGATGGAGCCAGAACAATGTCTGGGCTCATTTATAAAGGGTGATTATGACATAACAGGTCCTGAAAGATGCGTACGCCACTTTCCACACGAAGTTTGTGATCTAAAATAAACTTAGGAGGAGACTGTGCGTACTAGTATGACGACAATGGACCTGGACCAGGAACATTTTTGTTACGGGGGAAAACTGGTAGAGCTGATGGTGAAGTGGTTAATTGAACCAGATGATGAAGTGGTGAATTGAACCAGATGGTGAAGTGGTGAATTGAACCAGATGATCAAGTGATGAATTGAACCAGATGAACTTTGACCAGGAATATTTTGTTACGGGGGACAACTGGTAGAGCTGATGATGAAGTGGTGAATTGAACCAGAGGGTGAAGTGGTGAATTGAACCAGATGGTGAAGTGGTGAATTGAAGTGAGTCAAAGATGATAAAGAATATAGAGCGATGGTGAAGAAGACTTGAAGAAGTTTGTAGAATGGGACAGAAAGGTGTATCATGTTTGTGAGTGAGACGTGTCAGAGTCTGTTTGACTTGTGTCTCCTCATGATCAAGAGACACTAACTCACTATTAATCTACTCGCTGCTATTGATGTTGGACGTAAAGCTTGGTGATGCTGGGGATTGAACCCAGGCTTTCTGTCAGAGCATCTCAGGAGTCAAAGTAGCAAAACTTTACATGGACTCTTGTGTAACCAGAGCTGAGTATCACTCAAACTGCGGGGGAGGGGCTCATGGACCAGAGCAGTTGTTTCACCTGACCTCCCCTGGTTGGACTGTGATCACTTGTAAGCGTTGGTGGTTCTGTGGTAGAATTCACACCTGCCACATGGGGGCCCCAGGTTCAATTCCAATGCAACAGAACTTTACCAAACCCTACTTTGTGAAAAGTTGATGTAAGTATCACACCATGTTTTTTGGGGGTTTATTTCTTACTTGTCAACTGATGGTGCTTTTCCACTAGTACCTACTCAGCCCTACTTGACTCACCTCACTTTTGATGCTTTTCCACTACATGGTAGTACCTGGTACTTTCGTGGTACCTGCTTGGTTGAGGTTCCAAGCGAATTGAAGCGACCAAAATACTGAACCAAACTGTACAGACACATTTTGTACAGTGGAAACGGGGCTGAACAGTCACGTGTCACATGGACACTCACCTTGGCAAACACTTAGTGACCTGAGAGGGAGTGATTGGGAAGAACGTCTGTCCTGAAAAGACGTTTCTGATCTGAACCCGAGGGTTATCAGGAACCACACACAGGGAATATTACACTGCCATAAAACACTTCTGACTCATGTTGTTGTGGCAGAGAGGTTAAGTCGATGGGCTTGAAATCCATTGGGGTCTCCCTGCGTAGGTTCGAATCCTGCCAACAACGTTGGTCAATGTTTTGTAAATTTAAGAGAAAGACTCTTCTTGTGGATTATTTTATAAAGTAAAACCTCTGATGTAGAGACTCCCTGCAATCCAAGGACCGGAGTCCCCTGAAGACAGGTTCTCGTCTTCAGAGGGTCTCATCATGAGGACAATTTGTAGGACCAGAATTAACCAAACAGCAAATATGTTATGGAAGGAAGATTTTGTTTGTATTTTAAAGTAGACAACTGAATAAATACATTAATAACTATAACTTAATAATAACTTGTGGAAGCCGTGAAAGAAGGGACGGCAGAGTTGTCGAGTAGATTTTCTTTATTCTTTCCACACAGAATGACAGTCGTCCTGTCAAACATTTTACCCCGTGACATCACCGCACATCCACCTTTAACAGCTACCGCATCACCAACACACCCCTCACACGTCACCGACACACCCACTCCACTCTGAATTAGAGAACTTTTCCCAAAGGTGCACCACACAGGCCCCCCCTGAACATTCAGAATGGTACCACCCAGTCGTTAAAAAAATGACTTAAGTCCTGTTTGGAGGTTTTAGCACGCGGCCATAACGGCTGCGTTGCACCACCCCTGGAGTAGGTGCAGGTACCAGTCATGCGTTATTGGATGTGATATTGTTGAGGCGCCGAAAGGCCCCACAAGGCCTCCAACTTCCTCCACCATGATAGTCCTTATCCTGCACCAGAGGCCAAGTGGCTCGAGCCGAGCGCACCGCCGGCCGGAGCTGAAGCAGAAAAAGCTGGGAGAAGAGGAACGAAGTGTCATCTGATCCCAACAGCGCCGACATATTTTCTATCAGCTCCGTGAGTTTACTGTCCCACAAACCGCTCCGCTCGTTCTTCCTGTGTCAGAATTTAACAAGAGCCTCTCTTTACATCCCCATCTGAACTGAAACAACCATGGAATTGATCAGCTGGTCTCTCAATGCAATCGACCAAATTTTTATTTTTTATGGAGAATCAGTCAGTAGGGGGCTCTCTCTCTCTCTCTCTCTCTCTCTCTCTCTCTCTCTCTCTCTCTCTCTCTCTCTCTCTCTCTCTCTCTCTCTCTCTCTCTCTCTCTCTCTCTCTCTCTCTCTCTCTCTCTCTCTCTCTCTCTCTCTCTCTCTCTCTCTCTCTCTCTCTCTCTCTCTCTCTCTCTCTCTCTCTCTCTCTCTCTCTCTCTCTCTCTATATATATATATATATATATAAATATTTACCACCTTTTATACCCATAAGGCCACAAATCCTCTCATGAATCAGCAGCAGCAGAAAATGAAAAGAAATAACCTGCTTACCTTTTTAATCGTCCAAAACAGCCCAAAAAACAGCCCTGGCTTAAAAAAGCTCTTCAAATCCAACTGTCTCTTTTTGTCCATCGTCTCCCACCGTCTTCCCAGCGAGCTGACACACACAGTTTTAACTCAAAATCACAGTTTAGAGTGACGTGGCGTGAGAGCGCCGGAAATTCCCTCTCCTCCTCACCGTTCAGTTTTTACATCCAGTTTTGTGTACAGTGAACTTTCTACTGATTTCAACTCGATAAAATATACAGCTGTCCAAATATAATATTTTAAAAAAATTATTAAATTCATAAAAGTAAATTAAAGGGGTTAGATTTTATTAAATTTGTTTGTAATGAGCTGCTGGATCCAATCAAATAAGTGCCGGTCAAAATCTGTGATGGGCCAGATCCTGTTTCGGCAAGATCCGGCACAAATTAAACTCTGGGATTATGTAACAAGACATCATTGTCCATTAAGTTCCTAATATTTTGGAAACTGTGCTTTCGAAAACTTTGCTTTATGTTTCCGCCCGGTTTCGAACAGGGGACCTTTTGCGTGTAAAGCAAACGTGATAACCACTACACTACAGAAACTCTGCTGGAGGTTAACAGGGTCGTGTGAAAACATTTGACTACAAGTAGGAACTCAATCCAGAGATTAAAGGTTTTGGGAAACTAGAATTGTCCAAACTAGACTCTATGGGATTTGAACCGATGCCTATAGAGAGTGAGCTACCAGCAGCTTCTCTCTGTTGAGGAGGACATCAGTCCTCACCTCCACCCTTTCTGACAGGGTGTCTGATGGATGACGAATTCATCAATTCCTTGGCTTGGTTCACTGGTGTGTGTGTGTGTGTGTGTGTGTGTGTGTGTGTGTGTGTGTGTGTGTGTGTGTGTGTGTGTGTGTGTGTGTGTGTGTGTGTGTGTGTGTGTGTGTGTGTGTGTGTGTGTGTGTTCAATGACAGTTGGATCTATTTGATGTTTCACATTGTGGATTTGCTGTGAGATTCTCTGCACTTTAACACTTGAATTGTGAATCTCTTTGTTTAGTGTTAAAGGTAAGATCAGAGTCTTCAATAGATCAGATCAAAGTACTTTAATAGAATGTATTCAGTCCTCCTGACTGTCCTTTTGGAATGCCAACAGTTGCACCTCTTTGTGGATCAGTGAAGCCTGGAGCAGCCGCGGTAGAAAAGATGCTCTCTCAAACTGATGCTTCTCAACTTTATTGAGCCTTGCAGGTGAACACACCGTAAGAACTACAATGTAAACAGAAAAATACCATGAGCAACTCTTTGCAGCATGTTTTACCTTTACACTTTTACCATATTTACAACCTTAAATGAATTGCCTTAAGTTATTCACCGTTGACAATCTCTACCTTGAGTGCTCTTAATATGTAATTTCCATGTATATTTACAACTTTGTCCTTTTTAACCATATGTTTGTACCATGAAATAATATAGATTACCTTTTACTTTACATTACAATTAAACTAAGCTTGAAATCACAGTACACTAAAATTCGCTTTTACTGCTCATCAACGTTTGTGGTACTTCTATCTGATTTACAACAATTACTTCTGATTTACCACACCTTGTCTGTGAGTTCTTTCAAAGTAAAAGCATGAGCACTATGCTATAATTACAACATAAAATAAACATTTATGAACCATTGTAAAAAAAGAACTTAATATCCAGGTCATTTACAAAGCCTATTTTCTGACATATTTGTATCCCTGCTAATCTCTCGTTGGTCATGCTGAGGTGATACAGTGGAGCATTTTCACTGTTTCTCTTCTTTATTCAAAGATTGTCATTCATTCAGAATGTCAAATTCTGATCAAAGTAAAGATCAAACTAAAGAAGGGATTTTTGTCACTTTGATCTTTCCCAATCCTTGGAAATAGTATAGACTAGTTAGAACCAGCAGATGGCGTAATACTACTTCATGGATGCCAACTGCCATTAAAGCCAAAAGAAGAAGAAGAAAGTCCATTCAGGATAGTGTTGGTGACTTACAGACTGCACATCTCCATCTTCAGCCCACAACAATCAGGGTTCTAATTTACAGATGATTTAAGGTCCGTTTACACCACAACAATAAACAAGTGGAACCACAAAACTTTAGTCACATTTGGGCTCCGTTTATACGACAGTGGTGCTTGGATCCACTGCAACCGTCACTTTTTGGTCCCGGCTCTGAAGGTGGAACTTTTCTTTCACAATCCCGACTCCCCCCACAGGGACAGCCGGAAGCTACGGAGCGCTGTTACTGAGCATGTGCTACTGAACCAGACTGTCAAACTGATCTCCTGCCTTATTTATGACAATCACTGGAATCCTTTAGCTTCTTCAACATGTCGGCTCGTTGGTCTTGGAGTATGATTCTCGCTTTGGGTGCGAGAGGTCCTGGGATCAATTCCCGGATGAGCCCTTTGGTCATCAACCATGATTCTTTGTGTTAAATTTCAAAAGAGGCTTTGACTTTGTGTGTGAGAATCCTCCTCCCAGACCAAGAAGCAAAAGGACTCAACCAACAGTGTCGGGGCTTTATTCAGTTTGAGGAGCTTTCAAACAGCAACGCCGACACATTTCATGTTCACACCAGATTACCTTTGAACGTCCAGTCTCCAAGGTATTTCTGAACTATGTACAGTAATGTGGCCTCATATCTTATAGCACCATCTTCCTCTCCTTCATCCTCACAAACCTTCCAGCCACCTCCTTCTTATCAAGCACAACGTCTCTCTATGGAGAGCAAAGTGAGCTTTGAGAGTCTGGCCTCCTTCATGCCCAGAGAGAGTTTTGAATTCATTTCAGGCTGAAACTGCGTTCTGCATTTGCACTAGTGACTGACTGGTATGTCCTTTCCATATGGCTGCAGATGATGAAGGGCAGAACAGCTTCTGTGGTGTTGAGCTTGATTTCTAGTTCACTACACATGGCAGAGAAATAAAGAAATCCATCCCAGACCTGCTCAGCTGTATTATGGCTCTTATATTGGTAGAATCATTACACATTACACTCAAGAATCATTACACTCCTGCTATTGTGCATGGGCACCACGGCTGTAGTAAACAGGTCCTCTGATAGTCTTCGAGTTGAGAAAATCAGATGGAGAAAAATGCACACAGTTGCATCAGCACTTCTTTTAACAACCTAAGCTGTGAACATGAAATTAATTTTTGTTTTTTTTGTGATGTAGCATGGAGGACATTATCTTTATCTGTTGTGTGTTTGTTTTGTATTTAACGAGTCATTTCTTTGGAGCACTGGGTCCATCAAAGAAATGGCACCATGCGGTGGTGATTGGTGCAGATTGTTGTTTCCAATTACTGAATTATGCAGCTTAGCATTTGCTCGTGCAGTAGATGTATATAGACTTTCTTGAAATAGACTTTTTTTTGCTTTGGTTTAGTCCTTCTGAATCTATATTACAAAGAAGTGTCCCACCTTTTCACTGAACTGGGTTTATCTCTAGCTTAGTAGTGTTATAATGTTAAATCAATCGACCGGTGAGAGTGACAGACCGTGGAAAGTCAAAACAAAATGTTGAAATGTGCTCTCATAAACTCCAGTTAAACTTTTGATATTTGGCATTCAAAATAAAATCCTCTGGTAATTAGTTAGTGTGCTCTATGAATGTGCTCCGTGAAAAATCCCAAAATATCACAGAGCAGCAACGACCTGCAGTGATCAAGTAAATGAGCCTCAGTGTAAAATTCAGTCCCACCCCAGGAGGGTTATGATAAAGTTTTCTTTGTTGCTCGCTTCAGAGAGCGAGTGTGAAATTGCTAGTGTGTGTGAGAGAGAACAATGCTGTCATATTTTGTGTTCCCACAATTTGAAGAGACTTTTATCAGAGTCAGATGGAGAAAAATCCCGCGTCTGTGTCAAACTGCACCTCCTAGTGTCTAAAGTTTAAAATCCACACAGACAGAATTTGATTCCAGAAAACCTAAACTGATATACGTTCTCAATATTAACTCCATCGATGGATATTGTGGCTTCACCTTTTAGCAACAAAACAATCAATATACTCACTTCTCCAGTTAAAACACTCGTGGACAAAGTTTAGAAGTGGCACTTCAAAAATAGTTGAATTCTGGTTGTAAAAGTTCCTGGACTGGTGTCTCCTGAGGTTAACTGATGAGTGAAGAGCCAACTGGTTCTGTAAACTCTGTTGGGTGATTCTTCAAAGCTCACAAAGCGCGTTTACCAACTTCAAGGCTCGGTGTGGTCACACGGGATCAAATGAGTTAAGCCCCGCCCCCTTGGGCCTGCTGCCATGACTACCATCAACCGTAGAAACTAATTTGTAGACCTGTGACTGTTTAAGCAAAACTTTAAAACCTATTTTATCTTCAATATTTATCAAATAAATAACAATCCAATGATGGATGAACAAAAGTAAACCTCTCCAGTCTGAAGTCTCACTGTTACTTGGAATTGTATTTTTGCCATCAACCAGCTCAACCATCACTTCCAGTTTTAAAAATTCTGCTATTTTGCTCACAATAAATGACTTTACATCTGATTTAATCTCAAACTGCTCAGGCCTGAAAGTCAACAGGTGCTAAATCAGCACCGTGTAGTACAGAAGATCAGTTTGTGAACTGTAGTCGTCTGTTTCTGTAAATATACATTTTGCTGATTGATTGTGTGGCACTGATGTGAAAACTCAGTGAGTGAGGATGGTGCTACGCTTTGCCTTAATTTCTGGTTTTATTTTATTTTATCCAGTAGTCATTCTGACAATATTCTCGCTCTCGGTCCATGTCCTTTCCTCCGCTGTGGAAGCAGTTTGTGCGCGACAATAAATCCATATCAACACGCATCCTGGATCCAGCGTGTCTGTAAAAGCTAAAAGCGCCTCATTCAATCTACAGGACCCAAAACTAATCTCTGGCGGCTAGTACAGGAATCAGCTGAGAAAGAAGCTGCTACACCCCCTACGTAAATAGCCTGGGATTACTGCAAAAAGTGTCCAAATTAAGCATCACCAACAAATATTCAATCCAACTAAAAAAGTTGCCAAAATGACTCTTGCACACTTTGTGTTTTGTAAAATACCTTAAAGGAGACATATCATGCTTTTAAATCCTTCCTTTTTACATATAAATCATACAGTTGTGGTCTATACAACGCGGAACTGCAATGCTTGGGTCTGAATTCCTCATTATTAGAGCTCCACAGGCCCCTTTTCAACCCCTTTTCTGATGTGCTTCTGAGAGCAACTCGTTTTGGGGCGGTCTCTTCATACCCCGCCTCCTCTCCAGGTTGCAGAGGTGACACTCGGTTCAACGCCACCCTGTTCGGCCATCTTTGTAGTTTGATAGAACAGATACAATTATCTACCGGCGCAAAAACTTTATATTCACACATTATTTACAAAATGTCAACAACGGAAGATTTGTCCATCCAGCCATACATGTTGGAGCCAGAGTCGGACCCGGCGGAGCGAGATGAAAATGACGATGATGCACCTACAGAACAACGTCTTCATATGGATGTAACGCAATGGTGTGTTACTATATTTACACTAACTTCTCCATCCATGCCCACTACTACAATACTGCCTGTATTACAACGACTATTTAACACAGAAGTTACATTATAATCTAAAACGAGCACACAGCGCTAACATATGAAGACGGTGCAACTGCTAATGCTAACAAAACAATGACAGGGACGTCTTATCATCACACTTTTTAGCGTTATATACAGCTTACCGAAGTGCTCTGTTCGTCGTCTCCATAGATAGAAGGAACTGACCGCTCAATCAGATGAAGTCTTTCACCAAATCCTTCTTTATACTGGCGGAGGTTGCTTAAGCAGTCATTCTTGAAGTGATTCGCGCACACAAAAATGACCTTACCCACAGATGTGGGTACATTTCTGTGAAAAATAAAACTCAACCAGGCACTTCGAAAAGGTTCTGATGCTGGGAGACGGTGTAACGAAGCTTGTGGGTTACTACATCCAACAACCGAACATTTCGACTTATCCTCTCGTAACTTCGGCACCCTTAGGTTGGACTACAAAATCGCAGCGAGAAACAAAAATGGCGGATTGCTCGAAGTGTCGATGTCCTAATTTGGCAGTTCCGCCGGGAATACTGTGACGTAATAGTTCAAAAAACGTAATAGAGAATAGAAAAATCGAAACGGATCGCAAAATATGACCAAAACAGAATATAAAGATATCAACGGAGCACCTGAAGAGACTACTTTGAACTTTTCTGTACTTCTAAACACTCTAAATATACAACAACATGCATTTAAGGGCTAAAAAAGTGGATTTAGCATATGTCCCCTTTAAATGAGAAATTAGCCCTGAGCTCAAGAAAGGATAAATATATGCTTTTCTGTAGAAGTTTTTCTGGATCAGATGCTAAGAACTCACTAGAAAACTATTTAATACTCCTCCCTTGAACACAGAACAACGCCCCGTTTACATGACAAGTGTGATAACAAGTGAAAACTCAGAGTTTTTGTTTCAGAAAAGTTTCACATTTACACAACATCGTTCTGAAAACGACGTCCCTTTACTTCATTTAACATTCCTGTTGGGCCGCTAGTGACTGCTATTATTTTTCTAATGAAACGACACACATTCACAGATAAGTAAGGTTTTCCCTCCTTGTACATGTAACAGGTCTCAGACTGAGTACCTGTAAACCAGGGGTGCTCAATACGTCGGTCGATCGCGAAAGTAGTATTGGTAGATCGCATTACATACGCTCATAGGGCGCGGGTTCCATACCCACACTTCCCCCTTTAACGTTCTCATGGTGTCCACATTACAACAACACACACACACAAGCATACAAGTGTGCGTATTTAAAAATAGAGCGGGAGCAAAACTGAGTTTGGTTGTGCTTTATTTAAGTATTGATTACAAAGTACTAACATTTTTTTTACCTGTAATCGTCATCAATCAAACCCATCGAACTCCTCGTCCTCTGTTTCTGAATTGAACAGCTGCGCTAAATCTCCATCAAACATACCGGGTTCATTTTCTTCACTGTCAGAGTCACTGTCAGAGTCACTTTCCGTGCCGTGCGGCTCCTTGGAAATGATGCCGGCTTTTGCGAAAGCTCGAACAACAGTGCCAGCAGACACGCTAGCCCAAGCATCTACAATCCATTTGCAAATTGTGGCGTAACTCGCCCGGCGCTGCCTTCCACTCTTAGTGAAACTGTGGTCTCCATCGGTCATCCATCGCTCCCACGCCGCTCGCAGCCTTACTTTGAACGGCCGGTTCACACCGATGTCCAGCGGTTGGAGTTCCGAGAATTTTCATTTCTTCTGCTGGCGTTACTGCTTTTAGTCGAATGGTGACCGTCGAAACGCTTCTCCCACTCGTTCTTTGTGCGATGATCCACTGCTCGAGTCTTTCCTCCAACTCGGGCCACCTCGCCTTATGTCCGCGGAAACTCAGCCGCGTCTTCTTCACCTGTCGGAGCTCGTTTTCCAGCTTCCTCCACTTGCGAAACCATCGATTCATTAATCTTAAATTCTCTCGCGGCTGCTCGATTTCCATGTTCCTCCGCGTAGCTGATGGCCTTCAGTTTAAACTGTGCTTCATAAGCGTGTCTCTTCGCCATTTTCAGAGTTGTTAAAACAACGATGTTCTGCATAACGCACATACCCGTTCATTTATATACAATCCACGCCCACACTTCCCCCTTTAACGTTCTCATGGTGTTCACTACTACGTCCGCTTTACAACAACAACACACACATAGGGCGCACTGCACCATAGGGCAAAACTAACAAGCAAGAAATAAATATATGTTTTGCATTTTTGTAGTAGGTAGATCATTTTGACTTGATCATTTTATAAGTAGCTCGCATGCTGAAAAAGTGTGAGCACCCCTGCTGTAAACAGATAAGGTTTCCTGTAAAACAGGAGAAATGATGAGACAGGCGACCGTTGCTTCTTTACCATTGAACTTCTCTCAGCCGAATTTATTTACAAAGTTAAAAGATTCTCTTTCATGCAATAGGTCTTTTCACACTCAAATATCAGTTTGACAGAGCAACATGCACAATATTCAAAACCAGAACCAAAATACACACTTTGTCCTGGATTCAGTGTATTACTGTACTAACATATTGCCATTCAGTATGTTAACTGAGTCACTATATACTTTATATATACAAAAACAATAACCTGAAACACCAAATGTGTATTTCATCTTACCTAGTGCAAATAAAACTGACATGAGCATATCCCATTCCATAACTGTGGGCTTCGGATCAAGGCATGAGCTGAACATTACACAATTTTACACTTTTAACTACTTACGACACACAGACATACATATGAAACTTTAACATCTCATGAATTTACAGGTGAACAATATACTGTCCCTAAGAATCGTTTTTAAACTCAAAATAAAATGTACTGGAGCCAGAAACTATGACGTGGTTTGGTCACAACAAAATAATAATACCGCGACGCCATCTTTAGCCACACACGACACACGGAAAAAACATATTTTTCACTTGTTCTGAAAACCACTCAAACATTGACAATACTTTCCCAGAATCGATCTAACATCTTCTTTACATGTATAGCACCCACACGAGTGATTATTAACATTTTTATGACTCCACCAACCTGTAAAACAGGAGAAATGATGAGACAGGCGACCGTTGCTTCTTTACCATTGAACTTCTCTCAGCCGAATGAGGAAGTCAACGAAAGTCCGCTCACAAGGAGGGTCCCAAAGGAAAAGCACGGCGCAACACTGCCTCCTGCTGGCAACACTGGAAAGCTCTCAGTGCATCAAATAAATAAAGTTTTTGGTGTTCTCAAAACCTAATAATTGGCCATTTGGGCTCATCTTAATACATTTCTTTGACGGAAATAATCTTTCCAAATTAAAACAACCAAAATTTCATAAAATGTGACGATACATTTAATGGGCGTCACATACACGGCAATGGAGTCCAAGTGTTTTTGAAATCTTCAACCTAAGAAGCCATCTTCGAAAAGTTGTGTTTTCAGCGGCTTCGAGTGCCGTTGTCGTGTAACGGGACACCTGAAACGAAACAAAAGCTTGAAGTCTATTTGACGAAAAGCATCAGTTGCTCACCTTGCATGTCAAGAGCTCTGAAGCAGCTGAAACTGTGAAAAGCGCTTCTACACTTGACTTGTCGTCTTGGCTTCTAGGTTTTAAGGTGAATTCTCTTTGTCTTCTGTAGCAACCCATGTGCAAGACGAGCGCAGAAAGGTGATGGCCGAAGAGGCAAGGTGGGAGGAGGTGGAGGCAGCAACCACCCACGTTGTAAGGTGAGTTTGAATATAAGTGCAACAAATTTCCCTTTTCAATATGATTATATGAAGGTTTTTGTTGGGGTTTTTTGGTACTTTAATGCATCACAAACTCCTGAAGCTGCAGTTTGGCCACTAGTTTCTCTATATTGAACTCACTGCTATGAATCCCTTTTGATTGAAATGACTGAGCTGTATCATCAGTGCCTGATCAGTCTTTGTTTGGTTCTTCCAGGTGAAAATGCACCTGAACCCCAGCGCTCCCCGCTCATTTCTGTGGTCCGACCTGAAGCCTGACGACTTGGAGCACCTGAAGGTGAGTTTGACAAAATCTGGAAATATTCTACTGTAACTGAATGTTCAGGAAAAACTCTCAGATCCCACAAAGACATTTTGACTTTCAGCTAACAGATTTCATTTGGTTTGTCTGTTGATGAAGGTAAGGAAAAGTAAATGAAACAATAAATGATGACAAAGTAAATGCAGCAACATACACATACATGAGGTTAAGAAGTTCAGTCAGTCATTCAATACAATCCTCTGCAGTCCAGGTCTTTTCTTTCTGAGGTGCAGCTTGTTTCTAAATCGGTAACAAGAAGTAATACTTACAGGAAAAAACAAACCATCTCAAACTGCATTGTTTACCTGGACAATAGTAAGGGGTATTTGAGTCTGTTCCCTCTTGTGGCAACAATACAGTGAAGAAAATAAGTATTTGAACACCCTGCTATTTTGCAAGTTCTCCCACTTAGAAATCATGAAGGGGTCTGAAATGTTCATGGTAGGTGCATGTCCACTGTATGAGAGATAACCTAAAAAGAAAAATCCAGAAATCACAATCTATGATTTTTTAACAATTTATTCATGTGATACAGCTGAAAATAAGTATTTGAACACCAACGTTAATATTTGGTAGAGTAGCCTTTGTTTGCAATTACAGAGGTCAAACGTTTCCTGTAGTTCTTCACCAGGTTTGCACAGACTGTAGGAGGGATGTTGGCCCACTCCTCCACACAGATCTTCTCTAGATCAGTCAGGTTTCTGGGCTGTCGCTGAGTAACACGGACTTTCAGCTCCCTCCAAAGATTTTCAATTGGATTTAGGTCTGGAGACTGGCTAGGCCACTCCAGAACCTTGATATGCTTCTTACGAAGCCACTCCTTGGTTTTCCTGGCTGTGTGCTTTGGGTCATTGTCATGTTGGAAGATCCAGCCACGACTCATCTTCAATGATCTGACTGAGGGAAGGAGGTTTTTGGCCAAAATCTCACAATACATGGCTGCAGTCATCCTCTCCTTAATACAGTACAGTCGTCCTGTCCCATGAGCAGAAAAACACCCCCAAAGCATGATGCTACCACCCCCATGCTTCACAGTAGGGATGGTGTTCTTGGGATGGTCCGCATCATTCATCTTCCTCCAAACACGCAGAGTGGAATTATGACCAAAAAGGTCAATCTTGGTCTCATCTGACCACAAAACTTTCTCCCATGACTCCTCTGGATCATCCAAATGGAAGTTTTGTGGTCAGATGAGACCAAGATTGACCTTTTTGGTCATAATTCCACTATGCGTGTTTGGAGGAAGATGAATGATGCGGACCATCCCAAGAACACCATCCCTACTGTGAAGCATGGGGGTGGTAGCATCATGCTTTGGGGGTGTTTTTCTGCTCATGGGACAGGACGACTGTACTGTATTAAGGAGAGGATGACTGCAGCCATGTATTGTGAGATTTTGGCCAAAAACCTCCTTCCCTCAGTCAGATCATTGAAGATGAGTCGTGGCTGGATCTTCCAACATGACAATGACCCAAAGCACACAGCCAGGAAAACCAAGGAGTGGCTTCGTAAGAAGCATATCAAGGTTCTGGAGTGGCCTAGCCAGTCTCCAGACCTAAATCCAATTGAAAATCTTTGGAGGGAGCTGAAAGTCCGTGTTACTCAGCGACAGCCCAGAAACCTGACTGATCTAGAGAAGATCTGTGTGGAGGAGTGGGCCAACATCCCTCCTACAGTCTGTGCAAACCTGGTGAAGAACTACAGGAAACGTTTGACCTCTGTAATTGCAAACAAAGGCTACTCTACCAAATATTAACGTTGGTGTTCAAATACTTATTTTCAGCTGTATCACATGAATAAATTGTTAAAAAATCATAGATTGTGATTTCTGGATTTTTCTTTTTAGGTTATCTCTCATACAGTGGACATGCACCTACCATGAACATTTCAGACCCCTTCATGATTTCTAAGTGGGAGAACTTGCAAAATAGCAGGGTGTTCAAATACTTATTTTCTTCACTGTAAGTCCTAATATAGTAAAACATGTGATAAATGCTGGAGGGGTTGTGGTCCAGTAGGAGACTAGAGACAGATATTCTGGGACCGTCCCAAACTCAGAGAATATTGGAAAAATATACAGAAAGAGATCAAAAGAATCTTGGATGAAAACATTTATTTAGACCTGAAATGATTTTTATTGGGTTTTAAACCCCAAAATGATTAGAATGTTACTTATTGTAGAAAAGTAAAAGATTAGAGTGTGCTGGCTGGAACCAAACCCCCCCTGCATAAAGCAATGGTGGGACCCAATCAAAGATGTGCTGAATATGGAACAAGTAAGAGCAAGGTTCCAAAACAAAGTGAAGGAATGTGAAGACCTGTGGTCTCCCTATATACAAAGGAGGATTCAAACAGAATCACCCCACAAGGGACTTACTTCATTATTTACAAAGCACTCTCATTAAGATCTACTGCTTTGTTTGTTTTGATTTGAATTAACATCTCTAACTAAGGTATTTACTTGTTGTGTTTGCATTAAGCAGATTTGTTTTAGGATCATTTCATTCCATTATTTAGACATTTAAGAAGCGGGTGTCTGGACACATGGTGAAAGGGGGAGAAGAATAAAGAGGTAGAAAGGTAGACATACATTCTAGGAAGGAGACGGAGGGCATCCATCTTTCTCTTTCTTTTTCCTTCTCTTGATTGGATGGAAGGTTTTTTAACAGACCTTCAGTACGGCTGTTTGTATGGAGGGACGGCTGTTTAAAGTAGGAATGGAAAAGAGAAGTTTCATTTATCTAGAATCTATTTATTTATCTTTTCATTTACTTAATGACAAAAGACTAGATTAATAGGAGGAACAGAGGAGGAAGAGAAGGGAGGGTCCCACATTTGTTGATGATGTCATTTAGTTGTTTGGTTCTTTTGGTTTTTATGTCCTTCTAAACGGATATTGGAAATGTATTTGTAAGATAGGAATACTGCATGTACCATACTCATATGCTTATTTGAAAAAATAAAATAAAAAAGGAAGTGCGACAATCTTTTTAAACATCTTAGATATTCATATTTCTAAAACTCTAGTTGCTGAAGTATTTTAACTTGATAATTCTTCCATGTTGCCATTTGGAGCCTCACTGTTCCAGAGACAAGAGGTTTACATTCTTCCAGGTGCTTTTGCCTCCATGTTCCTCCATGTTGGTTTCACTGATACTCAGAGACAATCGTCTTTTAATATGGAAACCTGGAGCCAGGAAGTGTCTGCATCCTGAGGCTGGAGGCTTGAGCCCGCCTTTGGAGAGAGGAGGGACTATTCTCTGCTGTGATTGGACTGGAGAGGACAGGAAGTGACCAAACACAGGAAGTTGCAAACAATGCAAATCCACTGAAATCAGAAACGATTAAGAAAAATACCCTCTATGTTTTGTCAATGGCTGCTCATATTATTATTTTAACATTGTTTCAATGTATTGTCAGGTAGTTCCAGGTGATTCTAGACGCTCTTCTCCTGTTTCTGACTTCAACTACAACTGTGTATTGATTAAAACCTGGAAACATGGAAAAGAGTCAAAGTCTGAGTTCAATCCAAGTTTCCCTCCAGAGACACAAATCCTGCTTCTGTGTGCGGTGGATAAACCAAACCCAGTCAGAACAATGGAGATCCTGCTCCAGTCACATTCATTAACTATTATACTTTCATTCATTTTTATATATTTACCTTTAATATTACATAGAAATAATTGTTAGATAGTTACCTATCCCATATTTATTTATTGTGACACATTTATCTATTATGCCATATTATATGACATATTCTCTTTCAGCTCTTCATTTATTAGATGTTTCGCCCTCAGTTCTTCCAGAAGACCACACACTGTGCTCTTTGCCCTCCGTTCTCCATCTTTTCATTCCTCATCTCTCTTCTCAGACTCTCCACCTCGGCCATGGCTTCACTGAGTCTGGCTGTCAAAGCATCAGGACATGTGGGCAGTGCATAGGAGAGGTCCTAGTGAAGAAAAAGAGTCCTGTGTTATCACATTAATTCACTGCTTGTGCAACGTTTAATCAATTGATCTGCTATCCTAATCAATATATATAATAATTATGTTTGTGTACATGTCAGTATGTCTAAAAGGAGTGAGGTGTGACATGTTGCTCAGCTGTTTGAGCACAGCCAGACAGTACTTCCTACTGGGATCAGGCTGAGGTTCTCCTGCTGGAACAGGCGGGGAACAGTACACTGACTGGTTCTGAGCAACTCATTTCTTTTGAAATGTAATATTCTACACACTGCAACTAAAACAGCCTCCGTTAGATGAACCCAATAGACTTTGATATTGTTGTTGTTGTTTGAGGGCGAGCTTAAGCCAGGGAATAGAGAGCATTTCCCACGGCTCCAGCTCATCTATGTCCCAAGTTAATGTTATATGAGCTAAACACAACGACAACAACAATAAATAGGTTTTTCCTACCTGTGGAAGGTAATCCCACACAGTCCATTGTCCTTATTTTGTCTGTTTGTACAACCAAAAGCAGAACAGTGATGCGGTATCTTTGCTGAAGTCCTGACAAATGCCCCTCCCAAGATGGCAGACGCACTGACGTATGTTCCTGCCACTTGGTGAGGCGTCTAGTGTATATGTCTATGTGTGTGAGCCTCTAGTTTTCACACCATGCAGTGATAAACGATCTACTAGAGCAGTGGTTCTCAAACTTTTTACACCAAGTACCACCCAGAAAATACTCGGCTCTCCAAGTACCACCATAATGACCAACACTATACAGTAGCCTAGTAAGCCTCAGCATTCATCAAAAACAAGGCAGAGGTTTATGCCTAAAGAAGTATATTTAATATTGTCAGCCATTGTCACATTTTACACAGCAATATAGGAAAATAAAAGACTGTACTTAAATAATGATGATTCAATTAAACTATATTGCACAGAAAAGTTAAATACTTACTCATAAGTACTTAAATAAATGAAAAACAAACGAACAAAAAAACAGTTCTTAAAGATTAAATAAGACTGTACTGTACTTAAATGTTAAGTAAACAATGTACTGTACTTGATTAAAAAATAATCTAAACAGGCTGCTTTCTGAAACAGAACACACACACACACACACACACACACACACACACACACACACACACACACACACACACACACACACACACACACACACACACACACACACACAGAGGAAGAACAATAAGATTAAGAATAAAACTATGATAAAAAAGATGGTCAATAGATTCTAGCGAATGTCTCTCTATCATTCTACTATAGATCTGGGATCCCCCCTCCCTTCTCGTGTCACATGGCCCCGCTTGAGCCAATCAAAATGAAACATGGCTGTCATTTCAGGAAATGATGTTTTATTCACGGACTGAGTATTTCAGACGATAAACATTATGAAGTAGATGACGGCTTTAGAAGCGATCGAAGTAACTCCTCTTTCACCGTCCAATTCATCCATATTAGTAATCAGCGGGCAGCGTTACGGCAGTGGCGGCACTTCGTGTCACGATCGCCCGTAATGCTACGCTTAGTGACCCGCTAACCTCCGGGACTCGACGTGAAAAGTCATTTTACACACAAAATACTTCACTTTTTTCACTAGAATCAGCTTTGATAGGCCTTTTCTCACAGAGCTGCTAAATCCCGTGTTTTCAGGTGCAGTACAGACTAAGTTAGGGTATAAACGCTCTACCTTGTGTTGCCGTGACGCGAACCCAGAAATGAGGTCCCTTTGTCGGGGTCAGTCCACAGAAAGCACCGCTGAATAACCGTTTTCACATAAAAACTTTATTTTTTATAAGAACTCGATTGTATATGTTGTTATTCATGGTACAGGGGAGGAACTCTTGGAAATTCATGTTCAGAAACAATGTCCGGAGCTGAATAGGCGGAGATGCCCACCTGTACCCACCATCAGGTGGGCATAACAACGCCGACTGGCACAGCTGGTCACCCCGCAACTGATTAGTTCACTTGCCGGTACCAAATTTTCAAGAAAAACACTTTATATAGTGAGATATGAACGTAAAAACAACAGCAGTGAAAACAGTCAAAATGAGCTTTAGGGCCCAAAGGGTTAAAAACCTCCACCTCTTGCCATCAATTCCTGCCTGCTACCGTCAATAACTGTTGATATCAGCGCATTTATATTTATTTCAGTGATCCTCTGGCCTACCACTAGAGGGAGCCCCGACTACCACTAGTGGTACACGTACCACACTTTGAGAATGACTGCTCTACAGGAACAATTCGATTTCATCCCAGATAGACTCTAGTGTTTTTCCACAGAAGCACCAATCCACATTTTTCCACTTCCAATCCCATCCCGATACCTGAATGTGGATATCTGCTGATACTGATACTATTCCGATACCAGAGCTCTGTTTGCTTTATTATTATTATCATTATTGTTGATTTGGTATGAGGCTGTAATAAACTCCTGTTTACTGGAAAGTATGAAATGTATGAAATTAACTCAAATTTTTGATTCTGTGAATAATGAGACCATAAGTGAGGTGTATGTGTGTGTGAAAGGACTGTGTGTGTGGAGTGTGTACAATTCATACTTACCTGGTAGGGGAGATACCATGATCAAGAAAGTGGTTCACCCAGGGTGAGGCTCAGCCATTGCACTCTGGCTGTGCTGACCCCTGCAAATTCCCCAAATGTGGGAATCTCGACTGCATAATTTCTGGTAGTGGGGGACTGCGTCCGCGCTCTCCCCTGATCACTTGTTCAAGAAAATGCTTTATTTCCAAACATTCCCACATCTTGCAGGAAGATATTAGTTGTTACTCAGCAGTTTCATTTCAGTGTTGATCTTATATAGTCTTCAAGTCATGCAGAGAAAAGCACTGACTGTTATCAAGGCTCTATGATTATTTAAATATAAATGTAATAGGCCAAACAGGAGTAGAATAAAATAAAGGAAGCTAAACAATACATAAAAGCATAAATATATAAAACTGGAATACAGGGTTGCAGCTATTGATTCTTTTTGAAATTGAGTGTTTTACCAAAGAGTTGAACATTTTCTAACAACAATACTATTACTAAATGTGACAGAAAAGACAGGCCAGTTAAAACCAAATAATTGGCTTTTGTTTGTGAAACAAATGACTCAATTAAATAAAGAATAATTGATAATTGATAATACAACTGAAGTTTTTGGCTTAACTTTGTCCTTTTCAGTAATAACACATGAACCTTTAAATGTAAAGTAAATGAATTGATAAATACAACAAGTGAGTGAAGTCCATTTGGTCTTAATGTTCAATTTCATCCCAGATAGACTCTAGTGTTTTTCCCATGTGAATGATGAGACCATAAGTGAGGTGTATGTGTGTGTGAAAGGAGTGTGTGTGTGGAGCGTGTACAATTCATACTTACCTGGTAGGGGAGATACCATGATCAAGAAGGTGGTTCACCCAGGGTGAGGCTCAGCCATTGCACTCCGGTTCTGCTGACCCCTGCGAATTCCCCAAATGTGGGAATCTCGACTGCATAATTTCTGGTAGTGGGGGACTGCGTCCGCGCTCTCCCCTCATCACTTGTTCAAGAAAATGTATTATTATCAAACATTCCTACATCTTGCAGAAAGATAGTAAGTGTTACTCAGTAGATCCATTTCTTTGCTGATTATATTAAATCATCCTGATCTGCAAATAATGCAGAGAAAAGCAGTGATAGCTAGCCTCTATGAATGTTTACATATGAAATAGACCAAAAGCGTAGAACATATTAAAACACAAACAATACAAAAAAGCACAAGTAATTAAAACTGGAATACAGGGTTGCAGCTAATCATTTGTTTTGAAATTGACTATTTTACCAAAGATTTAAACATTTTCTAACAACAATACTATTACTAAATGTGACAGAAAAGACAGGCCAGTTAAAATCAAATACTTTGATTATGTTTCTGAAAAAAAATGACTCAATTGAATAAAGAATAATTGATAATTTATAATACAACTGAAGTTTTTGGCTTCACTTTGTCCTTTTCAGTAAAAACACATGAACCTTTAAATGTAAAGTAAATGAATTGATAACAGAAATACAACAAGCGAGTGAAGCCCATTTGGCCTCAATGTCCTTTCCTCTACAGCAGTGGTTCTCAAACTTTTTACACCAAATACCAACCCAGAAAATACTTGGCTTTTCAAGTACCACCATAAAGACCAACTCTATACAGTAGCCTAGTAAGCCTAAGCATTCATCAAAAACAAGGCAGAGGTTTTATTCCGAAAGAAGTATATTTAATATTGTCAGCCATTGTAACATTATACACAGTTAGATTAGTAACACTACGCTTAAATATAGGAAAATAAAAGACTGGACTTAAATAATGATTTAATTAAAATATATTGCACAGAAAAGTTAAATAAACATTATTAGTTGCTACGGTTGATGGTAGTCATGGCAGCAGGTCCAAGGGGGCGGGGCTTAACTCCTTTGATCTCGTGTGACCACACCGAGCCTTGAAGTTGGTAAAGGCCGATATGTGATGTCACACTGAGCTTTGAAGAATCACCCAACAGAGTTTACAGAACCAGTTGGCTCTTCTCTCATCAGTTAACCTCAGGAGACACCAGTCCAGGAACCTTTACAACCAGAATTCAACTATTTTTGAAGTGCCACTTCTAAACTTTGTCCACGAGTGTTTTAACTGGAGAAGTGAGTATATTGATTATTTTGTTGGTAAAAGGTGAAGCCACAATATCCATCGATGGAGTTAATATTGAGAACGTATATCAGTTTAGGTTTTTGGGAATCATATTCTGTCTGTGTGGATTTTAAACTTTAGACACTAGGGGGCGCGGTTTGGCGCAGACGCGCGATTTTGCTCCATCTGACTAGCAATTTCACACTTGCACTCTGAAGCGAGCCAACAAAGAAAACTTTATCATGACCCTCCTGGGGTGGGACTGAACTGAGGCTCGTTGCTGCTCTGTGCTATTTTTTGGATTTTTCACGGAGCACATTCATAGAGCACACTAACTAATTACCAGAGGATTTTATTTTGAATGCCAAATATCAAAAGTTTAACTGGAGTTTATGAGGTCACATTTCAACATTTTGTCTCGACTTTCCACGGTCTGTCACTCTCACCGGTCGATTGATTTAACATTATAACACTACAAAGCTATAGATTAACCCAGTTCAGTGAAAAGGTGGGACAGTTCTTTGTAATATAGATTCAGAAGGACTAAACCAAAGCAAAAAAAAGTCTATTTCAACAAAGTCAACATACATCTCATGCACAAGCAAATGCTAAGCTGCATAATTCAGTAATTGGAAACAACATTCAACACCAATCACCACCGCATGGTGACATTCCTTTGATGGATCCAGTGCTCCAAAGAAATGACTCGTTAAATACAAAACAAACACACAACAGATAAAGATAATGTCCTCCATGCTACATCACAAAAAAAACAAAAATTCATTCCATGTTCACAGCTTAGGTTGTTAAAAGAAGTGCTGATGCAACTGTGTGCATTTTTCTCATCTGATTTTCTCAACTCGAAAACTATCAGAGGACCTGTTTACTACAGCCGTGGTGCCCATGCACAATAGCAGGAGTGTAATGATTCTAGAGTGTAATGTTTAATGATTCTACCAATATAAGAGCCAGAATACAGCTGAGCAGGTCTGGGATGGATTTCTTTATTTCTCTGCCATGTGTAGTGAACTAGAAATCAAGCTCGACACCACAGAAGCTGTTCTGCCCTTCATCATCTGCAGCCATATGGAAAGGACATACCAGTCAGTCACTAGTGCAAATGCAGAACGCAGTTTCAGCCTGAAATGAATTCAAAACTCTCTCTGGGCATGAAGGAGGCCAGACTCTCAAACCTCACTTTGCTCTCCATAGAGAGACGTTGTGCTTGATAGGAAGGAGGTGGCTGGAAGGTTTGTGAGGATGAAGGAGAGGAAGATGGTGCTATAAGATATGAGGCCACATTACTGTACATAGTTCAGAAATACCTTGGAGACTGGACGTTCAAAGGTAATCTGGCGTGAACATGAAATGTGTCGGCGTTGCTGTTTGAAAGCTCCTCAAACTGAATAAAGCCCCGACACTGTTGGTTGAGTCCTTTTGCTTCTTGAAGATGTTGCTGGTTTGTCTGGGAGGAGGATTCTCACACACAAAGTCAAAGCCTCTTTTGAAATTTAACATAAGGCATCATGGTTGATGACCAAAGGGCTCATCCGGGAATTGATCCCAGGACCTCTCGCACCCAAAGTGAGAATCATACTCCTAGACCAAGGAGCCGACATGTTGAAGAAGCTAAAGGACTCCAGTGATTGTCATAAATAAGGCAGGAGATCAAGACTCTGACACTGTCAGGTCACAGTTTGACAGTCTGGTTCAGTAGCACATGCTCAGTATCAGCGCTCTGTAGCCTCCGGCTGTCCCTGTGGGGGGAGTCGGGATTGTGAAAGAAAAGTTCCACCTTCAGAGCCGGGACCAAAAAGTGACGGTTGCAGTGGATCCGAGCACCACTGTCGTATAAACGGAGCCCAAATGTGACTAAAGTTTTGTGGTTCCACTTGTTTTTGTTGTGGTGTAAACGGACCTTAAATCATCTGTAAATTAGAACCCTGATTGTTGTGGGCTGAAGATGGAGATGTGCAGTCTGTAAGTCACCAACACTATCCTGAATGGACTTTCTTCTTCTTCTTTTGGCTTTAATGGCAGTTGGCATCCATGAAGTATTATTATGCCATCTGCTGGTTCTAACTAGTCTATACTATTTCCAAGGATTGGGAAAGATCAAAGTGACAAAAATCTCTTCTTTAGTTTCATCTTTACTTTGATCAGAATCTGATATTCTGAATGAATGACAACCTTTGAATAAAGAAGAGAAACAGTGAAAATGGTCCACTGTATCACCTCAGCATGACCAACGAGAGATTAGCAGGGATACAAATATGTCAGAAAATAGGCTTTGTAAATGACCTGGATATTAAGTTCTTTTTTTACAATGGTTCATAAGTGTTTATTTTATGTTGTAATTATAGCATAGTGCTCATGCTTTTACTTTGAAAGAACTCACAGACAAGGTGTGGTAAATCAGAAGTAATTGTTGTAAATCAGATAGAAGTACCACAAACGTTGATGAGCAGTAAAAGCGAATTTTAGTGTACTGTGATTTCAAGCTTAGTTTAATTGTAATGTAAAGTAAAAGGTAATCTATATTATTTCATGGTACAAACATATGGTTAAAAAGGACAAAGTTGTAAATATACATGGAAATTACATATTAAGAGCACTCAAGGTACAGATTGTCAACGGTTAATAATTTAAGGCAATTCATTTAAGGTAGTAAATATGGTAAAAGTGTAAAGGTAAAACATGCTGCAAAGAGTTGCTCATGGTATTTTTCTGTTTACATTGTAGTACTTACGGTGTGTTCACCTGCAAGGCTCAATAAAGTTGAGAAGCATCAGTTTGAGAGAGCATCTTTTCTACCGCGGCTGCTCCAGGCTTCACTGATCCACAAAGAGGTACAACTGTTGGCATTCCAAAAGGACAGTCAGGAGGACTGAATACATTCTATTAAAGTACTTTGATCTGATCTATTGAAGACTCTGATCTTACCTTTAACACTAAACAAAGAGATTCACACACACACACACACACACACACACACACACACACACACACACACACACACACACACACACACACACACACACACACACACACACACACACACACACACACACACACACACACACACACACACACACACACACACACACACACACACACACACACACACACACTTCTTCATCCATCAGACACCCTGTCAGAAAGGGTGGAGGTGAGGACTGATGTTCTCCTCCACAGAGAGCAGCTGCTGGTAGCTCACTCTCTATGTTCCTCTGCAGAAAGTGATGAGGACTGATGTTCTCAGAAGAGCTTTTTTATCATCAAGAACAACTTTTCCCTCAGAGTGAGATGAGTTGAGTGAGGAAACCAAGCGGTCCAAGGAGCTGTGTTCTTGTTCCAGTCTCTTCTGGATTGAGTTGCTGCTTGTAGTCAAATGTTTTCACACGACCCTGTTAACCTCCAGCAGAGTTTCTGTAGTGTAGTGGTTATCACGTTTGCTTTACACGCAAAAGGTCCCCTGTTCGAAACTGGGCAGAACCACAAAGAAAGGATTTTGAAATTCATCAACACAGTTTTCAAAATATTAGGAGCACAATGGACGATGACGTCTTGTTACATAAGCAAATATAACAACCCAAAACCTTTTAACTGACAGTGGTGGGATTAGAACCCACACCTCCTGAGAGACTGTAACCTAAATCCAGAGCCTTGGACCGCTCACCCACACCATAATCATATAATAATAATAATGTCTATTTATATAGCACCTTTCACAGACAAAAAGACACAAAGTACTTCACAACACAGTTCAAAGACATCGGAAAGTACACAGACTATAAAAGGCCAAGACAAGACAAAATCCTAGCAGCACAAAGGGAGTTAATTAAAAGCCTGAACTAATAGATGAGTTTTAAGTTTGCTCTTGAAGGTGTCAACAGAGTCAGTTGAGCACAAAGAGGGAAGAAGATCCTTCCAAAGCCTCGGAGCAACAGCCTGGAAGGATCGGTCACCTCTAGTGAGAAAATGAGAGCGTGGAACCTTCAGCAGGTTCTGATCCACAGACCTCAGAGCCGTTCAGGGGTGTAAGGCTGGATCAGATCACTGATATAAGAAGGAGCCTGACCATGCAAGGCTCTGAAGACCAGGACCAGAACTTTAAACTTGATCCTATAGGACACTGGCAGCCAATGAAGTTCTTTTAGAACCGGGGACATGTGAGTCCTCCTATTAGTACGGCTCAGAATTCTCACTCTCCCCTCCTTTGCCCACATGAGCTTTGTCTTGGAGACATGTTGTAACCTGTGTTGATGCTTTAAATGTGCTGAGGTGTTTTTTCTCCTAATTCCACACTGTTCTCCCTTATAGAGCAGTTTGGAATCTGCTTTTTCTTCTCCTCTCCTCTCCTCTCCTCTTGTTGTCTCTCTCTTTTCTCTCAGCTTAAAAGAAATTTCATTGTACTTGTCGCAATGACAATAAAGTTGATTGATTTCACTTCTCAGTTTCTTCCCACAAAGAGCCTGAACAGGGACTTGAACCCTTGACCCTCAGATTGAAAGTCTGATGCTCCAGCGTCTGAGCTACTGTAGAGAAGGACAAAGGACATAGCAGAGTGAAGACGGCTGACGTGATGTACAGCCTGGAGAGACGTACAGAGCTGAGCAGAGTCAGTGAAGAGAAGTGCAGAGAGAGTGAGTTCAAACCTTTAGAGTTGGAGGATTAGAGAAAATGCTGGTGGGATCATCCAGCACCACGCCTGGCCCAGATCCACGTGCCATGATTAACTCCACCACACTACCCAGGCCTGCCAACACAGTGTTGTGTCTCCATATGATTCTCACTTCTGAGTGAGACGAAGCAGACTCTGATCCTGACCACCAAGGTGCAGAAGTGGAGACTCTTCTTGCTCGCTGTTTTGAAACTCAACAAATTGTCGTCCATTGTTCCTTCCTGAAGATGCTGAAAAGCTCCGCTCTGGATTTGAAAACAATCAGGAAACACCTGAGCAGACTGCTGGCTGTATTGCACCATATTTTCTCACTGCCTGATTGGCTGCAGGTGAGAAGTTTTGCTTCAGGAAAACAAGTTTTGCTTCTTTATTTACAAAGTGACTCAAACTCAAAGTTAGGCTTCCTCCTGTCTGGTGCACATGTCTAATTTGCATATTGCAGGACTGACTCCAGTAGAGTCTAATGTTCAGTTGTGGATGAAGTTCATCTGCAGATACTTCTGGGGAAAAAAACAAGAAGTGGTCTGAGTGAAAGCACTTTGGTGTCTGTTCACACTTGTCTTCAGGACTCGCCACTTGTGATCTGATCACCTGAAGCACAGTGGAAGCCTGCTGGGCCCAGAACCCAGAGCTCCATGGATCCAAACCTTCCTCTGCTACTGACACTTTCTCTACTATGTCTTCCAGAACTTTACCAGGGAGGTTGGGAAGTGTGATACCCTGATGGTTCTATCTGCTAACTCTGTCTGGTGATGTCATAGTGATGTCATAAAAGATGGGAAAAGGACAAAGTGCCAACATTTCTTTCTTCACTTTGATCTCTACTCTCTCTCTCTCTCTCTCTCTCTCTCTCTCTCTCTCTCTCTCTCTCTCTCTCTCTCTCTCTCTCTCTCAGCAACAACATTTCACATATACGGTACAAATCCAGCTTTTAGACATTTTACACCTCACTTGGGTTGGAGAGAATCACATCCAGAACAGGATGGAACACAGGAGCCATCTTGGATGGGTCTACTGTCCTTTACAGAGATCTGGAACCTTTTGCATGACCAATCTGATTCTAGACAGACCTGAAAGCTAAAGGAACAAATCATAATGCTGAAGTCTGAGTCAAAATGAAAGACTTGCTGAAGTGCTTCAGTTTGGTTCAATTAGTTATAAAGACACAAACTGGAAATTACCACGAGGTTTCTCTGATAAAAAGTCCATGAGGTGAAGAGCAGAGATCAGCCAAGCCTCCAACACAAAGTCTCAGTCACTTTTGAAATTTAACACGAAGAGATCCTGGTTGATGACCAAAGTTAAAACCATTTGTAGGAGAGGGTCAAGGTAACTCCAAGGGCTCACCAGGGAATTGAACCCACAACCTCTGACACCCAAAGTGAGACTCATACTCCTAGACCAACGAGCTGACGTGTTCAAGAAGCTAAAGGACTCAACTGATTGTCATACATAAGGCATGCGATCAAGACTCCTGACAGCCTTGACAGAGCTCCTGGAATGACCACATCCTGACAAAAGTAAATGAAAACATTAGTCATGGCCGACCTTGAAGAAATGAAGCTGAAGGTTCAACTGCTATTGGAGGATTTGTAACTTTATGGTCCATTTGACCTGAAGCAGTTTTCAGGTTTGTGAGTGAGTTCTGTCAGAGCCTCTGAAGCTTGTGTGTCTCCATCAGGATTCATTTTAATACATGGCTTACTGCCATGAGGACAAGTTCTCTTTGACATTTAAAATGGAGACGGTCTGATCTGATGTGTTTGCATTGGTGGTTCAGACAGTGGTTCATGAAGCTTCATTTGGCCAGTATGGGGATTGAACCCATGACCTTGGTGTTATTAGCACCACACTCTGACCAACTGAGCTAACCGGCCCACATTGGTGAAAAGATCTACTTTCTTTCTTCCAATATTTGTGTTGAATGTGATTGGAAATGTTTTCCCCTGAAGGCAACACACACACTCACCACCAGAGCACAGATGAACACACAATCATGTCCATACTCCACTTCTGGGTTAACTTCAGTGTTCGTTCCATAACGTAACGTAACAATCCTGAAAATATCTCTACTTCTAGTGGCGGCGTTCTCCTCCTTTCCTGAAGTACTTTATGTTTCACTCCAGGAGTTCTGATCCATCTGGAGCTTTATTTGCTTTTTAATTGCACAAAGTGGAGGATGAGGATTTTTACATCTTTTGACATAACTTTAATTTGAAAAAACTTCTATTTTCTTTTTGATAGTCACTTTAGTTTGAAAAAGAACTCCTATTCTCACTTTGATAGTCACTTTAATTTGAAAAAAACTCCTATTTTCTTTTTGATAGTCAGTTTAATTTGAAAAAAACTCCTATTTTCCCTTTGATAGTCACTTTAATTTGAAAAAACTCTTATTTTCCCTTTGATAGTCACTTTAATTTGAAAGAAACTCCTATTCTAATTTTGACAGTAACTTTAATTTGAAAAAACTCCCATTTTCACTTTGATAGTCACTTTAATTTGAAAAAAAAACTCATATTCTCAATTTGATAGTCACTTTAATTTGAAAAGAAAACTCATATTTTCCCTTTGATAGTCACTTTAATTTGAAAAAAATTCTATTTTCTTTTTGATAGTCACATTAATTTGAAAAAAATTCTTATTTTCCCTTTGATAGTCACTTTAATTTGAAAAAACTCCTATTCTCACTTTGATAGTCACTTTAATTTGAAAGAAACTCCTATTCTCACTTTGATAGTCACTTTAATTTGAAAAAACTCCTATTCTCACTTTTATACTTACATTAATTTGAAAGAAACTCCTATTCTCACATTGATAGTCACTTTAACTTGAAAAAAAACCTCATATTTTCCCTTTGATAGTCACTTTAATTTGAAAAAAATACTATTCTCGCTTTGATTGTCACTTTAATTTGAAAAAAGCCCTCCTATTCTCACTTTGATAGTCACTTTAATTTAAAAGAAACTCGTATTCTCATTTTGATAGTCACTTTAATTTGAAAGAAACTCCTATTCTCATTTTTATTGTCACTTTAATTTGAAAAAAACCCTCATATTTTCCCTTTGATAGTCACTAAAATTTGAAAAAAACTAAAATTTTCCCTTTGATAGTCACTTTAATTTGAAAAAAATTCTATTTTCTTTTTGATTGTCACAATAATTTGAAAAAAATTCTTATTTTCCCTTTGATAGTCACTTTAATTTGAAAAAACTCCTATTCTCATTTTTATAGTCACTTTAATTTGAAAGAAACTCCTATTCTCACTTTGATAGTCACTTTAATTTGAAAAAACTCCTATTCTCACTTTTATACTTACATTAATTTGAAAGAAACTCCTATTCTCACATTGATAGTCACTTTAACTTGAAAAAAAACCTCATATTTTCCCTTTGATAGTCACTTTAATTTGAAAAAAATACTATTCTCGCTTTGATTGTCACTTTAATTTGAAAAAAGCCCTCCTATTCTCACTTTGATAGTCACTTTAATTTAAAAGAAACTCGTATTCTCATTTTGATAGTCACTTTAATTTGAAAGAAACTCCTATTCTCATTTTGATTGTCACTTTAATTTGAAAAAAACCCTCATATTTTCCCTTTGATAGTCACTAAAATTTGAAAAAAACTAAAATTTTCCCTTTGATAGTCACTTTAATTTAAAAGAAACTCGTATTCTCATTTTGACAGTAACTTTAATTTGAAAAAACTCCCATTTTCACTTTGATAGTCACATTAATTTGAAAAAAAAATTCCTATTCTCAATTTGATAGTCACTTTAATTTGAAAAGAAAACTCATATTTTCCCTTTGATAGTCACTTTAATTTGAAAAAAATTCTATTTTCTTCTTGATAGTCACATTAATTTGAAAAAAATTCTTATTTTCCCTTTGATAGTCACTTTAATTTGAAAAAACTCCTATTCTCACTTTGATAGTCACTTTAATTTGAAAGAAACTCCTATTCTCACTTTGATAGTCATGTTAATTTGAAAAAACTCCTATTCTCACTTTGATAGTCACTTTAATTTGAAAGAAACTCCTATTTTCCCTTTGATAGTCACTTTAATTTGAAAAAAACCCTCATATTTTCACTTTGATAGTCACTTTAATTTGAAAAAAATACTATTCTCGCTTTGATTGTCACTTTAATTTGAAAAAAACCCCTCCTATTCTCACTTTGATAGTCACTTTTATTTGAAAGAAACTCCTATTCTCATTTTGACAGTAACTTTAATTTGAAAAAACTCCCATTTTCACTTTGATAGTCACTTTAATTTGAAAAAAAAATTCCTATTCTCAATTTGATAGTCACTTTAATTTGAAAAGAAAACTCATATTTTCCCTTTGATAGTCACTTTAATTTGAAAAAAATTCTATTTTCTTCTTGATAGTCACATTAATTTGAAAAAAATTCTTATTTTCCCTTTGATAGTCACTTTAATTTGAAAAAACTCCTATTCTCACTTTGATAGTCACTTTAATTTGAAAGAAACTCCTATTCTCACTTTGATAGTCATGTTAATTTGAAAAAACTCCTATTCTCACTTTGATAGTCACTTTAATTTGAAAGAAACTCCTATTTTCCCTTTGATAGTCACTTTAATTTGAAAAAAACTCCTATTTTAACTTTGATAGTCAATTTAAATTGAAAAAAATTCTATTTTCTTTTGGAAAGTCACATTAATTTGAAAAAAACTTCCTATTCTCACTTTGATAGTCACTTTAATTTGAAAAAAAAAACTCCTATTCTCACTTTGATAGTCACTTTAATTTGAAAGAAACTCCTATTCTCATTTTGATAGTCACTTTAATTTGAAAAAACCCTCATATTTTCCCTTTGATAGTCACTTTAATTAGAAAAAAACTCCTATTTTAACTTTGATAGTAACTTTAATTTGAAAAAAATTCTATTATCTTTTTGATAATCACATTAATTTGAAAAAAAAACTCCTATTCTCACTTTGATAGTCACTTTAATTTGAAAGAAACTCCTATTCTCATTTTGATAGTCACTTTAATTTGAAAAAACCCTCATATTTTCTTTTTGATAGTCACATTAATTTGAAAAAAAAACTCCTATTCTCACTTCGATAGTCACTTTAATTTGAAAGAAACTCCTATTCTCACTTTGATAGTCATGTTAATTTGAAAAAACTCCTATTCTCACTTTGATAGTCACTTTAATTTGAAAGAAACTCCTATTTTCCCTTTGATAGTCACTTTAATTTGAAAAAACCCTCATATTTTCTTTTTGATAGTCACATTAATTTGAAAAAAAAACTCCTATTCTCACTTCGATAGTCACTTTAATTTGAAAGAAACTCCTATACTCATTTTGATAGTCACTTTAATTTGAAAAAAACCCTCATATTTTCCCTTTGATAGTCACTTTAATTTGAAAAAAATTAAAAATTTCCCTTTGATAGTCACTAAAATTTGAAAAAAAAAACTCCTATTCTCACTTTGATAGTCATATAATTTGAAAAAAAAAATCCTATTTTCTCTTTATAGTCGCTTTAATTTGAAAGAAACTCCTATTCTCACTTTGATAGTCACTTTAATTTGAAAAGAAAACTCATATTTCCCCTTTGATAGTCACATTAATTTGAAAGAAACTCCTATTCTCAATTTGAAAGTCACTTTAATTTGAAAAAACCCCTCCTATTCTCACTTTGATAGTCACTTTAATTTGAAAATAAAACTCAGATTTTCCCGTTGATAGTCACTTTAATTTGAAAAAAATTCTATTTTCTTTTTGATAGTCACTTTATTTTGAAAAAACTCCTATTCTCACTTTTATAGTCACTTTGATTTGAAAGAAACAACTATTCTAACTTTGATAGTCACTTTAATTTGAAAAAACTCCTATTCTCACTTTGATAGTCACTTTAATTTGAAAAAACTCCTATTCTCACTTTGATAGTCACTTTAACTTGAATAAAACCCTCATATTTTCCCTTTGATTGTCACTTTAATTTGAAAAAAACCACTATTCTCACTTTGATAGTCACTTTAACTTGACAAAAAAAACCTCATATTTTCCCTTTGGTAGTCACTTTAATTTGAAAAGAAAATATTATTCTCGCTTTGATAGTCACTTTACTTGGAAAAAAACTAAAATTTTCCCTTTGATAGTCACTAAAATTTGAAAAAAAAACTCCTATTCTCACTTTGATAGTCACTTTAATTTGAAAAAAAAATCATATTTTCTTTTTGATAGTCACTTTAATTTGAAAGAAAATCCTATTCTCACTTTGATAGTCACTTTAATTTGAAAGAAACTCCTATTCTCACTTTGATCGTGACTTTAATTTGAAAAAAACTCCTATTTTCTTTTTGATAGTCACTTTAGTTTGAAAAAAAACTCCTATTCTCACTTTGATAGTCACTTTAATTTGAAAAAAACTCCTATTTTCTTTTTGATAGTCAGTTTAATTTGAAAAAAACTCCTATTTTCCCTTTGATAGTCACTTTAATTAGAAAAAAAAAATTCCTATTCTCACTTTGAAAGTCACTTTAACTTGAAAAAAACCCTCATATTTTCCCTTTGATAGTCACTTTAATTTGAAAAAATACTCCTATTCTCCCTTTGATAGTCACTTTGATTTGAAAAAAAACTCTTATTTTCCCTTTGATAGTCACTTTTATTTGAAAGAAACTCCTATTCTCATTTTGACAGTAACTTTAATTTGAAAAAACTCCCATTTTCACTTCGATAGTCACTTTAATTAAAAAAAAAAATTCCTATTCTCACTTTGATAGTCACTTTAATTTGAAAAGAAAACTCATATTTTCCCTTTGATAGTCACTTTAATTTGAAAAAAAAAACTCCTATTCTCACTTTGATAGTCACTTTAATTTGAAAGAAACTCCTATTCTCATTTTGATAGTCACTTTAATTTGAAAAAACCCTCATATTTTCCCTTTGATAGTCACTTTAATTAGAAAAAAACTCCTATTTTAACTTTGATGGTAACTTTAATTTGAAAAAAATTCTATTATGTTTTTGATAATCACATTAATTTGAAAAAAAACTCCTATTCTCACTTTGATAGTCACTTTAACTTGAAAAAAACCCTCATATTTTCCCTTTGATAGTCACTTTAATTTGAAAAAAAAAAACTGATATTCTCACTTTGATTGTCACTTTAATTTGAAAGAAACTCCTATTCTCATTTTGATAGTCACTTTAATTTGAAAGAAACTCCTATTCTCATTTTGATAGTCACTTTAATTTGAAAAAAAACTCCTATTCTCACATTAATAGTCACTTTAATTTGAAAAAAAACCTCCTATTCTCACTTTGATAGTCACTTTAATTTGAAAGAAACTCCTATTCTCATTTTGATAGTCACTTTAATTGGAAAAAAACCCTCATATTTTCTTTTTGATAGTCACATTAATTTTAAAAAAAACCCTCCTATTCTCACTTCGATAGTAACTTTAATTTGAAAGAAACTCCTATACTCATTTTGATAGTCACTTTAATTTGAAAAAAACCCTCATATTTTCCCTTTGATAGTCACTAAAATTTGAAAAAAAAACCTCCTATTCTCACTTTGATAGTCATATAATTTGAAAAGAAAACTCATATTTCCCCTTTGATAGTCACTTTAATTTTAAAAAAATTCTATTTTCTTTTTGATAGTCACATTAATTTGAAAAAAATTCTTATTTTCCCTTTGATAGTCACTTTAATTTGAAAAAACTCCTATTCTCACTTTGATAGTCACTTTAATTTGAAAGAAACTCCTATTCTCACTTTGATAGTCATGTTAATTTGAAAAAACTCCTATTCTCACTTTGATAGTCACTTTAATTTGAAAGAAACTCCTATTTTCCCATTTGATAGTCACTTTAATTTGAAAAAAACTCCTATTTTAAGTTTGATAGTCAATTTAATTTGAAAAAAATTCTATTTTCTTTTTGAAAGTCACATTAATTTGAAAAAAACCTCCTATTCTCACTTTGATAGTCACTTTAATTTGAAAAAAACTCCTATTCTCACTTTGATAGTCACTTAAATTTGATAAAAAAAATCCTATTTTCCATTTGATAGTCACTTTAATTTGAAAGAAACTCCTATTCTCACTTTGAAAGTCACTTTAATTTGAAAAAAACCCTCCTATTCTCACTTTGATTGTCACTTTAATTTGAAAATAAAACTCAGATTTTCCCGTTGATAGTCACTAAAATTTGAAAAAAATTCTATTTTCTTTTTGATAGTCACTTTAATTTGAAAAAAAACTCCTATTTTCCCTTTGATAGTCACTTTATTTTGAAAAAACTCCTATTCTCACTTTTATAGTCACTTTGATTTGAAAGAAACTCCTATTCTCACTTTGATAGTCACTTTAATTTGAAAGAAACTCCTATTCTCACTTTGATAGTCACTTTAACTTGAAAAAAACTACTATTATCACTTTGATAGTCACTTTAACTTGAAAAAAACCCTCATATTTTCCCTTTGATAGTCACTTTAATTTGAAAAAAAAAAACTCCTATTCTCACTTTGATTGTCACTTTAATTTGAAAGAAACTCCTATTCTCATTTTGATAGTCACTTTAATTTGAAAGAAACTCCTATTCTCATTTTGATAGTCACTTTAATTTGAAAAAAAACTCCTATTCTCACATTAATAGTCACTTTAATTTGAAAAAAAACCTCCTATTCTCACTTTGATAGTCACTTTAATTTGAAAGAAACTCCTATTCTCATTTTGATAGTCACTTTAATTGGAAAAAAACCCTCATATTTTCTTTTTGATAGTCACATTAATTTTAAAAAAAACCCTCCTATTCTCACTTCGATAGTAACTTTAATTTGAAAGAAACTCCTATACTCATTTTGATAGTCACTTTAATTTGAAAAAAACCCTCATATTTTCCCTTTGATAGTCACTAAAATTTGAAAAAAAAACCTCCTATTCTCACTTTGATAGTCATATAATTTGAAAAGAAAACTCATATTTCCCCTTTGATAGTCACTTTAATTTTAAAAAAATTCTATTTTCTTTTTGATAGTCACATTAATTTGAAAAAAATTCTTATTTTCCCTTTGATAGTCACTTTAATTTGAAAAAACTCCTATTCTCACTTTGATAGTCACTTTAATTTGAAAGAAACTCCTATTCTCACTTTGATAGTCATGTTAATTTGAAAAAACTCCTATTCTCACTTTGATAGTCACTTTAATTTGAAAGAAACTCCTATTTTCCCATTTGATAGTCACTTTAATTTGAAAAAAACTCCTATTTTAAGTTTGATAGTCAATTTAATTTGAAAAAAATTCTATTTTCTTTTTGAAAGTCACATTAATTTGAAAAAAACCTCCTATTCTCACTTTGATAGTCACTTTAATTTGAAAAAAACTCCTATTCTCACTTTGATAGTCACTTAAATTTGAAAAAAAAAATCCTATTTTCCATTTGATAGTCACTTTAATTTGAAAGAAACTCCTATTCTCACTTTGAAAGTCACTTTAATTTGAAAAAAACCCTCCTATTCTCACTTTGATTGTCACTTTAATTTGAAAATAAAACTCAGATTTTCCCGTTGATAGTCACTAAAATTTGAAAAAAATTCTATTTTCTTTTTGATAGTCACTTTAATTTGAAAAAAACTCCTATTTTCCCTTTGATAGTCACTTTATTTTGAAAAAACTCCTATTCTCACTTTTATAGTCACTTTGATTTGAAAGAAACTCCTATTCTCACTTTGATAGTCACTTTAATTTGAAAGAAACTCCTATTCTCACTTTGATAGTCACTTTAACTTGAAAAAAACTACTATTATCACTTTGATAGTCACTTTAACTTGAAAAAAACCCTCATATTTTCCCTTTGATAGTCACTTTGATTTGAAAAAAAACTCAAATTTTCCCTTTGATAGTCACTAAAATTTGAAAAAAAACTCCTATTCTCACTTTGATAGTCACTTTAATTTGAAAAAAAATCCTATTTTTGCTTTGATAGTCACTTTAATTTGAAAGAAAAACCTATTCTCACTTTGATAGTCACTTTAATTAGAAAAAAATTCTATTTTCTTTTTGATAGTCACTTTAATTTGAAAGAAAATCCTATTCGCACTTTGATAGTCACTTTAATTTGAAAGAAACTCCTATTCTCACTTTGATCGTCACTTTAATTTGGAAAACACTCCTATTCTAACTTTGATATTAACTTTAATTTGAAAAAAACTCCTATTTTCTTTTTGATAGTCAGTTTAATTTGAAAAAAACTCCTATTTTCCCTTTGATAGTCACTTTAATTTGAAAAAACTCCTATTCTCACTTTGATAGTCACTTTAATTTGAAAGAAACTCCTATTCTCATTTTGACAGTAACTTTAATTTGAAAAAACTCTCATTTTCACTTTGATAGTCACTTTAATTAGAAAAAGATTCTATTTTCTTCTTGATAGTCATATTAATTTGAAAAAAATTCTTATTTTCCCTTTGATAGTCACTTTAATTTGAAAAAACTCCTAATCTCACTTTGATAGTCACTTTAATTTGAAAGAAACTCCTATTCTCACTTTGATAGTCATGTTAATTTGAAAAAACTCCTATTCTCACTTTGATAGTCACTTTAATTTGAAAGAAACTCCTATTCTCACTTTGATAGTCACTTTAACTTGAAAAAACCCTCATATTTTCCCTTTGATAGTCACTTTAATTTGAAAAAGATTCTATTTTCTTCTTGATAGTCATATTAATTTGAAAAAAATTCTTATTTTCCCTTTGATAGTCACTTTAATTTGAAAAAACTCCTAATCTCACTTTGATAGTCACTTTAATTTGAAAGAAACTCCTATTCTCACTTTGATAGTCATGTTAATTTGAAAAAACTCCTATTCTCACTTTGATAGTCACTTTAATTTGAAAGAAACTCCTATTCTCACTTTGATAGTCACTTTAACTTGAAAAAACCCTCATATTTTCCCTTTGATAGTCACTTTAATTTGAAAAAAAAACTACTATTCTCACTTTGATAGTCACTTTAATTTAAAAAAAAAACCCTCCTATTCTCACTTTGATAGTCAATTTAATTTGAAAAAAATTCTATTTTCTTTTTGAAAGTCACATTAATTTGAAAAAAACCTCCTATTCTCACTTTGATAGTCACTTTAATTTGAAAAAAAAACTCCTATTCTCACTTTGATAGTCACTTTAATTTGAAAGAAACTCCTATTCTCATTTTGATAGTCACTTTAATTAGAAAAAAACTCCTATTTTAACTTTGATAGTAACTTTAATTTGAAAAAAATTCTATTTTCTTTTTGATAATCACATTAATTTGAAAAAAAAACTCCTATTCTCACTTTGATAGTCACTTTGATTTGAAAAAACTCCTATTCTCACTTTTATAGTCACTTTAATTTGAAAGAAACTCCTATTCTCACTTTGATAGTCACTTTTATTTGAAAGAAACTCCTATTCTAACTTTATAGTCACTTTAACTTGAAAAAAACCCTCATATTTTCCCTTTGATAGTCACTTTAATTGGAAAAAAAATACTAATATCACTTTGATAGTCACTTTAATTTGAAAAAAAAACTCCTATTCTCACTTTGATTGTCACTTTAATTTGAAAGAAATTCCTATTCTCATTTTGATAGTCACTTTAATTTGAAAAAAAACTCCTATTCTCACATTGATAGTCACTTTAATTTGAAAAAAAACCTCCTATTCTCACTTTGATAGTCACTTTAATTTGAAAGAAACTCCTATTCTCATTTTGATAGTCACTTTAATTTGAAAAAACCCTCATATTTTCTTTTTGATAGTCACTTTAATTTGAAAAAAAAACTCCTATTCTCACTTCGATAGTCACTTTAATTTGAAAGAAACTCCTATTCTCACTTTGATAGTCACTTTAATTTGAAAAGAAAACTCATATTTCCCCTTTGATAGTCACTTTAATTTGAAAAAAATTCTATTTTCTTTTTGATAGTCACATTAATTTGAAAAAAACTCCTATTTTCCCTTTGATAGTCACTTTAATTTGAAAAAACTCCTATTCTCACTTTTATAGTCACTTTAATTTGAAAAAACTCCTATTCTCACTTTTATAGTCAGTTTAATTTGAAAAAAACTCCTATTTTCCCTTTGATAGTCACTTTAATTTGAAAAAACTCCTATTTTCACTTTAATAGTCACTTTAATTTGAAAAAAAACCTCTTATTTTCCCTTTGATAGTCACTTTAATTTGAAAGAAACTCCTATTCTCATTTTGACAGTAACTTTAATTTGAAAAAAACTCCCATTTTCACTTTAATGGTCACTTTAATTTGAAAAAAAAATTCCTATTCTCACTTTTATAGTCACTTTAATTTGAAAAGAAAACTCATATTTTCCATTTGATAGTCACTTTAATTTGAAAAAACTCCTATTCTCACTTTTATAGTCACTTTGATTTAAAAAAAACTCCTATTCTCACTTTGATAGTCACTTTAATTTGAAAGAAACTCCTATTCTCACTTTGATAGTCATGTTAATTTGAAAAAACTCCTATTCTCACTTTGATAGTCACTTTAATTTGAAAGAAACTCCTATTCTCACTTTGATAGTCACTTTAACTTGAAAAAAACCCTCATATTTTCCCTTTGATAGTCACTTTAATTTGAAAAAAAAACTACTATTCTCACTTTGATAGTCACTTTAATTTAAAAAAAAAAAAAAAAACTCCTATTCTCACTTTGATAGTCAATTTAATTTGAAAAAAATTCTATTTTCTTTTTGAAAGTCACATTAATTTGAAAAAAAACCTCCTATTCTCACTTTGATAGTCACTTTAATTTGAAAAAAAAAACTCCTATTCTCACTTTGATAGTCACTTTAATTTGAAAGAAACTCCTATTCTCATTTTGATAGTCACTTTAATTTGAAAAAACCCTCATATTTTCCCTTTGATAGTCACTTTAATTAGAAAAAAAATCCTATTTTAACTTTGATAGTAACTTTAATTTGAAAAAATTCTATTTTCTTTTTGATAATCACATTAATTTGAAAAAAAAACTCCTATTCTCACTTTGATAGTCACTTTGATTTGAAAAAAATTCCTATTCTCACTTTTATAGTCACTTTAATTTGAAAGAAACTCCTATTCTCACTTTGATAGTCACTTTTATTTGAAAGAAACTCCTATTCTAACTTTATAGTCACTTTAATTTGAAAAAAAATACTAATATAACTTTGATAGTCACTTTAATTTGAAAAAAAAACCTCCTATTCTCACTTTGATTGTCACTTTAATTTGAAAGAAACTCCAATTCTCATTTTGATAGTCACTTTAATTTGAAAAAACCCTGATATTTTAACTTTGATAGTCAATTTAATTTGAAAGAATCTCCTATTCTCATTTTGATAGTCACTTTAATTTGAAAAAACCCTCATATTTTCTTTTTGATAGTCACTTTAATTTGAAAGAAACTCCTATTCTCACTTTAATAGTCACTTTAATTTGAAATAAAAACCTCTTATTTTCCCTTTGATAGTCACTTTAATTTGAAAGAAACTCCTATTCTCATTTTGACAGTAACTTTAATTTGAAAAAACTCCCATTTTCACTTTAATGGTCACTTTAATTTGAAAAAAAAATTCCTATTCTCACTTTTATAGTCACTTTAATTTGAAAATAAAACTCATATTTTCCATTTGATAGTCACTTTAATTTTATAAAGAACATCACATTCTCACCATGATGTTCCCTTTAATTAAAAAAATTAAAAACATTTTTCCAGGTGAAGTTCGATTTAATGTGAAAAAAAAAATTCCTATTTTCACCTTTTTGTTGACTTTAATATAAAAAATTAAATAAAAAACCCTCCTATCCTCCAATAGAGACCACTGAAGAATTCAAACTCATCATCCAGGACAAAGCAACACTGTTGCTGCAACAAAATCCAGGAAGGATTGCTGCAGAAAATGAGCGACTCTGTTAATGAGTCACTTTGTGAGATTCTACAATATTAATTCATGGGACAATAGAAACACTGTGATCAGTCAGTTTCACTTTATTACAGCACAGACATTTCAGGCAGAGCTTCCTCACTGCTCTTCCTTTACTTGATATTTTCATTGAGTTCTTTTGAGGCTCCGCCCCCCGTGTGAGCCTGTTTGTTTGTTGGAATATTAATTCCTCACTGTGACGGCAGCTTTTGTTGTCCTGGTGTTACTATGTTGTATCACTGGATCAAGGTGTCTGTTACTCAATACTACACTTATTATACAGTTCTTTACATGTGTGATCAGAGTCCTACCCTGATCAATTCCATAAACCAATATACAGTCTCAGTGATAGCGCCACCTGGTGGATGGACAGGAAGTTCTGCAGAATGACGCAGTATTTCAACTTTGTTATCATATTGCATGATGAAAAAATATCTTAACATTGTTTTTTGACTTTATATCAAATTGCATGAAAAGAAACTAACTCTTAATTTATTTTGTCATGAGTGGCCCTAAAACTCTTCTGTAGTAACAAGTTGGTCTGAGTTTCTTAAAGAAACAAACATATCCAACAATGTTTTTACAGTTTGGATGTGATATTATCAAATAGTTTTGTCATTTCTTAAAAAAGAATCTAATGATGACGTCATCACCAAGGTTGTGAAAAAGAACAATAACAAGCCTTTCATTATGATGAACCGGATGGAGATCAACGGAGATCAAAGCCAGAGGAGATCTTTGTTCTGAGCATCTCCATGGTAAAGGGAACTGATCTCCTTTGATCTGATAAGAGATCAGCACTGGAACCATGGAGATGCTGAGATCAAAGGAAATCAGCTTTATTCAATCTTCAGCATTCACACTTGCATTTTCTTCTGGAAATACAAACCACTAGTAATTATTATTATTCTCATAACAGGTCTCTGATATATGGAGGAGTCAGACCATTCAAGGCTTTAAAAACAAGCAGAAGCATTTTAAAATCCCGTCTAAAACTGACAGGCAGCCTGTAATGATTCTACCAATATAAGAGCCAGAATACAGCTGAGCAGGTCTGGGATGGATTTCTTTATTTCTCTGCCATGTGTAGTGAACTAGAAATCAAGCTCAACACCACAGAAGCTGTTCTGCCCTTCATCATCTGCAGCCATATGGAAAGAACATACCAGTCAGTCACTAGTGCAAATGCAGAACGCAGTTTCAGCCTGAAATGAATTTAAAACTCTGTCTGGGCATGAAGGAGGCCAGACTCTCAAAGCTCACTTTGCTCTCCATAGAGAGACGTTGTGCTTGATAAGAAGGAGGTGGCCGAAAGGTTTGTGAGGATGAAGGAGAGGAAGATGGTGCTATAAGATATGAGGCCACGTTACTGTACACAGTTCAGAAATACCTTGGGGCCAGTTGTTCAAAGATAATCTGATTGGATTTTGGTTTTGGGATTGGATCAAATCTTGAAAATGGGTTGTTCAAAAGGGATAGGAATCAGGGTTTGGGGAGCACAGAGTGAATGCGTGTGTGTTTGCTGGCCCGTGTGGCATTAACGAGTATTGTTGCATTGGAGTAGATGGAGGCGTGTGCTTGGGGGGCGGATACGAGGCTTGAAAGGTGCACTCACCTCGGGGTGTGGTAAGGAGAGGGACAGTTTGGGTAGCCGCCAAATATTCTACAAGTCGACAAATATTCAAGCCAACTAAAAAAGTTGCCAAAATGACTCTTGCACACTTTGTGTTTTGTAAAAGGCCTTAAATAGGCGCGGCTCAATGTCCGACTGGGACTTGTGGTGACTGTGCATCCAGTGCTCCCTTTAGCTCAGACCCATTGTGGTATCGCTTCTCGGCCTTTTGGCTAAGACAGCGGTCCCCTCCTTTGGGTGGTGAAATCGTTTTGCCTGTCGTGGTAGTGATTTCCTACTTGTTTAGGAGGACATTTATTTTTTTCAGGAATATTATTTCTCTTTTGCATTTTGTTTGTAGTTGAGTATTTTGTCCTGAAAAAAACTGTTGTTGTGCAGACTGAGGGGAGCTGTTCTAATAGCTTTCTCTCTGTCTGCTTGACCTTTTATTGCTAACTTTTAAAGTTTATTTATATTTTTAACTATTTATTGTATTCTTAATTGTTTTTTTTTACCTTTTTAAGCTGGTGGTGCCTCCAACATGTCGGCCAGTCATGCCGGCATTAGGAGGCACCACAGCGTGCGTTTTACCTTTTTAGAAAAAGAAGGGAAATTGGTATGTATGTCACGCCTTGATTTTTCCAGGAAGCTCGTGCAAGGTGTGCTCAACTTTTCCCCAACAGACCTGAATTGTGTCCTGACCCTGCCCTTCAACAAGGGATTTGATGTAAGTTTTTGTTCTGCAGCACTCCTGCGACAGTTCTGGTTACGCTTTGAAAATGTAAAACCCCAGTTTGCTGTGTTCAATGTGGAGAAGCTTTCTGACAATGCGCTTAAAACCGTTATTGTTAGAATGTTCAATGAAACGGTGAATGCAGAAGACATCTGTGCATGGCTGGGTAGATACTGCACTGTTAAAGGCCAGGCTACCAAGGTGAGGGATGAGGACGGCATCTGGAATTGCGCTTGGAGGGTCCCCATTCAACAATGGCAGGACCCCCAGGGCTTCCAGGGCCTGAAACATCTCCCACCCATGGTAGTCCTGGGTGAAAACAGGGGCTATATCCATTACCAGGGCCAGCCCAAGCTCTGCCGTAAGTGTGGTCAGCACGGCCACCTGGCTGAAGCCTGTGAGCTGGTCGTTTGCAGGAAGTGCAGAGAAATTGGTCACACCTTTGAGGAGTGTACCAATGGCAGAAGGTGCAACCTCTGTGGAGAGACCAACCACCTCTTCAGAGATTGCCCCAAATCCTTTGCCAACAAGTTGAAGGCAGCAAAACAGACAGAAAAGGAAGGAAGTGACGGACACGAGGAACAGGTGAAAGAGATAATTGAAGAGACGGGTATTGTGAACCCTGATCCCCCACCAACCACTGTGGTTGGAGGAGAAGGATCAGTTGAGGCAGAAGGGGAGGGGCCTGCAAAGACCTCCTCAGGTGAATCCACCGGAGATGAGAGCAGGCAGGCAGCAGGTGGAGCTGTTTCCAGTGGTGAGGAAAGCCAGGGATCCAGCAATGATGCCTCCCTCCCCAATGCCCAACTCCCCAAGAGACCGGCATCAGAATTGTCCTCTGAGTCTCCCCAGGGCTCAGAGAAGAGGGGAAGAGTTGAGGTGTACTCAGACAGTTCGTCTGTGGAGGAACCCAGAGTCTTCCCCTCCAATTCACCCAATGAGGTTTCTTTTCTTTCAATTGCTCTGCAATCAACTCCAAAAGGCTCAAAAATGAATAGGAGGTTGCAGGAGAGACCAACTCCCAGAGCCCGAACGGGGAACAGAGCTCAAACCCTTCACACCTCACCTATGGAAGTGAAGGAAGAGCTCAGTTCACAAGTGATAACTTAGTCACTGTTTTTAACTGATTTTATAGTTCAAACTTTGTAGTCTTTTAAAAATGTCCTACCTGTTGTTTTTAACCATACTCATGACCCTCACCTTCTCTACCATCAATGTGAGAAGTGTGAAGTCGAGAGTTAGAGCCCAGAGTGTTTTATCCTTTTTAAGTTCATTTAAGTCAGATGTGTTTTTATTACAAGAGTGTGCTATACCGTTTTTAAACTCTTACAAACAGTGGGAGGAGATGTGGCCACTCCCGTCAGTATGGAGTGGCTCCAACAGTAATAAAAATGATGGAGTGGCCATTTTAATAAATAACCCCCGGATCTTGGTGAAGGGCAGCACTGTGGTGAGAGACGGTAGGGCACTTTTACTACATTTGACTTTTATGGGCCAGGATTTTAAGCTCTTGAATATTTATGGTTTTAATGAGAAAAATGATAGGTATGACCTTTTAGAGGACTTGCAGTCCCACATGCTAGGACGAGTGCCACTTATTTTAGGAGGTGATTTTAATTGTATTTTAACTAGAAAAGATAGGAGAGGAGCAGGGGAAGATTTTAAAGTTGACAAGACATCGGTTTTATTGCAGAATCTATGCAGGGATTTTAAACTCCAAGACTGTTTTAAAACCATGCATCCCAGAGAGGAGGGCTTCACTTGGTTCAGTAGTGACGGCACCAGAGCCTCTCGCATAGACTACCTTTTTACAAGAGACTGCCCACCAACCGATGCTACATTAACCCCTGGTTTCTTCTCCGATCACCTCATTCTGTCCTGCACCCTTTCACTGTCCTCTGGTGTGACTGTAGGAAGAGGTCTGTGGAAGCTCAACTGCTCCCTGCTGGAGGACAACAATGTTGTCAGCCAGTACAGGGAGCAGTACAGGGAGTGGCAGACCCTTCAAGACATGTACGATTCACAGGCACACTGGTGGGAAATGGTGAAGGGAAAGACTCAGACTTTTTTCAAACAAGTTGGCAAAAATCAAAAAGCTAAAGAAAACAGACGCATGATGGGACTGCAAAAAAGACTACAAAGATATTTTAAACTAACACAATATGGGTTGGATTTTAATGATGAAATCAAACAAATCAAAAAAGAAATGTCGGTTTTAGCGGCAGTCAAAAGTAAAGGCATCATTTTAAGAAGTAGGGAAAGGGAACTGGAGGAAGGGGAAAAATGCTCAAGATACTTTTTCAAGAAAATTATAAATAAAACTGGCACCATGAGAAAACTGAGGAAAAAAGATGAATCCACTACTAACTCAACAGAAGAAATGAAGGAGGAAGTAGAAAGTTTTTATGAAAACCTTTACCAAAAGAAACCCGTAAATATTGATGCCATGACAGAAGTTTTAAATTTTATTGAAAAAACGGTGGAGGACAGTGTGCTTTTAACCCAAGATTTTACATTTTTTGAGTTAAATAAATGTGTGAATAGTTTTAAAAAAGGCAAGTCACCCGGACAAGACGGACTTCCTTTGGAATTTTATTTGACCTTTTGGGACCTTTTAGCACCTGACCTGCTCACCGTTTTTAAAGATTTTGATGAACATGAGCAACTTCCAGACAGTTTTAAAGTAGGGATAGTGACTCTCCTTCATAAAGACAAAGACAAGACCGACCTAAAGAATTGGAGACCTATCACGCTTTTAAACTTTGACTGTAAACTTTTTAGTAAACTTTTATCTTCACGAATGTCGTTGTTTTTAAAGGACCTGATTCACCCGGATCAAGCCTGTGCCATCCCGGGGAGGAGGATCACCGACAGCCTCCTGCTGATCCGAGACACCATCTGTTTTGCGAGAGACAGAAACATCCGGCTGGTAGTCCTAAATTTAGATTTTGAAAAAGCTTTTGATCGGGTCTCGCACCAGTACCTTTTCAAAGTGCTGCAGAAAATGGGATTCCCAGAAAGGTTTCTAGCTTGGGTGGGATTGCTGTACTGGGACATCAGCAGCAGATTTGTGGTTAATGGGCATCTGACAAAAGCAGTCAAAATCAACTGCGGTGTCCGTCAGGGCTGTCCGTTATCTGCCCTCCTGTAAGAATGGGTGGGGCATTTTCCAAGAGATCTGATTGGTCAGGAGGCGGAGCTTTGACCTCTTATCCAGAACATAACCTGCTCCGGAGGTTAGACATTCAGGGTAAATTACCATGGTGATTTATCCTGGTGAGAAGTGAATGAGTGTCATAGTATGGAAAGTTATCTGGATAAGAGAAAATCCAGCTTCGTAGTATAGGCCTCAGGCCTCAGGTCACACAGCGTTTACCAACATTGATGTGTTTGTGAAAATTTGAGTTGAAAAAGAGCAAGAAGAGCGCCCCCTCTGGCCAGGGGGGTTAAAAGCTCACAGCACCTGCTATTCTCAGGCAGTCTCCCATACAAGCAGATGGCGCTAGATGGCGCTGTCTGTTCAACAAATGTTTGAAAACACACTTCATTGCCAATTTTTCAGCCTCTATCTTCAAACCAACAGCTCCATCTGGTGGAGTCAGAAAATAAAGAAAATGGTTGATGAGGCTGCGGTCAGTCTGACAGTCCCTCCCTCCCTCCTGCAGTCAGACCAGAGGAGACCCTCACCACACTGCATCCACACTGAGAAGGAACCGCACATGCGCAAGGCCGCCGCTGGTTTACTGAGCGGCAAGTAAATCTAAATATTGTTTCAATCACACTGAGGCCTGTGGCCTGTACTAGGAACCCTGATCAACATATCCAGGATCTCTCTGTTTCCTGGGTTGACTGATCCTGATCACCGTTACTACCAAGCAGGTTATCAACTCTCTGGTTCAACCCAGACCTACGTGTGTTTGTTCACATGAAAGGGGCGGAGTTTGCAGCGTCTGACCAATCACACACAGAGAAACTCTGCAGAGCAGTTTACAGATTACTGAAGGAGCAGTTAATCTCTGAGATTATGAAGAATTAAAACACATCCAGCAGCTAAAGGCAACACTGCTGCTGCAGCCAAAGCCAGAACATTCCTGACTTGTTAATGCTGACTTGGTGAGATTATACCAGATTAATTCATCAGACAATATAAACAGACAGCACTGTGATCACTCAGTTTCACTTTATTCCAGCAGAAACGTGTCGGGCTGAACTTCCTCACTGATCTTCTTTTAGTTTAGATTTTCCATCCAGTTGTTTTGAGGCTGAGTTTCTCTTGTGTTTTATGTTGGAATATTAATTCATCACCGTGACGACACGAGTAGTTCTGGTTCCATAAATTCATGTTTCTGCAGTTCTGTCAGGTGTGATCATTAAGCTCATTATTCCAGATCAACCCTCGTGGAGATAAACAGACTTGGAACAAGTCAAGAACAAACACTTCCTTCAAAGCCTCAGAGACCAGGATTTATTTTATTATGTCAAAAAGATTTCTAAATTACTTTCTCATCTCCACTCTGCTGCAGCTCAGTGCTGAACCTGCCCACCAATCACCATCATTTAAGAATGGGTGGGGCATTTTCCAAGAGATCTGATTGGTCAGGAGGCGGAGCTTTGACCTCTTATCCAGAACATAACCTGCTCCGGAGGTTAGACATTCAGGGTAAATTACCATGGTGATTTATCCTGGTGAGAAGTGAATGAGTGTCATAGTATGGAAAGTTATCTGGATAAGAGAAAATCCAGCTTCGTAGTATAGGCCTCAGGCCTCAGGTCACACAGCGTTTACCAACATTGATGTGTTTGTGAAAATTTGAGTTGAAAAAGAGCAAGAAGAGCACCCCCTCTGGCCAGGGGGGTTAAAAGCTCACAGCACCTGCTATTCTCAGGCAGTCTCCCATACAAGCAGATGGCGCTAGATGGCGCTGTCTGTTCAACAAATGTTTGAAAACACACTTCATTGCCAATTTTTCAGCCTCTATCTTCAAACCAACAGCGCCATCTGGTGGAGTCAGAAAATAAAGAAAATGGTTGATGAGGCTTCATTTGGCCAAGGCTCCACCGAGGCTCAGTGCCGGTGTAAGATTGTAAAAGGACCCTCATAGAATCTGAACCCGAGGTCCATTTTCCACAGCAGAATATATGGACCCCTAATATTTGTACTGAAACGTTAATAGAATTTAAGAACATAAATAAATATGAACAGAAACAACAACATATAATAGATAATGAGTAACTATTTTATTCTAGAGTAACTATGACACAGAGAGACATACTGATGGTAGATTTTAAAGGAGTTAGAATCTTCTTGAGATTCCTTCAGTCTACAAGTTGATGATAGAGCAGCTTCATGAGTGACGACAAGATAAACACTTTAGGAGCCACTGCCGTGACCCGGAGTTGAACCGGGGTTGCTGCGGCCACAACACAGAGTACTAACCACTATACGATCACGTCCACAACACAGAGTACTAACCACTATACGATCACGTCCACAACACAGAGTACTAACCAAATGATCACTGTCACAAAACAGAGTACTAACCACTATACGATCACTATCATAACACAGAGTACTAACCACTATACGATCACTGTCATAACACAGAGTACTAACCACTATATGATCACGGCCATAACACAGAGTACTAACCACTATACGATCACAGCCACAACACAGAGTACTAACCACTATACGATCACTGTCACAACACAGAGTACTAACCACTATACGATCACTGTCATAACACAGAGTACTAACCACTATACGATCACAGCCACAACACAGAGTACTAACCACGATACGATCACAGCCACAACACAGAGTACTAACCACTATACGATCACTGTCACAACACAGAGTACTAACCACTATACGATCACTGTCATAACATAGAGTACTAACCACTATACGATCACAGCCACAACACAGAGTACTAACCACTATACGATCACTGTCATAACACAGAGTACTAACCACTATATGATCACGGCCATAACACAGAGTACTAACCACTATACGATCACAGCCACAACACAGAGTACTAACCACTATACGATCACTGTCACAACACAGAGTACTAACCACTATACGATCACTGTCACAACACGGAGTACTAAACACTATATGATCACGGCCGCATCGCAGAGTACTAACCACGATACGATCACAGCCACAACACAGAGTACTAAGCACTATACGATCACTGTCACAACACAGAGTACTAACCACTATACGATCACTGTCACAACACAGAGTACTAACTACTATACGATCACGGCCACAAGGAAACATTACAATGAAAATATCTCAGCAATCTTTGGAGACAACACTGACTCTGAACGTCAGATTGATCATGTGTTAATAAAAGCCGGGGGGGACGGAGGGGGACGTCTCTGCATGGAACAATAAGATGTCACCAGTTTATTAAAATGTTTATTACCTACCTACTGCCTGAATGTGTTGTAAATAAGTTTGCAGGATTTTTACATGGAGGAATTAAGCTGATGGTTAAATGGACAAAAAGATAAATAGCATTCATTATGTTTTTAATTATTAATTATTAGTGTTTCAGCTGTACAGTTTAGCTACGTCACATTAACACAGTAAAATGTCGGCTAATGTCTGGAGCTTCAGGTGTGACGTGATAAAGAAGTAATTTTCTTTGATGGAATGGTTGTTCTTATGAAGTGACCAGCAGGCTGAGAGAGAGAGAGAGAGAGAGAGAGAGAGAGAGCACAGACCTGTAAGAAAGTGTAAGTCCAATGAAATAGAAAGTATAGAGCCTTACCTTACTGTCAGCCTCTCTGAGTTTTTGTCTCCTCTTGCCTCAGCTGCACCTCGACACCCTGTCCATGAAAATCACAAACAGAAGGGCTGACAAGACACAACCTTGGTGGAGTACTATGTCTTCCTGTATTGGCAACATTGGGCTGTCCTAACATAAACATTGAGCACTCATGAGATTTAAAATCAAATCTTAGCACTAAGGTAATCTACAAATGGAGGAAAAAATAGGAAGGGTTGTTAAATATATAATTTCCCCCAAAATAATGGAAATGGTGATGGTTCCAATAAAGCCCAAGATTAAACACTAAAACAGACTTTCTCTTATTGGCCTCAGCCGTTTGTTTCTTCTCATTATCAAACTGAGCATCTGATCACCAAACAGCCATTTTCTATTGTGACTGTCAAGCATGGAGCTCATTAGGTGACATAATGAGATCGCAGAATCCTGGACACAATGTTACTTACCTCTTCGAGTCATGATATCGGTGCTGCTGACTTCTGTTCTCACAGTGAAGTCAATTAATATGTTGAGTCCAAGCAGGGGGAACTTTTCTTCTGCTTCAAAAGACAAAATATCCTCCTCTCACTTGCTCGGTTTTGCAAACACATGTGGCATTAACAAAGGTATTTTTGAGTTATTTTAGCACTCAGAGATCAAAGGATATCAAAGGAGAGCAAAGGAGAGCAAATGAGTGAAAATTGTATCAAAGGATATCAAAGGAGAACAAAGCAGATCAAAGGAGAGGCTCCTTACTCAATGTTTGACCGACCTCAAATGTATTTTGGACGTGTTGACAAACCATAATCTACGAAAGAACTCTGTCTTGTGTCTTTTCAGTCAATAGGCTACAAGTGCCATTAACCCCGATCACGAGACTTTGCACCTCTTGAGCCGCCTCTCTTAAGACTGCACGGCAAAGAAAATGGAGTCTCCGTTTGGCCATCCCGCAGTCTCAACATCATCCCAGAAGCCTTCCTCAGCTTTAACATGGAATGGAACTCAGTATCTGCCTGCATCACCAGCACCCAGCCCGCCCTCCTCCAGGCCCTGTCAGCCTGATCACCTGCTCAGGCAGAGCATCCAACGCTCCCTCACATGTCATGGCTTTGGCTTCGCGAACGAAGATTCATGAAGGAGGTCCACCCCGTTTTCTCCCACAAGACCTCTCGTGGCTCATAAGTCCAATGCGAGCACGGCAGGCTCAGCTGCAGTGTCGACAGATAAAGGATTGGTCATCTGGGTCTGATGGCTGTGCTATCCGGTCTTTCCGTTGTTGTCTCTTTACAGCTAAGTTGCTCCTACGTTCACTCTCAAAGGTTGAGGCGGCTACGTTGATGGTGTGACGCCATCCAACTCGATCCTCTGCTTGTGTTTTCCACTCGCTTGGGTTTAAACCACAGATGTTGAGAGACTTTTTGAAACAGTCCTTATATCGTTTCTTTGGAGCACCCCTGTCCCGGTGACCACTCGAAAGCTCGCCGAACATGATGATCTTTGGTAGACGATGATCTTCCATTCTAGCTATATGTCCGGCCCAGCGAAGCTGTGATTTTAGAAGCATGGCTTCGATGCTGCTTACTCCTGCACGTTCCAGGACCTTGGTGTTGGTTACATAGTCCTTCCAGTGGATGTTTAGAATGGTGCGCAGGCATCGCTGATGGAAACGTTCAAGGAGACTGATGTGGCTGCGGTATGGAACCCAGGCTTCTGAACCGTGGAGAAGGGTGGTAAGAACAACTGCTTTGTACACACTGATCTTAGTGTTGGATTTGAGGTGTTTGTTTTTCCAAACTCGTTTGTACAGTCTGCCGAATGAGCTATTTGCTTTCGCAAGCCTGTTGTCAACCTCCTTATCAATGCGAGCATCAATGGAGATGATGCAGCCAAGATATTTAAATTGTTGTACTGTTTTTAGTTCAGTGTTGCCGATGGTGATGTGGGGGGCGATATACGTGTCCTGGGGGGCGGGTTGATGCAGAACTTCTGTCTTTTTAAGACTCACCTCCAGCCCGAAAAGCTGGGCAGCCTCAGCAAAACATGATGTAATATGCTGCAAAGCTCTCTCAGAGTGGGCGACGAGAGCGGCATCATCAGCGAACAGCAGATCCAGAATTAACTGATTGAAGGTTTTGGTTTGGGACTGTAGGCGTCTGAGGTTGAATAAATTTCCGTCCAGACGATACCTGATATAAACGTTGTCTTCGTCTTCAAGATCTTCAGTGGCCTGTTTCAGCATGCTGCTGAAGAATATGCTAAAGAGTGTTGGAGCAAGGACACAACCTTGCTTAACTCCATTCTTGATAGGAAATGACTCGGAAAGTTCCCCATTTAGCCTGATCTGACCTTGCTGGTTAAAGTGCAACTGCATAATCATATTAACAAACTTTGGAGGGCAGCCAAGCCTCTGCAGGATCAGCCATAAGCCCGACCTGCTTACGGTATCAAAGGCTTTGGTAAGGTCGACAAAGGTGGCGAAGAGACCCTTATTTTGTTCTCGACATTTTTCCTGCAGCTGACGTAATACGAAAACCATGTCAGTAGTTCCTCTATTTGAACAAAAGCCACACTGGCTTTCAGGTATATGGTCCATGGCTATTGTCGGGATGATTCTGTTCAGTAATATACGAGCAAGGATCTTGCCTGCGATGGAGAGCAAGGTGATCCCCCTGTAATTGGAGCAATCTGATTTTTCTCCCTTGTTCTTGTACAGGGTAATAATGACGGCGTCTCGGAGGTCTTGAGGTAGCTCACCTTGTTCCCAACAGCACAGGAAGAGTTCATGGAGTTTTGTATGCAAAGCAGGTCCACCGTTTTTCCAAATTTCTGGAGGAATGCCGTCTATACCGGCTGCCTTGCCTGACTTAAGCTGGTGGATGGCGCAAGTTGTCTCCTGAAGGGTGGGAGGATCGTCTAGCTCCTCTCTCATAGGTTCTTGGGGGATACGGTTGATAGCGGCGTCCTGGATGAAGCGGTCGGTATTGAAGAGAGTCTGATAGTGCTCTGACCAGCGATTGAGAATGGCGGTGCCGTCGGTGAGAAGTTCCTGACCATCAGAGCTACGAAGAGGGCTTTGAACCTGATGACTTGGCCCATACACACCCTTGACGGCCTCGTAGAACCCCTTGTAGTCACCAAGCTCTGCGCATAGCTGGGTAGTCTTAGCTAGATCGGTCCACCAATCGTTCTGCATCTCTCGGAGCCTACGCTGTAGGTTACTGCATACGAGACGGAATGCTGCTTTCCTTACTAAACAAGAGGGTTGAGCTAGATGGGCTTGATGTGCAGAACGCTTTTCTGAAAGCAGTTCCTGGATAAGAACATCATTTTCGTCGAACCAGTCCTTATTTTTCTTTTTAGCGAAGCCTAAGACTTCCTCTGAAGTCTCAAGGACAGAGGACTTGATATGATCCCAGAGTGCATCCGGAGAAGGATCAGAATTTTGGTTGAGACGTGGTTGAAGACTGGATTGAAACTTTTCTCTTTCGATAGGATCCTTTAGTAAGCTAGTCTGAAACTTTTTCCTGATTGGTCCCCCCCTACTTCTAGGTTTCAATTTGACACGTAGTCGAAGTGTGCAACGGACTAGACGATGATCTGTGTGACATTCGGCGCTACGCATTACTCTAGTGTGAAGGACGTCGACCCGGTCACGCTGACGGACAAGCACATAGTCAAGGAGATGCCAGTGCTTCGATCTTGGGTGCATCCATGTGGTTTTACGATTGTCGCGTTGCTGGAAGATAGTGTTGGTGATGACAAGTTGCTGCTCTGAGCAGAACTCGAGAAGCAGACGCCCATTGTCGTTACATTTGCCCACTCCATGACTGCCGAGGACGCCCTTCCATGCTTCGGAATCGCGACCGACTCTGGCGTTAAAATCACCGAGAATCAAGACTTTGTCTTCAGTGGGGGTGTTCGATAGAAGCCTACGAAGATCTGAGTAAAACTTTTCCTTCTCTGGGGGATCTGCTAGAAGAGTTGGTGAGTAGACGCTAAAGAGAGTGAGGTGGTGATGGGAGTCGAGTGTGAGGCGCATGGACATGATACGGTCCGAGTGACCAGTGGGCAATCTATCCAGCCTGGAGGCGATGGATGTCCTTACCATAAAACCGACGCCAGACTGACGCCGTTCTGTAGCAGGCTTTCCAGACCAGAAGAGGGTGTAGCCAGCGCCACGTTCCTGAAGACTGCCTTCTTCTGGGAAGCGCACCTCGCTGAGAGCTGCGATATCAATTTTTAGACGTGAGAGTTCGTGAGCAATCAGTGCTGACCGACGCTCTGGTCTATTGCTGTTTTTCAGATCTAACATAGTTCGGATATTCCAACAAGCTACTTTTAGTCCATTCATCTGAGGGAGCGTAACCGTGTATTTTCTCTTTTGATTTTTTATTTTATTTTGTCGACCGCGAGATATGATGCCCGTTGACCGCGGTTAGCCAACTGGGTTCCGAGTGGAAACAAGCTTTGTTTAGGCCGCCTTTTATTGACCCTTCTCCATGTGGAGCAAGCAGTGCATCCCTAGAAAAGGCTGCTTGGACGCTCGGGACGACACCTCATGACTTCGTCGTCTCCATCGAAGTCAAGCGGCCATAGTACACCGAACCGCCTGCATGCAGGATTGAGACTACGGCTTCCAGTGACATCATCCACCTGCCGTTTACGCCCCGTTCCCATCGCTACAGGACTTTTAAGAGTTTGTGGTCGTGACGTGGACATGTCCTTCGGCCTGCGCTACGAGACTTTAAGGTGAAGTGCTCCCTCACATACATCCTGTTTGAAAGGTGAGAATAACTTTACACACTTGTATGAAACCCACAGCCTGTTACCTTTTGATTATCTACATAGTGTAATTTAAGGTGTTTCTTCCAAAAAGATATTGGCATACACACAATATCATTTTACAATCAAGTCATAATATGCAACAGGACATCATTTGAAATTCATGACCCTCAATTCCAGTCACCAGTCAAATTTAAGTTATAATTTCATTATATGTATGATTATCAGAGTATCCTGACCCACATTTGCAAAACTATTTGACTTTCACCATTATTTGGTTCAGGATTCCCATTGTAGCATTGGTGCAAGAATTCATGACTGAGCAAGATCATGACACTGGCTGGTTCTTTGCCCAGTCATGAAAGGTCTAGTTCATTAAATATATTGTTTCACATCGTAAATATTAGCACAGTTCTATAAACTCAAATGAAAACATGATCATGACTTTATCTTTGGTGTATCGTTCAGAAAAAGTTATCAAAATGAAAGAGGATGAATATACAGACGGTTTGGCAACTCACAAAAAGACCAGGATGCTGTGATGTGCCTCAAACTAGGAGATTATTCTATATATACATTTCATCCATCTTCTTCACATGCTGCCTTCAGTTTGTCATAATTAGACTAAAATATCAACAAACAAACAGATTTATATTTCCTGCATGTCAACCTCTCTTCTGTTTATCAGACATTTTGAATTGATGCCAGTTGATTTGATCTGATCTCAGGTCTGCAGAGTTAGAATTGATCTTGAAATACTCTCTTCTGTCTGATGTTAACACTGACTACAAGGTGTGTGGAGTGGCTTAAGGTTATCAACTGAGGTTTGACTGCTCTATTTTGTATCCTGGTCTAAATGAGCTGGACCTGTTGCTTGCAGTGTCAATACGCTGACAAGTTACATCACGGCCAAGTCTCTACTTTAACTCTGCCGAGATCCTCCTCACCAGTCTTTGACCCAGGGTAGAGGCTCCAGGGAGTGAGGCCTCACTGCCATGTGCGATGACGCTGGGCGTAGCCCTGTGTTGCCCTCCGTCATGTCCTGGTTTCAGATGGTGACTAAAAGCAGCAACTCTGTGCTCAGTAGTGGAGGTGATCTCATGCAGCCCCTCGCTGACACCAGCTTGTAGTTTCACTCCATGTCTGAGCGCAGACATTTCACTCTGGAGCCGCTCCATGTTACTCAGCAAGTTGGTCTAATCTATGCTGTTAAAGGTGACAGGCGGTAGCTCATCCAAATAGTGGGAGACGAACCGAGGGAGGTTTTCTCTGCACTCATTCAAAACCTTGAAGCAACTTTTAATGTTGTTGATGTTTTTCTGATCTCCTTTAAAAGCCACACATCTTTGTTTGGTGTCAGGACAGAGTTCAAACAGCCTCGTTCTTCAGGATTCAATCCATTTCAAGTCCAACGTGTTGGAAGCTGTTAGAACAAGATGGTCCTGGCTCATTGTTCTCATTCTGACCAGGAGAAAGTTTAAAAACTGGTCCTCAACTAGAAGCTTGCCGTCAACAGTCTCATAAACCACAGGTTTTAAACCTGGCCAGTTAGATAGTGGAGGAGCCGTCACTCTGAACTCCCGCTCAGCCATCTTGCTCAACTTTTGTTGTTGCTGTAGGTCATAGTCAACATTTATTTGTGGATAAACATTTGTACACAGAACTAGTTTGGAATGATAATTTTTTTTTCTTTACAATCAAATAAAATTGCATATCATCATCTTTATCTTTATTGCAGACACAGGAGTCCATAAAAAAACATTCACAAATACAAAAAAATGAGAATAAAACAATATAAAAATATCAGAAATAGGATAATCACAGATAAGTAAAATATTAGTATATAGTAAATATCATTGACTGTAAGACGCTTCAATACTAGTAGAGATCAAGGTGCAAATATCTTCTCAGAACTTGTTAGAAAAGGGGCAAGACAAAAACAGATGAAATATATTTTCAGGGAGTTCTTTACAGAAAGAGCAATTTATATCTTTGTCTTTTTTAAAACCTTGCAAGAAAATACATGAAATCTGTGGATTATTTTAAAAGATACTTCTTTTACTTTATTGTTTATCATATATCTAGCTGGCAAATTCACCACATTTTTCCAGTCAAGGTCACTAATAAAGTTGTTCCAATAAGATTCCACATGTGGAACTGAGACAACATGTTTTTGAAATAATGAGCATAGTATTATTATTATTATTATTATTATTATTATTATTATTATTGTTGTTGTTATTGTTATTATTATTATTATTATTATTATTATTATTATTATTATTATTATTATTATTATTATTATTACATGTTGATGAGAAACAAATTTGACGTATATCTAGTTTAGTTGGATCGAAGAGTAAAAGTGTTGGATTTTGTCCTGCAGTACTTTTAAATAACATAATTACTCCAGTGGGTATAGCTTTTATAACATTATTAAATTCATTTATAGGAATTGCAATTCTATATTTTGAAATAAATTCTTGATCTTTTATTAATGATCCATCGGAGTTAAACAGCTGAAGAACCAGAAGTATGTTATGAGTAAAGCAGTCAGGGTAAAATAAGGATTTGTTTCTATGGAAGACGTCTTTATTATTCCATATGTAGTACTTATGGTGTAGTACTTATGGTGTAGTACTTATGCAGGGAGAAATGATGTTGGTAGATCAAAGACCAAGAGAGAAGCATCTGGTTATGGTAACTGGATAGATTCAAGGGGACTTTTTCAACAGTATAATTACAAAATAAAAGAATATTTAGGCCTCCCAACTTAGAGAAAACAAGATTTGGAAAGAAATTCCAAAGTGAAGAAGGTTCGTGATTAATTGCTTTGGCCAATTTATTTTGAAAGTATTATTTAAGGTGGAAAAGTCTAAAAAGTTACGGCCACCCTTATCATCTGAGTTCATTATTACTGTTTTTTTTTTATTGCTTTTTGTTTCTCCATATGAAAAATCTGTGGACTTATTTCACAGCTCCATACTATCCATACTTTCCCCTTCACCTGCTCCCCATGTCTCCAATGCTGCTTCATACTGACACCTACTGGATTTAAAAGAAACTGCATGTCAGTATTTCCATTGCATCCTTCTGACTTTTTGGGTTTTAAGCAGAAGGTGTCAGAAAAGTTCCCACAGGGAGAACTGGCTTGTGGCGGCCAAGCGTTCATAGTGATGTCGGCTCTTCCTCTCATTGTGAAGCAGAATTCACCAAGCGTTGGATTGTTCACCACTAATAGTGAACGTGAGCTGGTTTAGACCGTCGTGAGACAGGTTAGTTTTACCCTACTTATGATGTGTTGTTGCAATAGTAAATTAATAAATTATAATTTATAATAATTGAATAATTATTTGAAACGAGGAAATCATTGCATGTTTCCACTGAAGAGTTTTACTTTCATGATATGTACTTCAGTACGTGTTGCAGGTAAACAAACAGTAGTTTTTCCTCCATAGTGTAAAAAGAGTGAAAAATGAAATTACGACTCATTAATGTTAAATAAAAACAGTGAAGAACAAAAGCCATTGGATTCATGTCAACATTTTACTTCCATTTCTTCAAAGTTCACATCTGCTCATACAAGATTTTTAACCTCACATTTTTCAAAACACAGAAAGCAGCATTGTTAGAACTACTAATGAAATGTGCTTCTTTAACATTCATTATCAAGCAGGGACCTTTTGTCAGCCTCTGTGCAGTTCAACACAAATGGAAACCAAACTGATTGAAATCTTCTCATTTTGGTGACGAACCAGAAACTAAATGATTTCCTGAAGCGTCTCAACAGGGTTTAAATCAGCAATGTTGACTTCAAACTGGAGGAGACCTTGTGATTCTGGGCTCAAGCTGGACTTCCTGAACCACATCTGTTGGAGCTCCATTCCCATCTCCACCTGTCCACATGTCCAAGTGTCCTTGAGCAAGACACTGAACCCCAAACTGCTCCCAGTGGATGGACTGAGTGCCTTGCATGGTCGCCGCCTCCATTGGTGTGTGAATGAATGGGTGAATGTGATGAACAGTGTAAAGCACTTTGGGGACTGCTAAAGGCCTCTGCATCCTCCCATAAGAAGAAGAAGAAAAGTTCAGCGCTGACGTCAGCCAGCTGCTGGAAAAAATGCTTGTTCAGCAGGAGAGTTCATACTCTCACCCCCTCACAGCTGACACTTCTGTAAAACCTTTTAACTTTTCAACTGCAGCTTATTTCTCACTTCAAGCGTTTTCAGAAATACATTTCTCTGAAGTGTTTCAGTAAGAAAAGAGAAAGTTTGTGTCCAGGACATGATGTTGGTCTGGTTTTAACTGCAGGAACTGACAGTCCTGACGGTTGGTACTGCTGAACAAAAAGTCTCTGGCCAGAGGGAGCTGGCTGAAGAACATGACATCATTTAGTACGGCAAGACTCTGGAGAGCCCAACTTTCTTCTTGTTCTTATAGAGGATGAATCGGCTTTTATACGCTGGAAAAACACTATATAAGTGAAATCCATCCACACATCTGACATAGAGTCTTTCATGATTTCATCTCTTTATGGTTTTTCATCCATCCATCCATTTTCTTCCGCTTATCCGGGGCCGGGTCGCGGGGGCAGCAGTCTAAGCAAGGAAGCCCAGACTTCCCTCGCCCCAGACACGTCCTCCAGCTCCTCCGGTGGGACCCCAAGGCGTTCCCAGGCCAGCCGAAAGACATAGTCTCTCCAGCGTGTCCTAGGTCTGCCCCGAGGCCTTCTACCGGAGGGACATCACAACATGTCTCTGATATGTGGAGGAGTCAGACCATTCAAGGCTTTAAAAACAAGCAGTAGCATTTTAAAATCTCTTCTAAAACTGACAGGCAGCCAGTGAAAGGAAGAAGGGATTGGTGAAATGTGGTCCCTCCTCCTGGTGCCTGTTAAAAAGCTGGTAGCAGCATTCTGCTCCAGCTGCAGTCTTTGAACATTGAGCCTACTGATGCCAGAATAAAGGGAGTTACAGTAATCCAGCCTGGACCAGATGAAGGCATGTAGTACTTTCTCCAGGTCTGCTGGGGAGAGGAATGACCTGATCTTGACTAGTCGTCTCAGCTGAGCAAAGCAGGATTGGACTACCTTGGTCACCTGACAGTCAAAGGACAGGTCGGAGTCGAACCTAAATTGTGGGCCTCCTTTCAAACATTGCTCAATGAGCTACCAAGACTAGAGCAAAGGTTGTTAAAACCACCAGAACTGGGTCCATTGGGGGCGATCAAAATGATTTCAGTTTTTAAACCGTTCAGCTGTAAAAAGTTTTTGGACTTTGGTTCTTTACTTTTGTGAGGCAGGACAGGATAGAGGCAGAGTCCGTAGAGCCAGGCTTTATAGGGAAGTTCAGTTGTGTGTCGTCTTCATAAAAATGAAAGTTAACATTAAGGCCACCCAAAACAGAGCCTTGAGGGACACCACAACAAAGAGCAGCACAAGAGGAAGAGGTCTCTCCAAGCTGAACAGAAAATGATCTGTCTGATAAATACCAGGAAAACTAGTTAAGAGCAACAGCAGAATTAGTCATGGCCGACCTTGAAGAAATGAAGCTGAAGGTTCAACTGCTATTGGAGGATTTGTAACTTTATGGTCCATTTGACCTGAAGCAGTTTTCAGGTTTGTGAGTGAGTTCTGTCAGAGCCTCTGAAGCTTGTGTGTCTCCATCAGGATTCATTTTAATACATGGCTTACTGCCATGAGGACAAGTTCTCTTTGACATTTAAAATGGAGACGGGTCTGATCTGATGTGTCAGCATTGGTGCTTCAGTGGTAGAGTTGTCCCCTGCCACGCTGGAGGCCTGGGTTTGATTCCAAGTCAATGCAAGTAATAATTACAATACAGCCATTTATAATTGTGGTGCCTTGCTCATGCAGTGTGAGCAATCCCCCACAACAATCCCTTAACTCCATCAGGAAAGTGAACCCCAGTCTCCTGTGTGACAGGTGTGTTTTAGATGTTTATTGAAGAGAGAGCACCATCTAGTGGCTTCAGAAAGTAAAGACCATGGTTTATGAATCGTCATTTGGCCAGTAAGGGGATTGAACCCATGACCTTGGTGTTATTAGCACCACACTCTGACCTACTGAGCTAACCGGCACACGTTGGTGAAAACATCTACTTTCTTTCTTTCAATATTTGTGTTGAATGTGATTTGAAATGTTTTCTATACAAGAGCAAAACAAGATGTGAAACATACAAAGAAACCATCAGTCATTCATCCAAATCTTCTGCATCATGGATCAACCAGCAGCAGAAAACTAGTCAAGACTTTGTCTTCATGTGACAGCTTCATTGTTGACAGCTTTTTATTCACATTTCAATGATTTTGCTACATATTTGGCTTTATTTATTGTTTTTTAAGTTGCTGTGATCTTAACCAGAAGTGTTTTTATTGTTTAGTGTTTCTTACATGCAGTGGTTTTATTTCCCATTGCCCCTGAAGGCAACACACACACTCGCCACCAGACCACAGATGAACACACAATCATGTCCATACTCCACTTCTGGGTTAACTTCAGTGTTCGTTCCATAACGTAACGTAACAATCCTGAAAATATCTCTACTTCTAGTGGCGGCGTTCTCCTCCTTTCCTGAAGTACTTTATGTTTCACTCCAGGAGTTCTGATCCATCTGGAGCTTTATTTGCTTTTTAATTGCACATAGTGGAGGATGAGGATTTTTCCATCATTTGGACATCACTTTAATTTGAAAAAGTACTCCTATTCTCACTTTCATAGTCACTTTAATTTAAAAAAAAAAACTCCTATTTTCTCTTTGATAGTCACTTTAATTTTATAAAGAATATCCCATTCTCACCCTGATGTTCACTTTAATTAAAAAAAAAAAAACATTTTCCAGGTGAAGTTCGATTTTGCTCTTCCTTGACTTTAGATTTTCATTGAGTTCTTTTGAGGCTCCGCCCCCCGTGTGAGCCTGTTTGTTTGTTGGAATATTAATTCCTCACTGTGACGGCAGCTTTTGTTGTCCTGGTGTTACTTTGTTATATCACTGGATCAAGGTGACTGTTACTCAATACTACACTTATCATACAGTTCTTTACATGTGTGATCAGAGTCCTGCCCTGATCAATTCCATAGACCACTATACAGTCACAGTGATAGCGCCACCTGGTGGATGGACAGGAAGTTCTGCAGAATGATGCAGTATTTCAACTTTGTTATCATATTGTATGATGAAAAAATATCTCAACATTGTTTTTTGACTTTAAATCAAATTGCATGAAAAGAAACAAACTCTTATTTTATTTTGTCATGAGTGGCCCTAAAACTCTTCTGTAGTAACAAGTTGGTCTGAGTTTCTTAAAGAAACAAACATATCCAACAATGTTTTTACAGTTTGGATGTGATATTTTCAAATAGTTCTGTCAATTCTTAAAAAAAAGAATCTAATGATGACGTCATCACCAAGGTTGTGAAAAAGAACAATAACAAGCCTTTCATTACAAAGTAGATGGGAGATGCACCGGATGGAGATCAACGGAGATCAAAGCCGGAGGAGATCTTTGTTGTGAGCATCTCCATGGTAAAGGGAACTGATCTCCTTTGATCTGATAAGAGATCAGCACTGGAACCATGGAGACGCTGAGATCAAAGGAAATCACCTTTATTCAATCTTCAGCATTCACACTTGCATTTTCTTCTGGAAATACATACTTCTGGTAATTATTGTTATCACAACAGGTCTCTGATATATGGAGGAGTCAGACCATTCAAGGCTTTAAAAACAAGCAGTAGCAGTTTAAAATCTCGTCTAAAACTGACAGGCAGCCTGTAATGATTCTACCAATATAAGAGCCATAATACAGCTGAGCAGGTCTGCGATGAATTTCTTTATTTCTCTGCCATGTTTAGTGAACTAGAAATAAAGCTCAACACCACAGAAGCTGTTCTGCCCTTCATCATCTGCAGCCATATGGAAAGAACATACCAGTCAGTCACTAGTGCAAATGCAGAACTCAGTTTCAGCCTGAAATGAATTTAAAACTCTCTCTGGGCATGAAGGAGGCCAGACTCTCAAAGCTCACTTTGCTCTCCATAGAGAGACGTTGTGCTTGATAAGAAGGAGGTGGCTGAAAGGTTTGTGAGGATGAAGGAGAGGAAGATGGTGCTATAAAATATGAGGCCACGTTACTGTACATAGTTCAGAAATACCTTGGGGCCAGTTGTTCAAAGGTAATCTGATTGGATTTTGGTTATGGGATTGGATCAAATCTTGAAAATGGGTTGTTCAAAAGGGATAGGAATCAGGGTTTGGGGAGCACAGAGTGAATGCGTGTGTGTTTGCTGCCCCGTGTGGCATTAACAAGTATTGTTGCGTTGGAGTAGATGGAGGCGTGTGTGAGCGCGCTTGGGGGCGGATACGAGGCTTGAAAGGTGCACTCACCTCGGGGTGTGGTAAGGAGAGAGACAGTTTGGGTAGCCGCCAAATATTCTACAAGTCGACAAATATTCAAGCCAACTAAAAAAGTTGCCAAAATGACTCTTGCACACTTTGTGTTTTGTAAAAGGCCTTAAATAGGCGCGGCTCAATGTCCGACTGGGACTTGTGGTGACTGTGCATCCAGTGCTCCCTTTAGCTCAGACCCATTGTGGTATCGCTTCTCGGCCTTTTGGCTAAGACAGTGGTCCCCTCCTTTGGGTGGTGAAATCGTTTGCCTGTCGTGGTAGTGATTTCCTACTTGTTTAGGAGGACATTTATTTTTTTCAGGAATATTATTTCTCTTTTGCATTTTGTTTGTAGTCGAGTATTTTGTCCTGAAAAAAAGTGTTGTTGTGCAGACTGAGGGGAGCTGTTCTAATAGCTTTCTCTCTGTCTGCTCGACCTTTTATTGCTAACTTTTAAAGTTTATTTATATTTTTAACTATTTATTGTGTTCTTAATTGTTTTGTTTTTTACCTTTTTAAGCTGGTGGTGCCTCCAACATGTCGGCCAGTCATGCCGGCATTAGGAGGCACCACAGCGTGCGTTTTACCTTTTTAGAAAAAGAAGGGAAATTGGTATATATGTCACGCCTTGATTTTTCCAGGAAGCTCGTTCAAGGTGTGCTCAACTTTTCCCCGACAGACCTGAATTGTGTCCTGACCCTGCCCTTCAACAAGGGATTTGATGTAAGTTTTTGCTCTGCAGCACTCCTGCGACAGTTCTGGTTACGCTTTGAAAATGTAAAACCCCAGTTTGCTGTGTTCAATGTGGAGAAGCTTTCTGACAATGCGCTTAAAACCGTTATTGTCAGAATGTTCAATGAAACGGTGAATGCAGAAGACATCTGTGCATGGCTGGGTAGATACTGCACTGTTAAAGGCCAGGCTACCAAGGTGAGGGATGAGGACGGCATCTGGAATTGCGCTTGGAGGGTCCCCATTCAACAATGGCAGGACCCCCAGGGCTTCCAGGGCCTGAAACATCTCCCACCCATGGTAGTCCTGGGTGACAACAGGGGCTATATTCACTACCAGGGCCAGCCCAAGCTCTGCCGTCAGTGTGGTCAGCACGGCCACCTGGCTGAAGCCTGTGAGCTGGTCGTTTGCAGGAAGTGCCGAGAAATTGGTCACACCTTTGAGGAGTGTACCAATGGCAGAAGGTGCAACCTCTGTGGAGAGACAAACCACCTCTTCAGAGATTGCCCTAAATCCTTTGCCAACAAGTTGAAGGCAGCAAAACAGACGGAAAAGGAAGGAAGTGACGGACACGAGGAACAGGTGCAAGAGATAATTGAAGAGGCGGGTATTGTGAACCCTGATCCCCCACCAACCACTGTGGTTGGAGGAGAAGGATCAGTTGAGGCAGAAGGGGAGGGGCCTGCAAAGACCTCCTCAGGTGAATCCACCGGAGATGAGAGCAGGCAGGCAGCAGGTGGAGCTGTTTCCAGTGGTGAGGAAAGCCAGGGATCCAGCAATGATGCCTCCCTCCCCAATGCCCAACTCCCCAAGAGACCGGCATCAGAATTGTCCTCTGAGTCTCCCCAGGGCTCAGAGAAGAGGGGAAGAGTTGAGGTGTACTCAGACAGTTCGTCTGTGGAGGAACCCAGAGTCTTCCCCTCCAATTCACCCAATGAGGTTTCTTTTCTTTCAATTGCTCTGCAATCAACCCCAAAAGGCTCAAAAATGAATAGGAGGTTGCAGGAGAGACCAACTCCCAGAGCCCGAACGGGGAACAGAGCTCAAAGCCTTCACACCTCACCTATGGAAGTGAAGGAAGAGCTCAGTTCACAAGTGATAACTTAGTCACTGTTTTTAACTGATTTTATAGTTCAAACTTTGTAGTCTTTTTAAAATGTCCTACCTGTTGTTTTTAACCATACTCATGACCCTCACCTTCTCTACCATCAATGTGAGAAGTGTGAAGTCGAGAATTAGAGCCCAGAGTGTTTTATCCTTTTTAAGTTCATTTAAGTCAGATGTGTTTTTATTACAAGAGTGTGCTATACCGTTTTTAAACTCTTACCAACAGTGAGAGGAAATGTGGCCACTCCCGTCAGTATGGAGTGGCTCCAACAGTAATAGAAATGATGGAGTGGCCATTTTAATAAATAACCCCCGGATCTTGGTGAAGGGCAGCACTGTGGTGAGAGACGGTAGGGCACTTTTAATACATTTGACTTTTATGGACCAGGATTTTAAGCTCTTGAATATTTATGGTTTTAATGAGAAAAATGATCGGTATGACCTTTTAGAGGACTTGCAGTCCCACATGCTAGGACGAGTGCCACTTATTTTAGGAGGTGATTTTAATTGTATTTTAACTAGAAAAGATAGGAGAGGAGCAGGGGAAGATTTTAAAGTCGACAAGACATCGGTTTTATTGCAGAATCTATGCAGGGATTTTAAACTCCAAGACTGTTTTAAAACCATGCATCCCAGAGAGGAGGGCTTCACTTGGTTCAGTAGTGACGGCACCAGAGCCTCTCGCATAGACTACCTTTTTACAAGAGACTGCCCCCCAACCGATGCTACATTAACCCCTGTTTTCTTCTCCGATCACCTCATTCTGTCCTGCACCCTTTCACTGTCCTCTGGTGTGACTGTAGGAAGAGGTCTGTGGAAGCTCAACTGCTCCCTGCTGGAGGACAACAATGTTGTCAGCCAGTACAGGGAGCAGTACAGGGAGTGGCAGACCCTTCAAGACATGTACGATTCACAGGCACAGTGGTGGGAAATGGTGAAGGGAAAGACTCAGACTTTTTTTAAACAAGTTGGCAAGAATCAAAAAGCTAAAGCAAAAAGACGCATGATGGGACTGCAAAAAAGACTACAGAGATATTTTAAACTAACACAATATGGGTTGGATTTTAATGATGAAATTAAACAAATCAAAAAGGAAATGTCGGTTTTAGCAGCAATCAAAAGTAAAGGCATCATTTTAAGAAGTAGGGAAAGGAAACTGGAGGAAGGGGAAAAATGCACTAGATACTTTTTCAAGAAAATTATAAGTAAAAGTGGCACCATGAGAAAACTGACACACATCTCACATAGAGTCTTTCATGATTTCATCTCTTTATGGTTTTTCATGTGTCGCCGCAAATTACTACGATCACAGAAACTCCACCCACATGTTTCACAAGAAAAAGGCTTCTCACCTGTGTGAGTTCTCTTGTGTCTCATCAAATCATTTGATCCACTGAAACTTTCCCCACGTTTCACAAGAATACGGCTTCTCACCTGTGTGAGTTCTCTTGTGTATCTTCAAATCACTCTGTCGAGTGAAACTTTTCCCACATGTTTTACAAGAATACGGCTTCTCACCTGTGAGAGTTCTCTTCTGCACCAACAAACCATCCTGTCCGGTGGAACTTTTAACAAAGATTTCACCACTTTTCTTCTTATCATTGAAAGTTGTTAAATTCTGACGTAATTGAGGTTTTTTCTGGACCATATTTCCACATGTTTCCTCACAAAGAAGCTTTTCACATTCAGCCTGCTTCTCTGACACAGGGAACTTGTCCACACAATCACTCTGAAACATGCTTCTTCTTTTCATCTCTACATTTCTACTTGATTCTGAGTCAACAAGTTTTTTCACATCGTGGACTTCAGAGTCATGAGAGAGGAACTGCTCAGTGTCTGGTACTTCTTCTGGTTCACTCAGGGAACTTTGTTCCTCAATTGAAGGAACCCTAAAGGAATCACCTTCAAACTTCAGTAGAAGCCGCTCTCCCTCCTGGCTGGTACCGAGTTCCTGGTGCTCCTCAATCTGTGGAGGTTCTGGTTCTTCTGGCTCCCCTTTGATCCGTGGAGGTTCTGGTTTCTTTTTGATCTGTGGAGGATCTGGTTCTACTGGTTCCTCTTTGATCTGTGGAGGTTCTGGTTCTTCTGGTTCCTCTTTAATGTGTGGAGGTTCTGGTTCTTCTAGTTCCTCTTTGATTTGTGGAAGTTCTGGTTCTTCAGGTTCTTTTTTCATCTGTGGACTTTCTGGTTCCTCTTTGATCCGTGGAGGTTCTGGTTCCCTGTTGATCTGTAGAGGTTCTGGTTCTTCAGGTTCCTTTTTGATCTGTGAAGGTTCTGGTTCTTCTTTGATCTGTGGAGGGTCTGGTTCTTCTGGTTCCTCTTTGATTTGTGGCGGTTCTGGTTCTTCTCGTTCCTTTTTGCTCTGTGGAGGTTCTGGTCCTTCTGGTTCCTCTTTGATTTGTGGAGGTTCTGGTTCATCTGGTTCCTTTTGCTCTGTGGAGGTTCTGGTTGTTCTGGTTCCTCTTTGATCTGTGAAGGTTCTGGTTCTTCCTGCTCTAGACTGGAGTTTGTTTCCGGTTTAAAGAGCTGCTCCTCCCTACAGTCACGGTGCAGTTGGAGCTCTGGAGGGACAAAAAAGTACAAAATAAAAGTTACATTACTTCTACAGTTCCTGCTTTAAAATGACTCAGACGAGTAATTTGATTACAATAAAATCACCAGAGGCAATTATGGCAATGAATTAAAGATGAAAAACAAATGGGTTAAAGGAACAATGAAAATATGAGCAGTAATAAAAAAGAGAATGAAAATGTCTGGTTCAATCTGCAGGGCGACTAAAATAGGAAAGAATTTAGATTTTCTTCCTTCAACCATAAACGGGGGATTTCATAGGAGGGAATCCAAATGGCTGCTCTATATTGGACGGCTTTTCAAAAAGGGAAAATATGAAACCATTTGAGCAGCTTAAAACTGAATTTGATCTGCCAACACAAGACTTTTATAAATTCTTACAAATTAGAAGCCGTCTTCTAAAACACAAAGGATGGGAATTCTTAGGTAAAGAACCAAATGAAGTAGAGAAAGTACTAATGACCAAGCTGGAGAAGAAGAAGAAAGTCTTTTCAAAGCTTTAGAAAGCAGCTGAACAAGACAACAACATGAACATTAAATAGAAATGGGAAAGTGAAAGAAGAATTGGGGGGAATCATTTAAAGAAGGACATCAAATGTTTAGGAGCATTATATGGAAAGAAGGTGAATGAAATTAAAAACACAAGATTTTCTGCTCCCACTAAATATGTCCTAATATAGTAAAACATGTGATAAATGCTGGAGGGGTTGTGGTCCAGTAGGAGACTAGAGACATATATTCTGGGACCGTCCCAAACTCAGAGAATATTGGAAAAATATACAGAAAGAGATCAAAAGAATCTTGGATGAAAACATTGATTTAGACCTGAAATGATTTTTATTGGGTTTTAAACCCAAAAATGATTAGAATGTTACTTATTGTAGAAAAGTAAAAGATTAGAGTGTGCTGGCTGGAACCAAACCCCCCCTGCATAAAGCAATGGTGGGACCCAATCAAAGATGTGCTGAATATGGAACAAGTAAGAGCAAGGTTCCAAAACAAAGTGAAGGAATGTGAAGACCTGTGGTCTCCCTATATACAAAGGAGGATTCAAACAGAATCACCCCACAAGGGACTTACTTCATTATTTACAAAGCACTCTCATTGAGATCTACTGCTTTGTTTGTTTTGATTTGAATTAACATCTCTAACTAAGGTATTTACTTGTTGTGTTTGCATTAAGCAGATTTGTTTTAGGATCATTTCATTACATTATTTAGACATTTAAGAAGCGGGTGTCTGGACACATGGTGAAAGGGGGAGAAGAATAAAGAGGTAGAAAGGTAGACATACATTCTAGGAAGGAGACGGAGGGCATCCATCTTTCTCTTTCTTTTTCCTTCTCTTGATTGGATGGAAGGTTTTTTAACAGACCTTCAGTACGGCTGTTTGTATGGAGGGACGGCTGTTTAAAGTAGGAATGGAAAAGAGAAGTTTCATTTATCTAGAATCTATTAATTTATCTTTTCATTTACTTAATGACAAAAGACTAGATTAATAGGAGGAACAGAGGAGGAAGAGAAGGGAGGGTCCCACATTTGTTGATGATGTCATTTAGTTGTTTGGTTCTTTTGGTTTTTATGTCCTTCTAAACAGATATTGGAAATGTATTTGTAAGATAAGAATACTGCATGTACCATACTCATATGCTTATTTGAAAAAATAAATTAAAAAAGGAAGTGCAACAATCTTTTTAAACATCTTAGATGTTCATATTTCTAAAACTCTAGTTGCTGAAGTATTTTAACTTGATAATTCTTCCATGTTGCCATTTGGAGCCTCACTGTTCCAGAGACAAGAGGTTTACATTCTTCCAGGTGCTTTTGCCTCCATGTTCCTCCATGTTGGTTTCACTGATACTCAGAGACAATCGTCTTTTAATATGGAAACCTGGAGCCAGGAAGTGTCTGCATCCTGAGGCTGGAGGCTTGAGCCTGCCTTTGGAGAGAGGAGGGACTATTCTCTGCTGTGATTGGACTGGAGAGGACAGGAAGTGACCAAACACAGGAAGTTGCAAACAATGCAAATCCACTGAAATCAGAAATGATTAAGAAAAATACCCTCTATGTTTTGTCTATGGCTGCTCATATTATTATTTTAACCTTGTTTCAATGTATTGTCAGGTAGTTCCAGGTGATTCTAGACGCTCTTCTCCTGTTTCTGACTTCAACTACAACTGTGTATTGATTAAAACCTGGAAACATGGAAAAGAGTCAAAGTCTGAGTTCAATCCAAGTTTCCCTCCAGAGACACAAATCCTGCTTCTGTGTGCGGTGGATAAACCAAACCCAGTCAGAACAATGGAGATCCTGCTCCAGTCACATTCATGTGTTCATTCACACTTTTCCAGACCGGTTCTGTGGAGCTTGATTTGAGGGTTCCAGATGGTTTCCAGCAGTCTGTGCTGACGATCAACCTCCTCCTCGTGCTGGACGATAGTTTGTTCAAACTCTCCCAAAGCCTGAACTGAACTCATTGTTGCTGCACGAGATGAAATGTTTCCTCTGTGAGACACGACAACACAGCCGAGAGAGTCCAACAAGCTCCAAACAGTAGTGGAGGGCGGCTCGAGCTAAAATATCGACGTATTCTCCGTGGCTCTGCATGCTCCTGTAACTCCACTCGCGCTTGCTCAGCTCCTCTCGTTCCTGTTTCCGGTCTGACGTCACGCGATCACCCAGGAACCATAGACATAAACACGATACACCGCGCAGCCTGTCTCCGCCCGCCGCTCCGACACGTCAGAGCGGCCGCCATCTTGTGAGGGGCAAGTCTGACCCGTCAGCCTAAACAAGTCTCTGTGACCGCGATGTGTTTTCTGAAGAAAACCACGCAGATAGACATTTAGATGACTGTGAAGAATCATTGCTTTCATTTTTAATTTGTTAAATTATTTATTTATTAACAATAAACATGATGGAGCCATGACAAATATATGCAAAAGCCTTTATTTACACACAATGTGACATTTATGTACAGTGAACATGTACATCAGGGCACAAGTTATACATTTTTGTGTAACAAATTTAGATTTTTTTTTACATATTTACACACAATAACATATTTACCAATTATACTTTCATTTATTTGTACATATTTACCTTTAATATTACATAGAAAATAATTGTTAGATATTTACCTAGTACATATTTATTTATTGTTACACATTTATCTATTATTACATATTATATGACATATTCTCTTTCAGCTCTTCATTTATTAGATGTTTCACTCTCAGTTTCTCCAGAAGACCACACACTGTGCTCTTTGCCCTCCGTTCTCCATCTTTTCATTCCTCTTCTCTCTTCTCAGACTCTCCACCTCGGCCATGGCTTCACTGAGTCTGGCTGTCAAAGCATCAGGACATGTGGGCAGTGCATAGGAGAGGTCCTAGTGAAGAAAAAGGATTTACATGTTCAGAGTCCTGTGTTGTCACATTAATTCACTGCTTGTGCAAAGTGCAATCTGCTATCCTAATCAATTTATATAATAATAATGTTTGTGTACATGTCAGTATGTCTAAAAGGAGTGAGGTGTGACATGTTGCTCAGCTGTTTGAGCACAGCCAGACAGTACTTCCTACTGGGATCAGGCTGAGGTTCTCCTGCTGGAACAGGCGGGGAACAGTACACTGACTGGTTCTGAGCAACTCATTTCTTTTGAAATGTAATATTCTACACACTGCAACTAAAATAGCCTCTGTTAGATGAACCCAATAGACGTTGATATTGTTGTTGTTGTTGTTTGATGGCGAGCTTAAGCCAGGGAATAGAGAGCATTTCCCACGGCTCCATCTCATCTATGTCCCAAGTTAATGTTATATGAGCTAAACACAACGACAACAACAATAAATATGTTTTTCCTACCTGTGGAAGGTAATCCCACGCTGTCCATTGTCCTTATTTTGTCTGTTTGAACAACCAAAAGCAGAACAGTGATGCGGTATCTTTGCTGAAGTCCTGACAAATGCCCCTCCCAAGATGGCAGACGCATTGACGTATGTTCCTGCCACTTGGTGAGGCGTCTAGTGTATATGTCTATGTGTGTGAGCCTCTAGTTTTCACACCATACAGTGATAAACGATCTACTAGAGCAGTGGTTCTCAAACTTTTTACACCAAGTACCACCCAGAAAATACTCAGCTCTCCAAGTACCACCATAATGACCAACACTATACAGTAGCCTAGTAAGCCTCAGCATTCATCAAAAACAAGGCAGAGGTTTTATGCCTAAAGAAGTATATTTAATATTGTGAGCCATTGTCACATTTTACACAGCAATATAGGAAAATAAAAGACTGTACTTAAATAATGATGATTCAATTAAACTATATTGCACAGAAAAGTTAAATACTTACTCATAAGTACTTAAATAAATGAAAAACAAACGAACAAAAAAACAGTTCTTAAAGATTAAATAAAACTGTACTGTACTTAAATGTTAAGTAAACAATGTACTGTACTTGATTAAAAAATAATCTAAACAGGCTGCTTTCTGAAACAGAAACACACACACACACACACACACACACACACACACACACACACACACACACACAGAGGAAGAACAATAAGATTAAGAATAAAACTATGATAAAACAGATGGTTAATGGATTCTAGCGAATGTCTCTCTATCATTCTACTATAGATCTGGGATCCCCCCTCCCTTCTCGTGTCACATGGCCCCGCTTGAGCCAATCAAAATGAAACATGGCTGTCATTTCAGGAAATTATGTTTTATTCACTGACTGAGTATTTCAGACGATAAATATGATGAAGTAGATAACGGCTTTAGAAGCGATCGAAGTAACTCCTCTTCCACCGTCCAATTCATCCATATTAGTAATCAGCGGGCAGCGTTACGGCAGTGGCGGCACTTCGTGTCACGATCGCCCGTAATGCTACGCTTAGCGACCCGCTAACCTCCGGGACTCGACGTGAAAAGTCATTTTACACACAAAATACTTCACTTTTTTCACTAGAACCAGCTTCGATAGGCCTTTTCTCACAGAGCTGCTAAATCCCGTGTTTTCAGGTGCAGTACACACTAAGTTAGGGTATAAACGCTCTACCGTGAGTTGCCGTGACGCGAACCCAGAAATGAGGTCCCTTTGTCGGGGTCAGTCCACAGAAAGAGCCGCTGAATAACCGTTTTCACATAAAAACTTTATCTTTTATAAGAACTTGATTGTATATGTCGTTATTCATGGTACAGGGGAGGAACTCTTGGAAATTCATGTTCAGAAACGTTGTCCGGAGCTGTATAGGTGGAGATTCCCACCTGTACCACCATCAGGTGGGCATGACAACGCCGACTGGCACAGCTGGTCACCCTGTAACTGATTAGTTCACACGCCGGGACCAAATTTTCAAGAAAAACACTTTATATAGTGAGATATGAACGTAAAAACAACAGCAGTGAAAACAGTCAAAATGAGCTTTAGGACCCAAAGGGTTAAAAACCTCCACCTCTTGCCATCAATTCCTGCCTGCTACCGTGAATAACTGTTGGTGTCAGCGCATTTATATTTATTTCAGTGATCCTCTGGCGTACCACTAGATGGAGCCCCGAGTACCACTAGTGGTACACGTACCACACTTTGAGAATGACTGCTCTCCAGGAACAATTCGATTTCATCCCAGATAGACTCTAGTGTTTTTCCACAGATGCACCAATCCACATTTTTCCACTTCCAATCCCATCCCAATACCTGAATTTGGATATCTGCTGATACTGATACTATTCCGATACCAGAGCTCTGTTTGCTTTATTATTATTATCATTATTGTTGATTTGGTATGAGGCTGTAATAAACTCCTGTTTACTGGAAAGTATGAAATGTATGAAATTAACTCAAATTTTTGATTCTGTGAATAATGAGACCATAAGTGAGGTGTATGTGTGTGTGAAAGGAGTGTGTGTGTGGAGCGTGCACAATTCATACTTACCTGGTAGGGGAGATACCATGATCAAGAAGGTGGTTCACCCAGGGTGAGGCTCAGCCATTGCACTCTGGCTGTGCTGACCCCTGCGAATTCCCCAAATGTGGGAATCTCGACTGTATAATTTCTGGTAGTGGGGGACTGCGTCCGCGCTCTCCCCTCATCACTTGTTCAAGAAAATGCTTTATTTCCAAACATTCCCACATCTTGCAGGAAGATATTAGTTGTTACTCAGCAGTTTCATTTCAGTGTTGATCTTATATAGTCTTCAAGTCATGCAGAGAAAAGCACTGACTGTGTTCAAGGCTCTATGATTATTTAAATATAAGTGTAATAGGCCAAACAGGGGTAAAATAAAATAAAGGAAGCTAAACAATACATAAAAGCATAAATATATAAAACTGGAATACAGGGTTGCAGCTATTGATTCTTTTTGAAATTGAGTGTTTTACCAAAGAGTTGAACATTTTCTAACAACAATACTATTACTATATGTGTGACAGAAAAGACAGGCCAGTTAAAACCAAATAATTGGCTTTTGTTTGTGAAACAAATGACTCAATTAAATAAAGAATAATTGATAATTGTCAACTTAAGTTTTTGGCTTAACTTTGTCCTTGTCAGAAATAACACATAAACCTTTAAATGTAAAGTAAATTAATTGATAAATACAACAAGTGAGTGAAGCCTATTTGGCCTCAATGTTGTCCTTTCCTCTACAGGAACAATTATATTTCATCCCAGATAGACTCTAGTGTTTTTCCCATGCGAATAATGAGACCATAAGTGAGGTGTATGTGTGTGTGAAAGGAGTGTGTGTGTGGAGCATGTACAATTCATACTTACCTGGTAGGGGAGATACCATGATCAAGAAGGTGGTTCACCCAGGGTGAGGCTCAGCCATTGCACTCCGACTGTGCTGACCCCTGTGAATTCCCCAAATGTGGGAATCTCAACTGCATAATTTCTGATAGTGGGGGACTGCGTCCGCGCTCTCCCCTGATCACTTGTTCAAGAAAATGTATTATAATCAAACATTCCCAGATCCTGCAGAAAGATAGTAAGTGTTACTCAGTAGATCCATTTCTGTGCTGATTATATTAAATCATCTTGATCTGCAAGTAATGCAGAGAAAAGCAGTGATAGCTAGCCTCTATGAATGTTTACATATGAAATAGACCAAACGCGTAGAACATATTAGAACACAAACAATACAAAAAAGCACAAGTCCCTTAAAACTGTAATACAGGGTTGCAGCTAATCATTTGTTTTGAAATTGACTATTTTACCAAAGATTTAAACATTTTCAAACAACAATACTATTACTAAATGTGACAGAAAAGACAGGCCAGTTAAAATCAAATACTTTGATTATGTTTCTGAAGAAAAAATTACTCAATTGAATAAAGAATAATTGATAATTGATAATAACACTGAAGTTTTTGGCTGAACTTTGTCCTTTTCAGTAATAACACATGAACCTTTAAATGTAAAGTAAATGAATTGATAACAGAAATACAACAAGCGAGTGAAGCCCATTTGGCCTCAATGTTGTCCTTTCCTGTACAGCAGTGGTTCTCAAACTTTTTACACCAAATACCAACCCAGAAAATACTTGGCTTTTCAAGTACCACCATAATAACCAACTCTATACAGTAGCCTAGTAAGCCTAAGCATTCATCAAAAACAAGGCAGAGGTTTTATTCCTAAAGAAGTATATTTAATATTGTCAGCCATTGTAACATTATACACAGTTAGATTAGTAACACTACGCTTAAATATAGGAAAATAAAAGACTGTACTTAAATAATGATTTAATTAAAATATATTGCACAGAAAAGTTAAATAAACATTATTAGTTGCTACGGTTGATGGTAGTCATGGCAGCAGGTCCAAGGGGGCAGGGCTTAACTCCTTTGATCCCGTGTGACCACACCGAGCCTTGAAGTTGGTAAAGGCGCTTTGTGATGTCACACTGAGCTTTGAAGAATCACCCAACAGAGTTTACAGAACCAGTTGGCTCTTCTCTCATCAGTTAACCTCAGGAGACACCAGTCCAGGAACTTTTACAACCAGAATTCAACTATTTTTGAAGTGCCACTTCTAAACTTTGTCCACGAGTGTTTTAACTGGGGAAGTGAGTATATTGATTGTTTTGTTGGTAAAAGGTGAAGCCACAATATCCAATGATGACGTTAATATTGAGAACGTATATCAGTTTAGGTTTTTGGGAATCATATTCTGTCTGTGTGGATTTCAAACTTTAGGCACTAGGAGGCGCAGTTGGACGCAGACGTGCGGTTTTGCTCCATCTAACTGATAAAAGTCATTTCAAATCGCGGGAACAAAAAACAAAACACCTCAGACCTCGGCCAGCCACCTGGCGACTGGGATGTTCGGTCCTTGAGCTGCACCTTTAGACTTCGAGAGCGTGCACGGAACGCAGCGCAAAGCCTGTCATGATAGCAAATAATAGTGATAAACGATAATATTTCTGTTTTCATACCATTTTTCCACTAATATATTAATAATGGTATAATAATGCAAGTATACCCTTTTAAAGATAGATAAACTTTTATTTCTTCAGAATATTTAAAATTGGAATTGTATTATGAAAAGAGAGATTGTAAATATCCAAAGTAAATAATCAAAACAACCTCATCTCTCTCTCTCCTCCTCACGGGGCTCTCATGCTGTACTCAGGTGTGCCAGGTGCCCCGCCTCCCCACACAAGAGTGATTGACAGGCAGTGTTGGGAAGGTTCAGTTTCTACATGAACTAGTTCAAAGTTCAGTTAACAGATTTTAATATGAACTAGTTCAGTTCATAGTTCTAAATTCAGAGTTCCAAAAATACGAGTTCATAATTCTTTTTTTTCAATATGTTGCTGCGAGCTTTGGAGTTACGTGATGCACTTGAACGTATCACCCAGTTTCAGCAGCATGAAGCTTGTTAACCCTTAACTTCCACTACAACATCACTGACAACTGCTGCTATTACTCTCAGGATGAATTCAACAGGACAATTCAAAGGGACAATAAACTTTCAATTTTACCTTCAATAGTTGGAGCTTCTATTCAAACTTCAGCCAAATCAAACAGTATGTAGGTCAGTTCAAACAACCATTCAGTATTGTCACCATCTCTGAAACATGGATCGGCACTGAGAAGGGAGCTGATTTGAGCTGATGGATACGAGTTCAACTCCTTAAACAGAGAGGGGAAGGCGGGTGGAGGGGGAGCTATATATGTGGGTGTAGACCTGAAATATAAAGTGGTGGAGAAAATGACAAGAGCAATGAAAGATGTGTTTGAATGCAACACAGTTAAACTCTGTATGAAAAAAAAGAATGTAATTGTAAGCTGCATTTATAGAACACCAGGGGCCAGTTGTTCAAAAAAAATTTAATCTGGATCAAAATGATCCGGATTTGAAAATCTCTTTTGTTGTTTTCCAGGATCAGGTAATCCGTCTTACTTTTAAACTGGTTTTTCAAAGCGACATTGGCTTGGATCACCCTGATCTTGATACACAGTTTTCAAGATTACCAAATCCAGATTACCAGTGCTCTAAATGGGACAACGTATCACAATGTGGGCTACCAGTAATGTAAAGGTTCAGGGTTTTACCATGAGAGCAAGGGATTGTGGGTAATGGTGTTGCTCTGTTTATTGGTGGAGGAGAAACCATCCGTTTCAATCCTCACTGACTGGCTGCAGGATTGAACAACTTTGGTGTGAATCAGGAAAAATCTCCTTCTGCACCTCCCGCTGCACCTCCTCATGCACCTCCTCCTGGGCATCCTCCTGTGCCTCCTCCTGCACATCCTTCTGTGCCTCCTCCTGTGCCTCCTCCTGCGACTCTTCCTGCGTCTCCTCCTGCACACATACAAACATAAAAGTCAGTAACTTAATACAGTTGAAAACAGAAACTTTTGCATAAACACAGCAGCAAGTCGTCAGGTGAGTCGGGATCGATTGTAAAAGGAGGAAACGTTTGTTTGGACCTGTCCTGTTTATCAAACATGTCCTCCATCAACTCTTTCCAGTTGTTATTTGGGCTGATCTGATCACATATGTTGAAAATATGAGCATTTATAATCTACACAGCAGGAGACGAGCCATGGCACCGCCAGTCACAGGCGCCGTCCCTCTGGACGTCTGGGGGCGTCCCAATGTAGATAAGATTTGTTTTCTGTCAGGACGTCTTCAGCTTTCTCTCGTCATCGATTCAAGCCGACATTCATGTTCCCGATACACCTAAACAAAGGACCTCAGTAGGTCACAAGATCAGACAATGGAAGTTGATTTGGGAAGAAAACATGTTCAGAAATAAACCACAGAGTGCCTCTTCGTAATGAAACAATGAGTGCTCGTGCTCGACAATGAAATCGATTTCTCAAATAATGCAAACAGAACTGCTAAGTACAGTGGACACTCCTTGAGAACCCTGCACTTAGCAGAGTGGCGCAGCGGAAGCGTGCTGGGCCCATAACCCAGAAGTCGATGGATTGAAACCATCCTCTGCTAGTGACAGTTCAGGTTTTCTCCTCTTCCAAGTTTTCACAGTCAAATAACCATGTTCAAGGATCCAACACTTGCTGCAAATCAAGACTCTCACTGGAATGGCTGTGAATGAGTGCAAAACATCAACGCTTGTTAACAATGGTCTTGATCTTTGTCTAATGAAAGAACACCATTCTGATGTTGCTCACCCATGGACAGTCATGGCGTCAGAATTGGACGAGCCCTTAAAGGTAGTAAATATGGTCAAAGTTTAAAGGTAAAACATGCCGTTAAGAGTTGCTAATGGTTTTTTTCAGTTTACATTGTAGTTCTTACGGTGTGTTCACCTGCAAGGCTCAATAAAGTTGAGAAGCATCAGTTTGAGAGAGCATCTTTTCTACCGCGGCTGCTCCAGGCTTCACTGATCCACAAAGAGGTGCAACTGTTGGCATTCCAAAAGGACAGTCAGGAGGACTGAATACATTCTATTAAAGTACTTTGATCTGATCTATTGAAGACTCTGATCTTACCTTTAACACTAAACAAAGAGATTCACAATTCAAGTGTTAAAGTGCAGAGAATCTCACAGCAAATCCACAATGTGAAACATCAAATAGATCCAACTGTCATTGAACACACACACACACACACACACACACACACACACACACACACACACACACACACACACACACACACACACACACACACACACACACACACACACACACACACACACACACACACACACACACACACACACACACACTTCTTCATCCATCAGACACCCTGTCAGAAATGGTGGAGGTGAGGACTAATGTTCTCCTCCACAGAGAGCAGCTGCTGGTAGCTCACCCTCTATGTTCCTCTGCAGAAAGTGATGAGGACTGATGTTCTCAGAAGAGCTTTTTTATCATCAAGAACAACTTTTCCCTCAGAGTGAGATGAGTTAAGTGAGGAAACCAAGCGGTCCAAGGAGCTGTGTTCTTGTTCCAGTCTCTTCTGGATTGAGTTGCTGCTTGTAGTCAAATGTTTTCACACGACCCTGTTAACCTCCAGCAGAGTTTCTGTAGTGTAGTGGTTATCACGTTTGCTTCACACGCAAAAGGTCCCCTGTTCGAAACCGGGCGGAAACACAAAGGGAACTTTTTGCAATTCATCAACACAGTTTCAAACATATTAGGAGCACAATGGACGACAATGATCTTGTTAAATAAGCAAATATAACAACCAAAAACCTTTTAACTGGCAGTGGTGGGATTTGAACCCACACCTCCTGAGAGACTGGATCCAAAATCCAGAGCCTTGGACTGCTCACCCACACTATAATCATATAACAATAATAACGCCTATTTATATAGCACCTTTCACAGACAAAAAGCCACAAAGTACTTCAATACACAGTTCAAAAACATCAGAAAGTACACAGAATATAAAAGGCCAAGACAAGACAAAATCCTAGCAGCACAAAGGGAGTTAATTAAAAGCCTGAACAAATAGATGAGTCTTAAGTTTGCTCTTGAAGGTGTCAACAGAGTCAATTGAGCACAAAGAGGGAAGAAGATCATTCCAAAGCCTCGGAGCAACAGCCTGGAAGGATCGGTCACCTCTAGTGAGAAAATGAGAGCGTGGAACCTTCAGCAGGTTCTGATCCACAGACCTCAGAGCCATTCAGGGGTGTAAGGCTGGATCAGATCACTGATAGAAGAAGGAGCCTGACCATGCAAGGCTCTGAAGACCAGGACCAGAACTTTAAACTTGATCCTATAGGACACTGGCAGCCAATGAAGTTCTTTTAGAACCGGGGACATGTGAGTCCTCCTATTAGTACGGCTCAGAATTCTCACTCTCCCCTCCTTTGCCCACATGAGCTTTGTCTTGGAGACATGTTGTAACCTGTGTTGATGCTTTAAATGTGCTGAGGTGTTTTTTCTCCTAATTCCACACTGTTCTCCCTTATAGAGCAGTTTGGAATCTGCTTTTCCTTCTCCTCTCCTCTCCTCTCGTTGTCTCTCTCTTTTCTCTCAGTTTAAAAGAAATTTCATTGTACTTGTTGCAATGACAATAAAGTTATTTGATTTCACTTCTCAGTTTCTTCCCACAAAGAGCCTGAACAGGGATTTGAACCCTCAACCCTCAGATTGAAAGTCTGATGCTCCAGCGCCTGAGCTACTGTGGAGAAGGTAAAAGAGCATAGCAGAGTGAACACGGCTGATGTGATCTACAGCCTGGAGAGACGTACAGAGCTGAGCAGAGTCAGTGAGGAGAAGTGCAGAGAGAGTGAGTTCAAACGGAGGTCAACCACCTGCAGACAATGTCCTGACATCAGCTGAGGTCCTCTGATGGAACAAAGAAGTAAGACAGACACCAGCTGCACATAGACGTAGTAGTGGACCTGTATAAGCAGACATTTATGGATGATCAATGGAACCAGGTCAGAGCACTAGTGTGGTAAAATGTGTGTTATATGAAGACCTCTGACCGAGGTAAGACAGAGACGTGTCCTCTGAAGACAGGGGGACCAAGTGAAGAGGGACACTACAGGTTCTAAAAGGGAGAAACAGCCAAAGCAGTTCAGTCGTCGGTGGGATCCGCGGCTCAGAGTCTTTGTTCTGGAGAATAAAGACTCTTTTGCATCCAAGTCCAACTTCTCATCTGCTTTTTGCTTCGCGAGGAAGTTTTTTACCTTTAGAGTTGGAGAATTAGAGAAAATGCTGGTGGGATCATCCAGCACCCCGCCTGGCCCAGATCCACGTGCCATGATTAATTCCACCACACTACCCAGGCCTGCCAACACAGTGTTGTGTCTCCATATGATTCTCACTTCTGAGTGAGACGAAGCAGACACTGATCCTGACCACCAAGGTGCAGAAGTGGAGACTCTTCTTGCTCACTGTTTTGAAACTCAACAAATTGTAGTCCATTGTTCCTTCCTGAAGATGCTGAAAAGCTCCGCTCTGGATTTGAAAAAAATCAGGAAACATCTGAGCAGACTGCTGGCTGTATTGCATCATATTTTCTCACTGCCTGATTGGCTGCAGGTGAGAAGTTTTGCTCAAGGAAAACAAGTTTTACTTCTTTATTTACAAAGTGACTCAAACTCAAAGTTAGGCTTCCTCCTGTCTGGTGCACATGGCTAATTTGCATATTGCAGGACTGACTCCAGTAGACTCTAACTTTCAGTTGTGGATGAAGTTCATCTGCAGATACTTCTGGACAAAAAAAAACAGAAGTGGTCTGAGCGAAAGCACTTTGGTGTCTGTTCACACTTGTCTTCAGGACTCACCACTTGTGATCTGATCACCTGAAACACAGTGGAAGCCTGCTGGGCCCAGAACCCAGAGCTCCATGGATCCAAACCTTCCTCTGCTACTGACACTTTCTCTACTATGTCTTCCAGAACTTTACGAGGGAGGCTGTGAAGTGTGATACCCTGATGGTTCTATCTGCTAACTCTGTTTGGTGATGTCATAGTGATGTAATAAAAGAATGGAAGAGATTAAAGTGACAACATTTCTTTCTTCACTTTGATCTCCACTCTCTCCACAAATCCAGGTTTTATACATTTTACACCTCACTTGGGTTTGAGGGAATCACATCCAGAACAGGATGGAGCACAGGAGCCATCTTGGATGGGTCTACTGTCCGTTACAGAGATCTTGAACCATTTGCATGACCAATCTGATTCTAGACAGACCTGAAAGCTAAAGGAACAAATCATAATGCTAAAGTCTGAGTCAAAATGAAAGACTTGCTGAAGTGCTTCAGTTTGGTTCAATTAGTTATAAAGACACAAACTGGAAATTACAATGAGGTTTCTCTGAGAAAAAGTCCATGAGGTGAAGAGCAGAGATCAGCCAGGCCTCCAACACAAAGTCTCAGTCTCTTTTGAAATTTAACACGAAGAAATCCTGGTTGATGACCAAAGTTAAAACCATTTGTAGGAGAGGGTCATGGTAACTCCAAGGGCTCATCTGGGAATTGATCCTAGGACCTCTGACACCCAAAGTGAGAATCATACTCCTAACCAACATGTTTAAGAAACTCATCGACTCAACTGATTGTCATAAATAAGTCTGGAGATCAACACTCCTGACAGCCTTGACAGAGCTCCTGGAATGACCACATCCTGACAAAAGTAAATGAAAACATTAGTCATGGCCGACCTTGAAATAATGAAGCTGAAGGTTCAACTGCTATTGGAGGATTTGTAACTTTATGGTCCATTTGACCTGAAGCAGTTTTCAAGTTTGTGAGTGAGTTCTGTCAGAGCCTCTGAAGCTTGTGTGTCTCCATCGGGATTCATTTTAATACATGGCTTACTGCCATGAGGACAAGTTCTCTTTGACATTTAAAATGGAGACGGGTCTGATCTGCTGTGTTAGCATTGGTGCTTCAGTGGTAGAGTTGTCCCCTGCCACGCTGGAGGCCTGGGTTTGATTCCAAGTCAATGCAACTAATAATTACAATACAGCCATTTATAATAGTGGTGCTTTGCTCATGCAGTGTGAGCAATCCACCGCAACAATCCCTTAACTCCATCAGGAATGTGAACCCCAGTCTCCTGTGTGACAGGTGGAGATACTCACAAGTAGTGATGCTAAATGAAGCCTCATCAACCAAGTTTTTAATTTTCTCACCACCAGATGGCACTGTTGGTTAGAAGATAGATTCTGAAGGACTGGCAATGAAGTGTGTTTTAAACGTTTGTTGAAGAGACAGCACCATCTCGTGGCTTCAGAGTAAAGACAGTGGTTCATGAAGCTTCATTTGGCCAGTATGGGGATTGAACCCATGACCTTGGTGTTATTAGCACCACACTCTGACCAACTGAGCTAACCGGCCCACGCTGGTGAAAACATCTACTTTCTTTCTTCCAATATTTGTGTTGAATGTGATTTGAAATGTTTTCTATACAAGAGCAAAACAAGATGTGAAACATACAAAGAAACCATCAGTCATTCATCCAAATCTTCTGCATCATGGATCAACCAGCAGCAGGAAACTAGTCAAGACTTTGTCTTCATGGGACAGCTTCATTGTTGACAGCTTTTTAATCACATTTCAATGATTTTGCTGCATATTTGGTTTATTTATTGTGTTTTAAGTTGCTGTGATTTTAACCAGAAGTGTTTTTATTGTTTAGTGTTTCTTACATGTCGTGGTTTTATTTCCCATTGCCCCTGAAGGCAACAGATGAACACACAATCATGTCCATACTCCACTTCTGGGTTAAGTTCAGTGTTCGTTCCATAACGCAACGTAACAATCCTGAAAATATCTCTACTTCTAGTGGCGGCGTTCTCCTCCTTTCCTGAAGTACTTTATGTTTCACTCCAGGAGTTCTGATCCATCTGGAGCTTTATTTGCTTTTTAATTGCACAAAGTGGAGGATGAGGATTTTTACATCATTTGGACATCAATATAATTTTAAAAAGAACTCATATTCTCACTTTCATAGTCACTTTAATTAAAAAAAAAACCTCATATTTTCCCTTTGATAGTCACTTTAATTTTATAAAGAACATCACATTCTCACCATGATGTTCACTTTAATTAAAAAAAATAAAAACATTTTTCCAGGTGAAGTTCGATTTAATGTGAAAAAAAAAAATCCTATTTTCACCTTTTTGTTGACTTTAATATAAAAAATAAAATAAAAAACCCTCCTATCCTCCAATAGAGACCACTGAAGAATTCAAACCCATCATCCAGGACAAAGCAACACTGTTGCTGCAACAAAATCCAGGAAGGATTGCTGCAGAAAATGAGCGATTCTGTTAATGAGTCACTTTGCGAGATTCTACAATATTAATTCATGGGACAATAGAAACACTGTGATCAGTCAGTTTCACTTTATTACAGCACAGACGTTTCAGGCAGAGCTTCCTCACTGCTCTTCCTTTACTTGATATTTTCATTGAGTTCTTTTGAGGCTCCGCCCCCCGTGTGAGCCTGTTTGTTTGTTGGAATATTAATTCCTCACTGTGACGGCAGCTTTTGTTGTCCTGGTGTTACTATGTTGTATCACTGGATCAAGGTGTCTGTTACTCAATACTACACTTATTATACAGTTCTTTACATGTTTGATCAGAGTCCTACCCTGATCAATTCCATAGACCAATATACAGTCTCAGTGATAGCGCCACCTGGTGGATGGACAGGAAGTTCTGCAGAATGACGCAGTATTTCAACTTTGTTATCATATTGTATGATGAAAAAATATCTTAACATTGTTTTTTGACTTTATATCAAATTGCATGAAAAGAAACAAACTCTTATTTTATTTCGTCATGAGTGGCCCTAAAACTCTTCTGTAGTAACAAGTTGGTCTGAGTTTCTTAAAGAAACAAACATATCCAACAATGTTTTTACAGTTTGGATGTGATATTATCAAATAGTTTTGTCATTTCTTAAAAAAGAATCTAATGATGACGTCATCACCAAGGTTGTGAAAAAGAACAATAACAAGCCTTTCATTATGATGAACCGGATGGAGATCAACGGAGATCAAAGCCAGAGGAGATCTTTGTTCTGAGCATCTCCATGGTAAAGGGAACTGATCTCCTTTGATCTGATAAGAGATCAGCACTGGAACCATGGAGATGCTGAGATCAAAGGAAATCAGCTTGATTCAATCTTCAGCATTCACACTTGCATTTTCTTCTGGAAATACAAACCACTAGTAATTATTATTATTATCATAACAGGTCTCTGATATATGGAGGAGTCAGACCATTCAGGGCTTTAAAAACAAGCAGAAGCATTTTAAAATCCCGTCTAAAACTGACAGGCAGCCTGTAATGATTCTACCAATATAAGAGCCATAATACAGCTGAACAGGTCTGGGATGGATTTCTTTATTTCTCTGCCATGTGTAGTGAACTAGAAATAAAGCTCAACACCACAGAAGCTGTTCTGCCCTTCATCATCTGCAGCCATATGGAAAGGACATACCAGTCAGTCACTAGTGCAAATGCAGAACGCACTTTCAGCCTGAAATGAATTTAAAACTCTGTCTGGGCATGAAGGAGGCCAGACTCTCAAAGCTCACTTTGCTCTCCATAGAGAGACATTGTGCTTGATAAGAAGGAGGTGGCTGAAAGGTTTGTGAGGATGAAGGAGAGGAAGATGGTGCTATAAGATATGAGGCCACGTTACTGTACACAGTTCAGAAATACCTTGGGGCCAGTTGTTCAAAGATAATCTGATTGGATTTTGGTTATGGGATTGGATCAAATCTTGAAAATGGGTTGTTCAAAAGGGATAGGAATCAGGGTTTGGGGAGCACAGAGTGAATGCGTGTGTGTTTGCTGGCCCGTGTGGCATTAACAAGTATTGTTGCATTGGAGTAGATGGGGGCGTGTGTGAGCGCGCTTGGGGGCGGATACGAGGCTTGAAAGGTGCACTCACCTCAGGGTGTGGTATGGAGAGAGACAGTTTAGGTAGCCACCAAATATTCTACAAGTCGACAAATATTCAAGCCAACTAAAAAAGTTGCCAAAATGACTCTTGCACACTTTGTGTTTTGTAAAAGGCCTTAAATAGGCGCGGCTCAATGTCCAACTGGGACTTGTGGTGACTGTGCATCCAGTGCTCCCTTTAGCTCAGACCCATTGTGGTATTGCTTCTCGGCCTATTGGCTAAGATCAAGTGTAGTTTCTGTTCTTATCAGTTTAATATCTGATATGTCCCCTATCTGGGGACTGTATATTAAATTGATTTTTGGAACAGGGAGATGGAATAGGAGCTTGCTCTGTCCACTCCACGCATCAACCTGGTATTGCAGGTCATCTGGGAATGGTCCACTCTCCTCTCCTGTTGAATGAAAGCTAAATAGTTCTTTCTTGAAGGGCTGAACTCAAAGTTAAGTAATGAAAGCAGATTTCAAAAGAAGTGTAGAACAAAGATCCTGTCTGTGTCAGCAGGGGTGTGAGCCTGTCACTGTTGCCAACTTGGTGACTTTGTCACTAAATCTGGTGACTTTTCAGGTCCTGTTGGCAACTTTTTTTGTGAAAAGCGACTAGCGACTTTCTAGTGTGTTTGGCGACTCTGAGGTGAAAGCAGGTCTGGTTCTGCAGTCACTGTGGTCAACGAGCAGCGGGTCCTGCTGTGAGCCCCTCCCCCGTCCTGAAGCATTGACAGACCTGCGGTCAGTCTGACAGTCCCTCCCTCCCTCCTGCAGTCAGACCAGAGGAGACCCTCACCACACTGCATCCACACTGAGAAGGAACCGCACATGCGCAAGGCCGCCGCTGGTTTACTGAGCGGCAAGTAAATCTAAATATTGTTTCAATCACACTGAGGCCTGTGGCCTGTACTAGGAACCCTGATCAACATATCCAGGATCTCTCTGTTTCCTGGGTTGACTGATCCTGATCACCGTTACTACCAAGCAGGTTATCAACTCTCTGGTTCAACCCAGACCTACGTGTGCTTGTTCACATGAAAGGGGCGGAGTTTGCAGCATCTGACCAATCACACACAGAGAAACTCTGCAGAGCAGTTTACAGATTACTGAAGGAGCAGTTAATCTCTGAGATTATGAAGAATTAAAACCCATCCAGCTGCTAAAAGCAACACTGCTGCTGCAGCCAAAGCCAGAACATTCCTGACTTGTTAATGCTGACTTGGTGAGATTATACCAGATTAATTCATCAGACTATATAAACAGACAGCACTGTGATCACTCAGTTTCACTTTATTCCAGCAGAAACGTGTCGGGCTGAACTTCCTCACTGATCTTCTTTTAGTTTAGATTTTCCATCCAGTTGTTTTGAGGCTGAGTTTCTCTTGTGTTTTATGTTGGAATATTAATTCATCACCGTGACGACAGGAGTAGTTCTGGTTCCATAAATTCATGTTCCTGCAGTTCTGTCAGGTGTGATCATTAAGCTCATTATTCCAGATCAACCCTCGTGGAGATAAACAGACTTGGAACAAGTCAAGAACAAAAACATCCTTCAAAGCCTCAGAGACCAGGATTTATTTTATTATGTCCAAAAGATTTCTAAATTCATTTCTCATCTCCGCTCTGCTGCAGCTCAGAGCTGAACCTGCGCACCAATCACCATCATTTAAGAATGGGCGGGGCATTTTCCAAGAGATCTGATTGGTCAGGAGGCGGAGCTTTGACCTCTTATCTAGAACATAACCTGCTCCGGAGGTTAGACTTTCAGGGTAAGTTACCCTGGTGATTTATCCTGGTGAGAAGTGACCGAGTGTCGTAGTACAGGAAACCCAGAGTTAATCCTTGAAGTTATCTGGATAGGAGAAAATCCAGCTTCGTAGTACAGGCCACACAACAGGCTTTTTGTTTTATTTTTTGTTTGTGTTCATGTTACTTAGTGTTTTAATGTGTTCTTTAAATTCAACATAGAACTTAACAAAATCTGGGTTTACTTTTGCTGATCTCAATTTGTGAATGTGAAATTTTCCAATTAGAATTATTAAATTAACCTTAAATTCTATTGTTGTAATCTTAATATACAATTAAACTTTTACAATCAATTTGAAGATTATTCTTTTGTTTTACACATTATATAATTCTGACTTTTAGATCATAGGGTCGTTGAGTAAGAACAGTAAAAATATAAATGACTTAATGATTCGTTTTCGCTGTTACAAACGCTGCATTTATTTTATATTCCTACAAATGATTGAACTTTCCTGGTTCACATGCCGATTATTACATTGATTTGATTATTGTTCTCTTATTTTTACCACTTAATGTATTTGATATTAATGGTGGAGGCGACGCAGCGTCACCACTTCCTGTGATTTACCACCAATGTGGGGCTGTGAAAGAACCGTAACGGTCAGACTGACACTCTGCTGACGGAGGACTGGGACAAACCCCCGTCATCACCGCTGCACTGCTGCAGCCTACTTGTAGTGACGTAGCACAATGTTGTGATCACCTTCATCTGGGGCGTTACTGCGTTGCTTTGCTGTGGGAGAAATCAGCTTTCTCAGTTCTGCAGTGATACTTTGTGCAGATTTCATTTACCCTGCATATATTGAGTTTGTTCATAACAAGTCATTTATATTTGCCTACAATCTTTGTCCTGCATTTTATTATGGTCACAATCAACTGATAAAAGAATAAAAAGTCCCCAAATCTTTCAAATATCATGAGAAAAGCTTTATTTTTATTTTCATTCAAATTTACATTTTGATGATGATTCGCTTCATAAATAATGAGACATTGTTCTCCCCCACATTAAAGTAGATGAGCTGCTTATCTTAGTAAAAAGTATCGGTATCTACAATACTGGCCGTGTACTTCAAACACTCCTTTTCCCTCCTCCTACTCCTCATGTCTCCAAAGCTGCTTCATACTGACACCTACTGGATTTAGGGGGAACTGCAGGTCAGTATTTCTATTGCATCCATCCAGTTTCCAATATGATGCAATAAAAGAAACTACAACTTCTTTCAACCACCTTCACAGTGTAACTATTCTTTGCTGTCAGTTTTTAATGTGTAACTATATTCAACATTGCTAAAAACACATTTTGCTTCTCTGTATAAAATGAGTCAAAAACTTAAAAACTTCCTGAGGAAAAACAAAAAAAAGGTTTGTTGTGCTAAAATGAGACCTTTAATCCACACATCTTTCCAGTGATGGTGTGAGGCTGCTTGTTGCTGCAGATCTTCTCAAATCTGGGTTGCAGTTGTGAGACTGTCACTGTAGAGGAAAGGACAACATTGATCCCGGTACTGACATCAACAGTTATTCACGGTAGCAGGCAAGAATTGATGGCAAGAGGTGGAGGTTTTTAACCCTTTGTGCCCTAAAGCTCATTTGGACTGTTTTCACTGCTGTTGTTTTTACGTCCATATCTCACTATATAAAGTAATTTCCTTGAAAATTTGGTACCGGCGTGTGAACTAATCAGTTGCGGGGTCACAGGCTAATCCAGTCAGCGTTGTCATGCCCACCTGATGGTGGGTACAGGTGGGCATCTCCACCTATACAGCTCCGGACAAGGTTTCTGAACATGAATTTCCAAGAATTCCTCCCCTGTACCATGAAGAACGACATATACAATCAAAGTTCTTATAAAAGATAAAGTTCTTATGTGAAAACGGTTATTCAGCGGTGCTTTCTGTGGACTGACCCCGACAAAGGGACCACATTTCTGGGTTCGCATCACGGCAACACAAGGTAGAGAGTTTATACCTTAACTTAGTGTGTACTGCACCTGAAAACACAGGATTTAGCAGCTCTGTGAGAAAAGGCCTATCGAAGCTGGTTCTAGTGAAAAAAGTGAAGTATTTTGTGTGTAAAATGACTTTTCACGTAGAGTCCTGTAGGTTAGCGGGTGGCTAAGCGGAACATTACGGGCGATCATGACACAGAGTGCCGCCACTGCCGCAACGCTACCGTAACGTAACGCTGACGTCACGCCGCCATAACGCCGCCGGAATGCTTCCGTAATGCTGCTGCCGTAACGCCGCCGTAACGAAACGCTGCCGTCACGCTGCCGTAACGTAACGCTGCCGTCACGCTGCCGTAACGCCGCCGTAACGCCGCCGTCATGCTTCCGTAATGCTGCTGCCGTAACGTAACGCTGCCGTCACGCTGCCACCACGCTGCCGTAACGTAACGCTGCCGTCACGCTGCCGTCACGCTGCCGTAACGCTGCCGTCACGCCGCCGTAACGCTGCCGTCATCCTTCCGTAATGCTGCTGCCGTAACGCCGCCGTAACGTAACGCTGCCGTCACGCTGCCGCCACGCTGCCGTAACGTAACGCTGCCGTAACGCTGCCGTCACGCTGCCGGCTGATTACTAATATGGATGAATTGGACGGTGGAAGAGGAGTTACTTCGATCACTTCTAAAGCCGTTATCTACTTCATAATATTTATCGTCTGAAATACTCAGTCCGTGAATAAAACATCATTTCCTGAAATGACAGCCATGTTTCATTTTCGATTGGCTCAAGCGGGGCCATGTGACACGAGAAGGGAGGGGGGATCCCAGATCTATAGTAGAATGATAGAGAGACATTCAATAGAATCCATTGACCATCTTTTTATTATAGTTTTATTCTTAATCTTATTGTTCTTCCTCTGTGTGTGTGTGTGTGTGTGTTTCTGTTTCAGAAAGCAGCCATACAGCAGTGTGTGAAGTTCAGTCAGCATGTTTTGATTTTTGTTTAATCAAGAAGAGTACATTGTTTACTTAACATTGAAGTACAGTACAGTTTTATTTAATCTTTAAGAACTGTTTTTTGTTTGTTTGTTTTTCATTTATTTAAGTACAATGTTTATTTAACTTTTCTGTGCAATATATTTTAATTGAATGATTATTTAAGTACAGTCTTTTATTTTCCTATATTTAAGCGTAGTGTTACTAATCTAACTGTGTATAATGTGACAATGGCTGACAATATTAAATATACTTCTTTAGGAGTAAAACCTCTGCCTTGTTTTGATGAATGCTGAGGCTTACTAGGCTACTGTATAGTGTTGGTCATTGTGGTGGTACTTGGAGAGCCGAGTATTTTCTGGGTGGTACTTGGTGTAAAAAGTTTAAGAACCACTGACCTAGAGAATACTACAATATTTAAAATAATCTTCAGTCCAGGAGACGGGTGACTTTGCACTTGTTTATGAGCAAGTTATATCGTAAAGAATTTTCTAAATATTCTTTTTTTTTTTTTTTTTTTTTTTTTTTTTTTTTTTTTATAGCCCTTGTCCTGTTCGGCAGCTTGGGCCAACAATATGATGTGATTGAGAGCCTTCGGAGTCAGAACAGTTTTTGGTCTTGCAACAGGGAGAGACCTGGAGTCTCCTCCTGTTGCCTTCTCCGTCAGAAGTTGGCATGGCTGCCGTACACGACCGGGGGGGAACGCACAAAGAGAGAGAGAAGAGAAGAGAGAGAAGAAAGTCGAGGGGGGAGGGGTGAGGGGTGAGGGGGGAGGGGGGAGGGGGGAAGGGGATAACATACAATGTCCTTGTTGTGCTACATATATTATTTGCAATAATCACACTCATCCAAATACTTTCCAACTGTTATTAGATTGAACCAGCCTGAGCAGCTCTATCTAGACGGTAAGATGATTTCCTAGATTAAACCAGCCTGAGCAGCTCTATCTAGACAGTAACGTGAAGCAGGAACATGAAATAACAAAGAGGCAACAACAAAAGAGGAACATGATTTTTAAAGTTTGAGCAAATGATGACAGACAACAAGCAACTTCAGAAGCACCTTTCGTGAGGAGTGAAAGTGTGTGTGTGTGTGTGTGTGTGTGTGTGTGTGTGTGTGTGTGTGTGTGTGTGTGTGTGTGCGTGTATGTGTGTGTGAGTGCGTGTGGCTTGTCCACTGGGTGTGGCCGGAACTGTTGTGGGGGGACCCGTGGTGACACCCCGGGGTCATAGGCCACCGCGCCCGGACACCGCCACCCCGGCAGACAGAAGCCCCCCAGGCCCGGGGAGACCCCAGCGAACCACCGCAGAGAGCCCCGCCCCCGCCCAAAAAGCACCCGACGGAGAATGCAGAGAGGAATCCCCCCCAGGCAAGAGGGGCCCACAAGAGAAGGACAAAGGGCACAGGGCCCCAGGCCCCGACCCAAGCCGCCAAACCGAGAAAAGGCCGGAGCAGGGCCCCCGGGCCGAGCGGGCCGAGAGCCCCCCCAACCCCGGCGGCGAGTCCCACCGCACCCCCGGGAACAGGCCCACCCACCGCCCCCCCCAACCCGGCAAGGCAGAGACGGCCCCAGCCGCCGCGACCCGGACCAGCCCCGCCCCCAGACCCAGGAAAGCGAAGTCCGGCGCAGGCCCCGGTCGGAGAACAGTCAACTCTACACCCCCAGGAGCCTCATATTCCACCCGCCCCATAACCCCTCCCCCCGGGTCTTGATTGGGAAACCCAACCCATGACCCACCCCGCACACACACACACCCACACACCCACACACACCCACACACATACACACCCACACACACACACACACACACACACACACACACGGAACGGGGGGGGGAGTGATGACTCTCGCACCCTCAGGCCGCCGGCCGGGCCCCCTCCCGGCCACCGCGGTATCCCAACCTCCACCAATCCAACAGCAAGTGGAGAAGGAGCACCGCACCCCAGCCCCCCCACAAGCGCCACGCCCGAGGGAGCGCGCCCCCCGCACTCCAGCCGCACTCACCCCGGGCCGGGGCGGGACCCCAGCGGGAGGTGCTGGGGGGAGCCACATCTCCCGCCCTTCCCCTGCCCTATAAGTGTGTTGGATGTATGTAAGGGTGTGTTTTTGTGTCTTGAAAAGGTGGATGCGATGTGTGTGTCTATGGTGCGGTTTAAAATTGGGGGGTAGCGGGGCCCGGGCGTTCTACCGCTGACAAGCGGCAGAACCCCGAAAGCGGCTTACCCCCTCAAGACCCTGCATGACTAAGTGTGGTTAAAATTGTGGGTGGTGCAAAGTCGGGGGAGGACCCAGACCGCAATTAAGTAGCCTGGACCCCCCACCTAGGCACCGCCCCACTGTTCCCTATTGTGGGGTAATATAAGGTGAGGTAAGGCAGGGAGGGTTCTGAGGGAGGGGGTCCCCCCGTCGCTAGGACCTTGGCCCAGCTGGACCCCCCGCGCTGCCCCACCCCACCCCCCGAGCGGCCGGCCTAGGACCCGGGGGGCCACACCCCCCCAAACAAGGCGCCGCAAGGGGACCCGGGCAGGGAGCCCCCACCCCACCCAACGGCCAGACAGCAGAGTCCGAGACCCGCAGGGCCCAGTGCGAGCCCAGCCGGAGGCCAGTGGCCAGGGCACCCCCCCTCATTCGCCCACTCCACACAGCCCCACACCCCAACCCACACACCCCAACCCACACACACACGCACACGCACACGCACACGCACACGCACACCCCTATCAGGCCCTGGAGGTCACTCTCAGTTAACCGTCCATCCAGAACCCGGAGCCCCCCCCCGTCCCCCGCTCCCCCCAATCCGGGAATGAGGCAGACCCGGAGCGCGGCAGCAGGGGCCAACCCACCCCACCGGGGGAGGGGGCCAGAGGGAGGACCCACCCCCAGCGCCGCAGCGGGCACCCCCACCGGGAAGGGGGAGGCCCCGCACCCCCAGGGCCCGGACAACCCGCCCTCAACCCCCCCCCAGTCGACAGCCCAGCCGGGGCCCGACACCCAGCCCCCCCATCCCACCCCAGCGGGCCCGACCCCGGCCCAGAGCAGAGCCCCCCCCACACCCCCGCCCAGGACTCCCCAGGCCAGGCCGTAGCCCCCCAGGATAGACGCCAGGACACCCCCGAGCCCACAGAGCCACCAACCACCAAAGCCGCGACGCCCCAGCCACGGACGGTCCCCAGAGCCCCGGGGTGGAGCCACTACCCCCCCCCACAGGGCTACATGGTGTATTTAATTATTGGGGACCATGTGGACTCAAATTGTGTCAAATGATTTTTCCTACAAGCAGACATTCTCTCCAATGTGATGTGGTCTAGAAGTAAGTTTTTAAATAACTTTATATTCAAATTACTTTTGTTGCACTTCCTTTTTTTAATTTATCTTTTCAAATAAGCATATGAGTATGGTACATGCAGTATTCTTATCTTACAAATACATTTCCAATATCTGTTTAGAAGGACATAAAAACCAAAAGAACCAAACAACTAAATGACATCATCAACAAATGTGGGACCCTCCCTTCTCTTCCTCCTCTGTTCCTCCTATTAATCTAGTCTTTTGTCATTAAGTAAATGAAAAGATAAATAAATAGATTGTAGATCAATGAAACTTCTCTTTTCCATTCCTACTTTAAACAGCCGTCCCTCCATACAAACAGCCGTACTGAAGGTCTGTTAAAAAAGCTTCCATCCAATCAAGAGAAGGAAAAAGAAAGAGAAAGATGGATGCCCTCCGTCTCCTTCCTAGAATGTAGGTCTACCTTTCTACCTCTTTATTCTTCTCCCCCTTTCACCATGTGTCCAGACACCCGCTTCTTAAATGTCTAAATAATGTAATGAAATGATCCTAAAACAAATCTGCTTAATGCAAACTGTGATGGAGCGGCTCCATCACGCGCGCTGACGTGGCGCATATCATCGCGGCGCACCCGCCGCGTAATGCGCGCACACGCACACACACACACACACCCACACCCGGACACACACACACGGACACCCACTTACTTACCTACTCTGCAATAACCTGCACTCACATACAAGCCAGTTTCCCTCTTTTGTCTGTATCGTGACCAAGGGTGCACACTTGTAGCGGGACGATTTCTCTCGCATACATTCTCACACACACACACACCTTCACTCACCTCCCACTGTAGCGGAGGGCAGCTGGCAGTGACGCGCCTGCAGGGTGACTGGCGAACCCGGGTCATACCACCAGCCAGCTTAAAAGGTGTGGGCCCGGAAGGTTTCGCAGTCACGTGAACACTATTATTATTTATTTCCTTTAAAACGTTATTGCCGGGGTTACTGAGGGGTTATTGTAAGCATGCATAAATCCTGTCAGTAAGGGGTAATTTATAGTTAATTATTGCTAAGATAAATTATAGAAAATATATTTACTTATGTAGTAGGATTTGGGTTTCAGAAAAAATAAGAACTTTTGTCCGCAAAAGGTTACGCCCAGTGGGAGGGGCTAATCGGATAAAACGGGCCGCGCTGGGCCTGATGAGGGATTGGACTCTTGTTAGAGAGGTGGTGACAAGTACTGACCTGAGGAGCATTATTCTTATATCCTGGAGTTGAGGATTAACTCTTATGTATATAGACCTGTACAGATTTGTATATAGAGTTTTCTTTGCTTTGTTTATTTTCCTATTTGGGTATTTTTCCATTTGTTTTGCACTTTGTAAATAATATGATCACTGTTTTGGCGAGGCCTGAACAATAAATTAGAAAAACAACACAGCTGACGACTACGCCATCGTTTTTCCCATTTTTGGGAAGGTTGTTGGGTGGACCCCGCGACACAAACACAACAAGTAAATACCTTAGTTAGAGATGTTAATTCAAATCAAAACAAACAAAGCAGTAGATCTTAATGAGAGTGCTTTGTAAATAATGAAGTAAGTCCCTTGTGGGGTGATTCTGTTAGAATCCTCCTTTGTATATAGGGAGACCACAGGTCTTCACATTCCTTCACTTTGTTTTGGAACCTTGCTCTTACTTGTTCCATATTCAGCACATCTTTGATTGGGTCCCACCATTGCTTTATGCAGGGGGGGTTTGGTTCCAGCCAGCACACTCTAATCTTTTACTTTTCTACAATAAGTAACATTCTAATCATTTCTTGGTTTAAAACCCAATAAAAATCATTTCAGGTCTAAATCAATGTTTTCATCCAAGATTCTTTTGATCACTTTCTGTATATTTTTCCAATATTCTCTGAGTTTGGGACGGTCCCAGAATATATGTCTCTAGTCTCCTACTGGACCACAACCCCTCCAGCATTTATCACATGTTTTACTATACTAGGACATATTTAGTGGGAGCAGAACATCTTGTGTTTTTAATTTCATTCACCTTCTTTCCATATAATGCTCCTAAACATTTGATGTCCTTCTTTAAATGATTCCCCCCAATTCTTCTTTCTTTCACTTTGCCATTTCTATTTAAAGTTCATGTTGTTGTCTTGTTCAGCTGCTTTCTAAAGCTTTGAAATGACTTTCTTCTTCTTCTCCAGCTTGGTCATTAGTACTTTCTCTACTTCATTTGGTTCTTTACCTAAGAATTCCCATCCTTTGTGTTTTAGAAGACGGCTTCTAATTTGTAAGAATTTATAAAAGTCTTGTGTTGGCAGATCAAATTCAGTTTTAAGCTGCTCAAATGGTTTCATATGTTCCCTTTTTGAAAAGCCGTCCAATATAGAGCAGCCATTTGGATTCCCTCCTATGAAATCCCCCGTTTATGGTTGAAGGAAGAAAATCTAAATTCTTTCCTATTTTAGTCGCCCTGCAGATTGAACCAGACATTTTCATTCTCTTTTTTATTACTGCTCATATTTTCATTGTTCCTTTAACCCATTTGTTTTTCATCTTTAATTCATTGCCATCATTGCCTCAGGTGATTTTATTGTAATCAAATTACTCGTCTGAGTCATTTTAATGCGGGAACTGTAGAAGTAATGTAACTTTTATTTTGTACTTTTTTGTCCCTCCAGAGCTCCAACTGCACCGTGGCTGTAGGGAGGAGCAGCTCTTTAAACCGGAAACAAACTCCAGTCTAGAGCAGGAAGAACCAGAACCTTCACAGATCAAAGAGGAACCAGAACAACCAGAACCTCCACAGAGCAAAAAGGAACCAGATGAACCAGAACCTTCACAAATCAAAGAGGAACCAGAAGAACCAGACCCTCCACGGATCAAAGAAGAACGAGAACCTCCACAGATCAAAATGGAACCAGAAGAACCAGAACCTCCACGGATCAAAGAGGAACCAGAAAGTCCACAGATGAAAGAAGAACCTGAAGAACCAGAACTTCCACAAATCAAAGAGGAACCAGAAGAACCAGAACCTCAACAGATTAAAGAGGAACCAGAAGAACCAGGACCTGCACAGATAAAAGAGGAACAAGAACCTCCACGGATCAAAGGGGAGCCAGAACAACCAGAACCTCCACCGATTGAGGAGCACCAGGAACTCGGTACCAGCCAGGAAGGAGAGCAGCTTCTACTGAAGTTTGAAGGTGATTCCTTTAGGGTTCCTTCAATTGAGGAACAAAGTTCCCTGAGTGAACCAGAAGAAGTACCAGACACTGAGCAGTTCCTCTCTCATGACTCTGAAGTCCACGATGTGAACAAACTCGTTGACTCAGAATCAACTAGAAATGCAGCGATGAAAAGAAGAAGCATGTTTCAGAGTGATTGTGTGGACAAGTTCCCTGTGTCAGAGAAGCAGGCTGAATGTGAAAAGCTTCTTTGTGAGGAAACATGTGGAAATATGATCCAGAAAAAACCTCAATTACGTCAGAATTTAACAACTTTCAATGATAAGAAGAAAAGTGGTGAAATCTTTGTTAAAAGTTCCACCGGACAGGATGGTTTGTTGGTGCAGAAGAGAACTCTCACAGGTGAGAAGCCATTTTCTTGTGAAACATGTGAAAAACGTTTCGCTCAACAGAGATATTTAATGACTCACAAGAGAACTCACACAGGTGAGAAGCCGTATTCTTGTAGAACATGTGGAAAAAGTTTCATTCAACAGAGTAATTTGACAAGACACAAGAGAACTCACACAGGTGAGAAACCATTTTCTTGTGAAACATGCGGGAAAAGTTTCAGAGGATCAAATGATTTGAAGATACACAAGAGAACTCACACAGGTGAGAAGCCGTATTCTTGTAAAATATGTGGGAAATGTTTCTCTTCACAAAGTCATTTGCCACGCCACATGGGAACTCACACAGGTGAGAAGCCATTTTCTTGTGAAACATGTGGGGAAAGTTTCAGTGGATCAAATGATTTGAAGATACACAAGAGAACTCACACAGGTGAGAAGCCGTATTCTTGTGAAACATGTGCGAAAAGTTTCGCTCAACAGAGATATTTAATGACTGACAAGAGAACTCACACAGGTGAGAAACCATTTTCTTGTGAAACATGCGGGAAAAGTTTCAGAGGATCAAATGATTTGAAGATACACAAGAGAACTCACACAGGTGAGAAGCCGTATTCTTGTAAAATATGTGGGAAATGTTTCTCTTCACAAAGTCATTTGCCACGCCACATGGGAACTCACACAGGTGAGAAGCCATTTTCTTGTGAAACATGTGGGGAAAGTTTCAGTGGATCAAATGATTTGAAGATACACAAGAGAACTCACACAGGTGAGAAGCCGTATTCTTGTGAAACATGTGCGAAAAGTTTCGCTCAACAGAGATATTTAATGACTGACAAGAGAACTCACACAGGTGAGAAGCCGTATTCTTGTGAAACATGTGGGAAAAGTTTCATTCGAGGGAGTTCTTTGATGCGCCACAAGAGAACTCACACAGGTGAGAAACCATTTACTTGTGAAACATATGGGAAAAGTTTCAGAGGATCAAATGATTTGAAGATACACAAGAGAATTCACACAGGTGAGAAGCCGTATTCTTGTGAAACGTGGGAAAAGTTTCAGTCGAGGGAGTCGTTTGAAGATACACAAGAGACCTCACACAGGTGAGAAGCCGTATTCTTGTGAAACATGTGGGTGGAGTTTCTGTGATCGTAGTAAATTGTGCCGACACATGAAAAACCATAAAGAGATGAAATCATGAAAGACTCTATGTGAGATGTGTGGATGGATTTCACTTATATAGTGTTTTTCCAGCGTATAAAAGCCGATTCATCCTCCATAAGAACAAGAAGAACGTTGGGCACTCCAGAGTCTTGCCGTACTAAATGATGTCATGTTCTTCAGCCAGCTCCCTCTGGCCAGAGACTTTTTGTTCAGCAGTACCAACCGTCAGGACTGTCAGTTCCTGCAGTTAAAACCAGACCAACATCATGTCCTGGACACAAACTTTCTCTTTTCTTACTGAAACACTTCAGAGAAATGTATTTCTGAAAACGCTTGAAGTGAGAAATAAGCTGCAGTTGAAAAGTTAAAAGGTTTTACAGAAGTGTCAGCTGTGAGGGGGTGAGAGTATGAACTCTCCTGCTGAACAAGCATTTTTTCCAGCAGCTGGCTGACGTCAGCGCTGAACTTTTCTTCTTCTTCTTATGGGAGGATGCAGAGGCCTTTAGCAGTCCCCAAAGTGCTTTACACTGTTAATCACATTCACCCATTCATTCACACACCAATGGAGGCGGCGACCATGCAAGGCACTCAGTCCATCCACTGGGAGCAGTTTGGGGTTCAGTGTCTTGCTCAAGGACACTTGGACATGTGGACAGGTGGAGATGGGAATGGAGCTCCAACGGATCTGGTTCAGGAAGTCCAGCTTGAGCCCAGAATCACAAGGTCTCCTCCAGTTTGAAGTCAACATTGCTGATTTAAACCCTGTTGAGACGCTTCAGGAAATCATTTAGTTTCTGGTTCGTCACCAAAATGAGAAGATTTCAATCAGTTTGGTTTCCATTTGTGTTGAACTGCACAGAGGCTGACAAAAGGTCCCTGCTTGATAATGAAGGTTAAAGAAGCACATTTCATTAGTAGTTCTAACAATGCTGCTTTCTGTGTTTTGAAAAATGTGAGGTTAAAAATCTTGTATGAGCAGATGTGAACTTTGAAGAAATGGAAGTAAAATGTTGACATGAATCCAATGGCTTTTGTTCTTCACTGTTTTTATTTAACATTAATGAGTCGTAATTTCATTTTTCACTCTTTTTACACTACAGAGGAAAAACTACTGTTTGTTTACCTGCAACACGTACTGAAGTACATATCATGAAAGTGAAACTCTACAGTGGAAACATGCAATGATTTCCTCGTCTCAAATAATTATTCAATTATAAATTATAATTTATAGTTAATTTACTATTACATCAACACATCATGAGTAGGGTAAAACTAACCTGTCTCACGACGGTCTAAACCAGCTCACGTTCACTATTAGTGGTGAACAATCCAACACTTGGTGAATTCTGCTTCACAATGAGAGGAAGAGCCGACATCACTATGAACGCTTGGCCGCCACAAGCCAGTTCTCCCTGTGGGAACTTTTCTGACACCTTCTGCTTAAAACCCAAAAAGTCAGAAGGACGCAATGGAAATACTGATGTGCTTAAATCCAGTAGGTGTCAGTATGAAGCAGCATTGGAGACATGGGGAGCAGGTGAAGGGGAAAGTATGGATAGTATGGAGCTCCATAGGAAAGGAGTGTTTGAAGTACAGAGCCAGTATTGCAGATATGTTTTACTTAGAAAAGCAGCTCATCTACTTTAATGTAGGGGAGAGCAATGTGTCATTATTTATGAAGCGAATCATCGTCAATATGAAAATCTGAATGAAAATAAGAATAAAGCATAATAAAGCACAGTGCAAATCGAGGTGAGTCAACAAAATAATTAACTATAAAATGCAAGTAACCTAAATAAGGAAACTTCAAGTGTACCATACACCATAAAACCATAAAAAAGCCATTAAACAGGGTAAAAATTCTTAAATTCTGACATATTATATACCCCCAGTTGTATTCCATAGAATACATGTAACCTAAATATAAGAAGAGTAATGTTACTTTGACAGTGAAATCAAAAGGGTTTTTCTATGAAACCATATTTATGTTTAGGATAAATATCTTTATATAGGTATTTATCTTTCAGTTCCAGTAAAATAATTCATTTAGATTTATTTCAACTGACTGAATATATTCCATGTCTCTCTGAATAGTCTAGAGTTAATCAGTCTACTGTAATTACTACTATGAAGACGATGACCAATTACACTGAGAAGAACAACATGAACTAATGCTGGAGATGATTAAATCTAACTTTCCTTCTATAAATCAGCTCCCTGGATATTGCTGCCTTGCTCAAAGGCCTCTGGCAGTGACTGCTGTCTCTGTGCCGGGGTCCAGTAGTGGTTTGGGGATTCCCCTCCTCCTCCCTCCGTTTCTTGGGGGGGGGATTTGCCAGCTAGATATATGATAAACAATAAAGTAAAAGAAGTACCTTTTAAAATAATCCACAGATTTCATGTGTTTTCTTAGAACATTTTTAAAAAGACAAAGACATAAATCACCTGCTCTCTTTAACTTGTACATGGATGAGTTATCTCAACAACTGAATAGTTGTAAAAGTGGATGTGTGCTGGGTAACAAGATAATTAATCATCTCATGTCTGCTGGTGATCTGGTCATTCTCTCTCCCAGCAGGTTTCAGCAGCTTTTAAATATCTGTTCTGAGTATGGCTTAAAATCTGATGTTAAATATAATGTTAAATATAATGTTAAATATAATGCCAGAAAGAGCACAGTTCTGATATGTAGAACTAAGGAGGAGAAGGATCTCAACTTCCCTCATTTTTACCTGTCAGAACAGGAAGTCACTGTCAGTAGCAAAACAAAATATCTGGGACATCTCATCTCATCTCACATAAAATGTGTGATGATGATGATCTGGATAGACAATGCCGTACGCTGTATGTTCAAGTCAACATACGAGCAAGGATATTTTCTATGTGCTCTGATAATGTGAAAATGACTCTCTTTAGAGCTTATTGTACTCCCTTGTATACTGCCCCCTTGTGGATTAAATATAGAAAATCAAGCCTACGACGGCTCAAGGTTGCTTACAATGATGCTCTGAGGATCCTGCTGAAAAAAACCTGGCTGGGAAACAGGAAGTGAGATGTTCTGTCAAGCAGGTGTTTCTACATTTCAGGCTCTCATGAGGAATCTGATGTATAAATTTATACGCAGGCTTGAGGACTCTCAGAACTCCATTATAATGTTGCTGAATAATCTCAGTCATAGTCCTGTAAAAAACCACTCATCCTTGTGTATGGTATTATTGTATTGGTGTGGATGTCTTTTATAAATAGGGTAATATTTGACTTATCTGTGATTATCCTATTTCTGATATTTTGTTTTATATATTTGTGAATGTTTTTTTATGGACTCCTGTGTCTGCAATAAAGATAAAGATGATGATGATATATAATTTTATTTGATTGTAAAGAAAAAAATAAGCATCATTCCAAACTAGTTCTGTGTACAAATGTTTATCCACAAAGAAATGTTAACTATGACTTTGAAGGAAAAACAGTCATTAATGTGTTCTTTTATTGATGAGGAAACAAGAGTGGAATTAATCACACAGTTTCACAGATAATTACCTTCAGCAGACAACATGGAATAAAACGAGATCTTGGGCTCAAGCACCAGTCTGTCCTGGAGGACCAGGCTTCAATGGTCAAGAGCGCAGAGTACAGGAAAACGTTGGTTTATAAGTATTTCTTTCACCCCTCCCTGTACATATGGTGTGGATATCACATGTTGTCTTTATCGAAACTGACGATATCTCCTGTTCTGTCCCGAGAAGTTTTAGACATCACAATCGTACTTTCTTCAGACAAGGAGGATGTCAGCCCGACATATGTTGCAAACTGGTGTGTTTGTAGTTGCATCCTCCCAGATATGGTCGTGTTATTAACAGTTCTGAACAGAAGCAAGCTGATTATTGAAGTCGGTTTTGCATTTTTGGTTCTTGATAATTGAAAATTTCAACTGAATCATCCTCTTCTTTGACAATTATCTTTCCCGTTTAGAAGGTTTCAGCTGTTAATTGGCAGCGATTTATTTTTCTCCACGTTCCCTGAGGTGGAAGTTTGGTTCTGAATTCCTAAAGGCCCCTGCATACTCCCTTTTTGAACCCATAGGAACAAGAAGAAAATTCGGCAGTGACGTCAGCCAGCTGCTGAAAAAAAGCTTTTTCGGCAGGACTGTTCATACTCCGATAAGAAGCTGCCGAACTCGCAGGCCACGCCCCCTTGCAGCAGCCACCCGTCTGTGATGCGGCGTTTAAACTTTTCAACGGAACAGTTTATTTCTCGCCTCCAGAGCTTTCAGAAGTACATTTCTCTGAACTTTTTCAGTAATAAAAGAGAGTTTTTGTCCGAGCGCCATGTTGGTCCGGTATTAACTCCAGGAGATGACAGCTATTTGTGATGCGTTCAGGTGCATCACGTAAAAGTCTGGACATTTTTACGAGCTGCGGCGCTCGTACAGTAGCGATGTTACAAGCTAAATATGATTAAAATATGACATGAATATGAATAGTCATGAGCGAACTGGAACACGCATGCGCAGCACACGGCAGTGCAGAAATTTCGGCAGTGCGGCTCCCACATAGTTCGGCCAGGGTGGTTGGCACAGCCGAAACAAATGTCTTCGGCCAGAGGGAGCGGGCCGACGGAAGTGACGTCATTTTGTTCGGCAGGACCCCGCACTGCCGAACTTTCGTCTTGTTCTTATGGAGTTTGAAGAGGCCTTAAGCCTGTACTCACAATCCTGAATTACAACATTGGGCTGTCCTAACATAAACATTGAGCACTCATGAGATTTAAAATGAAATCTTAAAACTAAGTTAATCTACAAATGGAGGGAAAAAATGAGAAGGGTTGTCAAAAATATAATTTCCCCCAGAATAATGGAAATGGTGATGGTTCCAATAAAGCCCAAGATTAAACACTAAAACAGATTTTCTCTTATTGGCCTCAGCCTTTTGTTTCTTCTCATTATCAAACTGAGCATCTGATCACCAAACAGCCATTTTCTATTGTGACTGTCAAGCATGGAGCTCATTAGGTGACATCATGAGATGGCAGAGTCCTGGACACAATGTTACTTACCTCTTCGAGTCATGATATCGGTGCTGCTGACTTCTGTTCTCACAGTGAAGTCAATTAATATGTTGAGTCCAAGCAGGGACAACTTTTCTTCTGCTTCAATAGACAAAATATCCTCCTCTCGCTAGCTCGGTTTTGCAAACGCATGTGGCATTAACAAAGGTATTTGTGAGTGATATAGCACTCAGAGATCAAAGGAGATTAAAGGAGAGCAAAGGAGAGAACATTTCATCAAAGGAGAGCAAAGGAGATCAAAGGAGAGGCTCTTTACTCGATGTTTGACCTACCTCAAATGTATTAGAGACGTGTTGAAAAACCATAATCTATGAAAGAACTCTGTCTTGTGTCTTTTCTGTCAATAGACTACAAGTGCCATTAACCCAGATCACGAGACTTTGCACCTCTTGAGCCGCCTCTCTTAAGACTGCACAGCAAAGAAAATGGAGTCTCCGTTTGGCCATCCCGCAGTCTCAACATCATCCCAGAAGCCTTCCTCAGCTTTAACATGGAATGGAACTCAGTATCTGCCTGCATCACCAGCACCCAGCCCGCCCTCCTCCAGGCCCTGTCAGCCTGATCACCTGCTCAGGCAGAGCATCCAACGCTCCCTCACACACATCCTGTTTGAAAGGTGAGAATAACTTTACACACTTGTATGAAACCCACAGCCTGTTACCTTTTGATTATCTACATAGTGTAATTTAAGGTGTTTTTTCCAAAAAGATATTGGCATACACACAATAGAATTTTACAATCAAGTCATAATATGCAACATGACATCATTTGAAATTCATGACCCTCAATTCCAGTCACCAGTCACATTTAAGTTATAATTTCATTATATGTATGATTATCAGAGTATCCTGACCCACATTTGCAAAACTATTTGACTTTCACCATTATTTGGTTCGGATTCCCATTGTAGCATTGATGCAAGAATTCATGACTGAGCAAGATCATGACACTGGCTGGTTCTTTGCCCAGTCATGAAAGGTCTAGTTCATTAAATATTTTGTTTCACATAGTAAATATTAGCACAGTACTATAAACTCAATCAAAAACACAATCATGACCTCATCTTTGGTGCATTGTTCAGAAAAAGTTATCAAAATGAAAGAGGATGAATATACAGACGGTTTGGCAACTCACAAAAAGACCAGGATGCTGTGATGTGCCTCAAACAAGGAGATTATTCTATATATACATTTCATCCATCTTCTTTACATGCTGCCTTCAGTTTGTCATAATTAGACTAAAATATCAACAAAACAACAGATTTTTATTTCCTGCATGTCAACCTCTCTTCTGTTTATCAGACATTTTGAATTGATGCCAGTTGATTTGATATGATCTCAGGTCTGCAGAGTTAGAATTGATCTTGAAATACTCTCTTCTGTCTGATGTTAACACTGACTACAAGGTGTGTGGAGTGGCTTAAGGTTATCAACTGAGGTTTGACTGCTCTATTTTGTATCCTGGTCTAAATGAGCTGGACCTGTTGCTTACAGTGTCAATACGCTGACAAGTTACATCACGGCCAAGTCTCTACTTTAACTCTGCCGAGATCCTCCTCACCAGTCTTTGACCCAGGGTAGAGGCTCCAGGGAGTGAGGCCTCACTGCCATGTGCGATGACACTGGGCGTAGCCCTGTGTTGCCCTCCGTCATGTCCTGGTTTCAGATGGTGACTAAAAGCAGCAACTCTGTGCTCAGTAGTGGAGGGGATTTCATGCAGCCCCTCGCTGGCACCAGCTTGTAGTTTCACTCCATGTCTGAGCGCAGACATTTCACTCTGGAGCCGCTCCATGTTACTCAGCAAGTTGGACTAATCTATGCTGTTAAAGGTGACAGGCGGTAGCTCATCCAAATAGTGGGAGACGAACCGAGGGAGGTTTTCTCTGCACTCATTCAAAACCTTGAAGCAACTTTTAATGTTGTTGATGTTTTTCTGATCTCCTTTAAAAGCCACACATCTTTGTTTGGTGTCAGGACAGAGTTCAACACTAGCAATACCATGATTTTTCAGACTTCCTCCAAGTCCCAGCTCTAAGTCAAATGACTCTATTTACAAATGAAAAGACATTACCTGAGGATCAGCAGGGGAGTGAAAATGAGAATCTGACTTGCGCATTGGAATTTTTCACACCTTGGATGTTTTGGAGTGTTTGGGGACGGGCAAAGCTCAGAGCTTCTTTTAGCACACTCAATAAATCTCAGCAATAAATTGTAGAATATTTGCTTGTGTGATAACCTATAATGCAGGGCTATTCAATTAATTTGGAATCGGGGCCAGTTCATGAAACTGATGAAAAGTAAGAGGCCGGACAAAATGAGTAATTACAGTAACAAATAAAGAAAAAATTACAACATATTGAAGAAATCAATGTATTGTATTTTGCAAGTATTTAACAATGTACTTTGTGCTACACTGACACATACTGCCATTGTGACACTTAAATTGCTTGTTTAAATATTAAAAAATCTGACCAGGCGAGCAATATCCAGGCCATATTAACAGGCAATTAGAGAAAAACAATTAACCAACAGTAAACATCACTTTATTGAACATAACTGTACCAACACAACTTTACAGGTCGCTATCCTCAATATTTATGATTCCAGTCATTTGATTAACAGGCAACATCAAATGTATCTCCACCAAAAATAACAACAAAAGTAAAAAAGTGCAAAATAAAGAGAACTGCAGCAACACAGCAGTGCATGGTATTTCAAACTGAAGCACCAAATCAGTCATTTAGAATTTAATTAATCAAACAGGCAAACAACCTCCTAGTGCACCAACAAATCCAAAACAAAAGTGCATAGTATGCCTCCAAATATAATTATAACAAAATAAAAGTGCAAGATACTTTATCAAGACAAAATGATTCAAATAACATATAACCATCATCTATTTGAAGACAGAATAATCACTGTGACCGTCCCTCAGTTGGCCTCTCTACAATGCCAGTGTTCAGCAGTTCCTCTGCTGAGGGCTTTTCACTACATTTCCTTTGATGGAATTGCATCAGACACCCCAGATTTCAGTCCAGCTGAGCCAAACAGTAAACATAAAACAATACCCATTGCTTGCTTGACTGATCACTTACATACAACACGAAAAGATTTGCAAATCACGCTCCAGTAAATGGTTGGGAGGGATCGATTCAAGCCGACATTCATGTTCCCGATACACGTAAACAAAGGACCTCAGTAGGTCACAAGATCAGACAATGGAAGTTGATTTGGGAAGAAAACATGTTCGGAAATAAACCACAGAGTGCCTCTTCGTAATGAAACAATGAGTGCTCGTGCTCGACAATGAAATCGATTTCTCAAATAATGCAAACAGAACTGCTAAGTACAGTGGACACTCCTTGAGAACCCTGCACTTAGCAGAGTGGCGCAGCGGAAGCGTGCTGGGCCCATAACCCAGAAGTCGATGGATCGAAACCATCCTCTGCTAGTGACAGTTCAGGTTTTCTCCTCTTCCAAGTTTTCACAGTCAAATAACCATGTTCAAGGATCCAACACTTGCTGCAAATCAAGACTCTCACTGGAATGGCTGTGAATGAGTGCAAAACAGCAACGCTTGTTAACAATGGTCTTGATCTTTGTCTAACGAAAGAACACCATTCTGATGTTGCACAGTCATGGTGTCAGAATTGGACGAGCCCTTAATCCAAGCTGATTCAGGTAGTGTTGCCGAGTCATCCAAGGTGTTGGATTAAGACTCCAGTCTCTAAGGAGGCATGGCTGCAAATCCCACTGCTGCCAGTTTAAGGCTTTGAATGGAATTAATTGCTCAAATCAACCAGTAATGATTCACTACCATCATTTATGGTCCTGATATGTTGGACACTTGTCTTGAAGGAGCAACGAACGTCAGCGATAAAAGGGGTCATATTATGCAAAATTGACTTTCTACTGGTATTGCAAGAGTAATATTAATCCCTATGACTGGGACTGACGCCCCAGAAGTCAAGAAAGTCTGTCACCTCTCTCCCTGGCTTGTTTCAAATTTTAAAGAGTGGATCATGAATCAAACTTTATACAGTGTAATCGCGGGGTGTAGCCAATCCAAATCTAGGTCAGCCCTCCCTTTTCCCAATTAGGCAGCTCTGCTCTGGCACATGGCACCATGTGAGGAAGTATAATTGTTAGTCCTTGAAAGGTTCATGGACACACCTGCATGTTTTAATACATGCTCTGCTGTCAGAAGTGGGATTTGAACCCACGCCTCCAGAAGAGACTGCGACCTGAACGCAGCACCTTGGACCGCTCGGCCATCCTGACATAAAAATGGCAAGGTCACGTTTTGCCGAGGACGTTTGGGGTTCCCTAGTTGGTCTCATCTCACAGCCTTCACAGCCTGATGATGTTGTTTGGTTGTCCAAGCCTTTACCATCCAGGCCAACACTGTCAACAAGTCCAAAAACACATTGGAAACAAATCACGCTCCAGTAAATGGTTGGGAGGGACCGATTCAAGCCGACATTCATGTTCCCGATACACGTAAACAAAGGACCTCAGTAGGTCACAAGATCAGACAATGGAAGTTGATTTGGGAAGAAAACATGTTCGGAAATAAACCACAGAGTGCCTCTTCGTAATGAAACAATGAGTGCTCGTGCTCGACAATGAAATCGATTTCTCAAATAATGCAAACAGAACTGCTAAGTACAGTGGACACTCCTTGAGAACCCTGCACTTAGCAGAGTGGCGCAGCGGAAGCGTGCTGGGCCCATAACCCAGAAGTCGATGGATCGAAACCATCCTCTGCTAGTGACATTTCGGGTTTTCTCCTCTTCCAAGTTTTCACAGTCAAATAACCATGTTCAAGGATCCAACACTTGCTGCAAATCAAGACTCTCACTGGAATGGCTGTGAATGAGTGCAAAACAGCAACGCTTGTTAACAATGGTCTTGATCTTTGTCTAACGAAAGAACACCATTCTGATGTTGCACAGTCATGGTGTCAGAATTGGACGAGCCCTTAATCCAAGCTGATTCAGGTAGTGTTGCCGAGTCATCCAAGGTGTTGGATTAAGACTCCAGTCTCTAAGGAGGCATGGCTGCAAATCCCACTGCTGCCAGTTTAAGGCTTTGAATGGAATTAATTGCTCAAATCAGCCAGTAATGATTCACTACCATCATTTATGGTCCTGATATGTTGGACACTTGTCTTGAAGGAGCAACGAACGTGAGCGATTAAAGGGGTCATATTATGCTAAATTGACTTTCTACTGGTATTGCAAGAGTAATATTAATCCCTATGACTGGGACTGACGCCCCAGAAGTCAAGAAAGTCTGTCACCTCTCTCCCTGGCTTGTTTCAAATTTTAAAGAGTGGATCATGAATCAAACTTTATACAGTGTAATCGCGGGGTGTAGCCAATCCAAATCTAGGTCAGCCCTCCCTTTTCCCAATTAGGCAGCTCTGCTCTGGCACATGGCACCATGTGAGGAAGTATAATTGTTAGTCCTTGAAAGGTTCATGGACACACCTGCATGTTTTAATACATGCTCTGCTGTCAGAAGTGGGATTTGAACCCACGCCTCCAGAAGAGACTGCGTCCTGAACGCAGCACCTTGGACCGCTCGGCCATCCTGACATAAAAATGTCAAGGTCACGTTTTGCCGAGGACGTTTGGGGTTCCCTAGTTGGTCTCATCTCACAGCCTTCACAGCCTGATGATGTTGTTTGGTTGTCCAAGCCTTTACCATCCAGGCCAACACTGTCAACAAGTCCAAAAACACATTGGAAACAAATCACGCTCCAGTAAATGGTTGGGAGGGATCGATTCAAGCCGACATTCATGTTCCCGATACACGTAAACAAAGGACCTCAGTAGGTCACAAGATCAGACAATGGAAGTTGATTTGGGAAGAAAACATGTTCGGAAATAAACCACAGAGTGCCTCTTCGTAATGAAACAATGAGTGCTCGTGCTCGACAATGAAATCGATTTCTCAAATAATGCAAACAGAACTGCTAAGTACAGTGGACACTCCTTGAGAACCCTGCACTTAGCAGAGTGGCGCAGCGGAAGCGTGCTGGGCCCATAACCCAGAAGTCGATGGATCGAAACCATCCTCTGCTAGCGACAGTTCAGGTTTTCTCCTCTTCCAAGTTTTCACAGTCAAATAACCATGTTCAAGGATCCAACACTTGCTGCAAATCAAGACTCTCACTGGAATGGCTGTGAATGAGTGTAAAACAGCAACGCTTGTTAACAATGGTCTTGATCTTTGTCTAACGAAAGAACACCATTCTGATGTTGCACAGTCATGGTGTCAGAATTGGACGAGCCCTTAATCCAAGCTGATTCAGGTCGTGTTGCCGAGTCATCCAAGGTGTTGGATTAAGACTCCAGTCTCTAAGGAGGCATGGCTGCAAATCCCACTGCTGCCAGTTTAAGGCTTTGAATGGAATTAATTGCTCAAATCAACCAGTAATGATTCACTACCATCATTTATGGTCCTGATATGTTGGACACTTGTCTTGAAGGAGCAACGAACGTGAGCGATTAAAGGGGTCATATTATGCTAAATTGATTTTCTACTGGTATTGCAAGAGTAATATTAATCCCTATAACTGGGAATGACGCCCCAGAAGTCAAGAAAGTCTGTCACCTCTCTCCCTGGCTTGTTTCAAATTTTAAAGAGTGGATCATGAATCAAACTTTATACAGTGTAATCGCGGGGTGTAGCCAATCCAAATCTAGGTCAGCCCTCCCTTTTCCCAATTAGGCAGCTCTGCTCTGGCACATGGCACCATGTGAGGAAGTATAATTGTTAGTCCTTGAAAGGTTCATGGACACACCTGCATGTTTTAATACATGCTCTGCTGTCAGAAGTGGGATTTGAACCCACGCCTCCAGAAGAGACTGCGTCCTGAACGCAGCACCTTGGACCGCTCGGCCATCCTGACATAAAAATGTCAAGGTCACGTTTTGCCGAGGACGTTTGGGGTTCCCTAGTTGGTCTCATCTCACAGCCTTCACAGCCTGATGATGTTGTTTGGTTGTCCAAGCCTTTACCATCCAGGCCAACACTGTCAACAAGTCCAAAAACACATTGGAAACAAATCACGCTCCAGTAAATGGTTGGGAGGGATCGATTCAAGCCGACATTCATGTTCCCGATACACGTAAACAAAGGACCTCAGTAGGTCACAAGATCAGACAATGGAAGTTGATTTGGGAAGAAAACATGTTCGGAAATAAACCACAGAGTGCCTCTTCGTAATGAAACAATGAGTGCTCGTGCTCGACAATGAAATCGATTTCTCAAATAATGCAAACAGAACTGCTAAGTACAGGGGACACTCCTTGAGAACCCTGCACTTAGCAGAGTGGCGCAGCGGAAGCGTGCTGGGCCCATAACCCAGAAGTCGATGGATCGAAACCATCCTCTGCTAGCGACAGTTCAGGTTTTCTCCTCTTCCAAGTTTTCACAGTCAAATAACCATGTTCAAGGATCCAACACTTGCTGCAAATCAAGACTCTCACTGGAATGGCTGTGAATGAGTGTAAAACAGCAACGCTTGTTAACAATGGTCTTGATCTTTGTCTAACGAAAGAACACCATTCTGATGTTGCACAGTCATGGTGTCAGAATTGGACGAGCCCTTAATCCAAGCTGATTCAGGTAGTGTTGCCGAGTCATCCAAGGTGTTGGATTAAGACTCCAGTCTCTAAGGAGGCATGGCTGCAAATCCCACTGCTGCCAGTTTAAGGCTTTGAATGGAATTAATTGCTCAAATCAGCCAGTAATGATTCACTACCATCATTTATGGTCCTGATATGTTGGACACTTGTCTTGAAGGAGCAACGAACATCAGCGATTAAAGGGGTCATATTATGCTAAATTGATTTTCTACTGGTATTGCAAGAGTAATATTAATCCCTATGACTGGGAATGACGCCCCAGAAGTCAAGAAAGTCTGTCACCTCTCTCCCTGGCTTGTTTCAAATTCTAAAGAGTGGATCATGAATCAAACTTTATACAGTGTAATCGCGGGGTGTAGCCAATCCAAATCTAGGTCAGCCCTCCCTTTTCCCAATTAGGCAGCTCTGCTCTGGCACCATGTGAGGAAGTATAATTGTTAGTCCTTGAAAGGTTCATGGACACACCTGCATGTTTTAATACATGCTCTGCTGTCAGAAGTGGGATTTGAACCCACGCCTCCAGAAGAGACTGCGTCCTGAACGCAGCACCTTGGACCGCTCGGCCATCCTGACATAAAAATGTCAAGGTCACGTTTTGCCGAGGACGTTTGGGGTTCCCTAGTTGGTCTCGTCTCACAGCCTTCACCCTGATGATGTTGTTTGGTTGTCCAAGCCTTTACCATCCTGGCCAACACTGTCAACAAGTCCAAAAACACATTGGAAACAAATCACGCTCCAGTAAATGGTTGGGAGGGATCGATTCAAGCCGACATTCATGTTCCCGATACACGTAAACAAAGGACCTCAGTAGGTCACAAGATCAGACAATGGAAGTTGATTTGGGAAGAAAACATGTTCGGAAATAAACCACAGAGTGCCTCTTCGTAATGAAACAATGAGTGCTCGTGCTCGACAATGAAATCGATTTCTCAAATAATGCAAACAGAACTGCTAAGTACAGTGGACACTCCTTGAGAACCCTGCACTTAGCAGAGTGGCGCAGCGGAAGCGTGCTGGGCCCATAACCCAGAAGTCGATGGATCGAAACCATCCTCTGCTAGTGACAGTTCAGGTTTTCTCCTCTTCCAAATTTTCACAGTCAAATAACCATGTTCAAGGATTCCAACACTTGCTGCAAATCAAGACTCTCACTGGAATGGCTGTGAATGAGTGCAAAACAGCAACGCTTGTTAACAATGGTCTTGATTTTGTGTAACGAAAGAACACCATTCTGATGTTGCTCACCCATGTTGCTCACCCCTCTGCCTCTTTTCTGTAATCGCTGTTTTTCTGGAAAACAAAGTTTGCAGAGGTCTCGCGGAGGTTTTGTGATAGGTTCGCGGCAAGAGATGCCAGTGGGGAAAACCAAGATGGCGGTGTTGCGTGCGCCGCCATATTTATTTCTTGGTCGCCGCCATCTTGAAATGGTGCTATGCGGAAGCATGGACGGAAATGTCGCAAAATGACGCGCCGGAAGTGACGTATGTAGAAGCCGACCCACAGGATGTGACGAAATGGACTGAACGTGAAGGAAGATACGTACACGAAAGCCGACCCACAGGAAGTGACGTGCGGACAAAACATGCAGGAAGTTACGTGGACGACACGCAAATGCCGGAAGTGACGTGGTGAGACCCACTCGACCTAAATTAAATCGGCGCACATTTGTTTTTTCGTCTTTGGATTCTTCACACGTGTACTCGAAGCTCAACGGAGTAAAGGATTTTCTTCTGTTAAGGTAAACAATTGCTTTCTTGTCTATGTAGAACATATCAGCCTGCACTAATAAGAATGAAATGGTAGCTGTAGTTATATCAGTATTAATGAGAGTAGGAATAGTTTTATAGTTTGGTTAGGAGCAATGCACGTAAGATCAGCTCGAATGTTTATGTTGCTCTTTCTATCTTTGTCCCATGTGTTGGTGTATTAAAAACCTGTAATTTATTACCACAAGAAAACCTGATAAAGTAAATGTGGGTTGAAAAGCTACCTTCTCACTCCTTCAACCGCATCACTCAGGCTGCCAGCATGGAGCCAGACTCTGCTCAGCCTTGTTGGCTTTTACTTTGCACTAACAACATATAACACACAGGAACCATCACTCATCCACCTACATATCCACTGATAAAAAGATCACACCTAATCCATCTGATTCCTCAGCCTCTGCCTCGTGAAATAATGTTAGAGTATTGCTTTGTCTCCAGCCATTGGTTCATTGTGTGTGTGTGTGTGTGTGTGTGTGTGTGTGTGTGTGTGTGTGTGTGTGTGTGTGTGTGTGTGTGTGTGTGTGTGTGTGTGTGTGTGTGTGTGTGTGTGTGTGTGTGTGTGTGTGTAGGATTCAGATAATTCATATTACGTTTTTTTTCTCTGATTCTTTATTTATAAGACATAAAGGAAATTATTATTATTATTTTTTTAATTATTGTTTTGCAGGATTTTCTATCTACATGTTTACATTCTGGAATGGGTGGAGAATGGGTGGAGGTCACAGTTTGCAGAGGCTGGCTTCATGTCCATTGTGCTGGAAAATCCACAAATGTTCCCAATGCATCATTCAGCTGTGGATGCAACCCCCAAAAAGAGAGTACAGGTACTACAATAGTTGGTTCAGTAGTTCAATAGATGCAGGTGGTATGGCAGAAATGACTGAAACACCTGGCTGACATATTGAGCTGCACTCCTTTATGTTGAATAGAACAGTTGTTTGATGATCACTTGTGAAAGCAAAATGTCAGCTGATTCAACAGTTGGCTGATTCCTTTTGTTAAATGACAGGAACAAATAAACTCCAGTAATTTTGACTTTAATCAAAGTGTAAATGTCACAGTTGGTGCTGCTTTTTATCTCATTTTAACTCATTTTATTTTTCTGCAGGATGATTGAGGTGTTGAAGGGGGGAGATCCTGACTGTATTCTCCAGAGAGCAGATCAAGGTGAGTGAAACAAACTGTGCTGTTAGTGGTTCTATTCTCTAGAGCTGCTATATGTTCTCTCTTTGCTCTTTGTCTTCAGATCTAACATGATGATCTCATGGAGTCGAGGGTCTGTTCAGACAGAATAAACCTCTGGAAGATGTCGTCAGCATCACTTTCCCTGAAGCAGCAGCTCAAACTGAGGATGTTTCCTTTCAGTGAGCAGCAGGTAAGAAAACATCTCATCAATCAACTTTGAGAGTTTTTACATAACATAAGTTTGATTTGTTTACTTTTATTCCTCTGTATTGCAGCAGATCTTGGAGATGCTGAAGGAGATGGAGGAAGTCACAGGAATCCAGAAGGAGGACCAGAGACTCATCCATTACGTTTTGATGTTTTGCTCCCAGAAGTAAGATGATCAATGGAATGGAGGACATCATAGAAGTAGAGTGCTCAATATATTGAGTTTTTGGAAAGCTATCTACATACACCTTGTCAATGTTTTTCAGATCATCATCAACATCCTGATGGCCGAAGGTCATACAAGGCTTGAGGCAGAGGTCATCATAGCCAGTGGGAGAAAGTTCTAACATGCTCTCACAGGGGAACCAACCGTACATGATGAACAAGAGAGTCTGAAGGCATCCGGTGATGTAGTAGTAATCCTATATCTTCCTGTGTTCATCTGATAGTAGTGTGAAGCTGCACTGCTGTCGCTCAACACTATCTTATCTATTGGAATCTTTACATTTACATTTGCATAATGTCTCTAAAATCAAGAATATATTGATAGAGTGACACTGAGAAGCTAATCCATGCATTTACTTCCAGAGTAACTATTGTAACTCCCTATTATCAGGGGGTCCAAGTCACTGCTTAAAAAGTCTTCAACTAATTCAAAAGATCTTAAAGAACTGCTGGTCCCAGATCTCCCCAGAACACTTGGTTCTCAGAGTGCTGGCTTACTGGAGGTTCCTAGCTTTTCTAAAAGTAGAATGGAGGCAGAGCTTTCAGCTTTCTGGTTCCTCTGATGTGGAACCAGATCCCAGTTTCAGTTAAAGAGTCTGACACAGCCTCTAATTTGAAGGTTAGGATGAAGACTTTTCTATTAAAGTTTACAGTGAGAGCTGCTTCAGGACACCTGAGACCATTTTCTAGTTTAGCTGCCAGAGGGTCAGACTGCTGGAGGACCTAAACTGAGCTTCTTTCCTTTTTTATTCACCACTATTACATGTCACTATTACATGCCACTATTACATGTCACTAACATTTGCCTTTCTCTCCTGTAGTCTGTCTCTCAACCTCCCTGCTGGATGTCTGACAGTGGAGCTGAAGGTGGATTGAAGCCTCATGTCCTGATCAGTCTTCCGGGTGGATCTCTCTCTCATCTATCTGTCTGTCCTCTCCTCTGTCCTCTCACCCCACCCTCCCAGCAGGAAGCCTCCACCTCTGAGTCTGGTTTCTGCAGGTCTCTTCCTGTTAGAGGGAGTTCTTCCTTTCCACAGTCGCTCATGTGGATTTGTTGGGTTTTCTCTGTTAAAGTACCCTGTGATTGTATATATAATAAAGAACAATGACATGTTTTATGATGGTTTTATTCTTTTAAAGGTGTCATAGGTGTTTGTTGAAGGTTTGTCATGGACATTTCCTCCTTTCCTGCTGAAGAAACTACAGTTATTCTCCATTCTGGTCCTTTGTTTTGCTTCATGCAGCACACATTGTCACTGGATGAATGAAGGAGGCAGATCAGTTTAGTAGCTGACCTCTGACCTCTGACCCTGAGCTTCACTGTGGTTACAGCTGCAGTGTGTTGCTGAAATAGGCTCAGAGAGAGTTAGACAACTTAGTCAATCATGTACGCAGCGGGTGTATAAAGAATAAACTTACCGTATTTTTCGGGCCATAAGGCGCATTTAAATGTCCATATTTTTTTCAAAAATCAACAGTGCGCCTTACATTCCGGTGCGCCTTGTGTATCACTTCCAGCTGTGTTTACGGACCTAGCTGCGCCGCTGAGTATTTTGCCCATCGGATTTTGCCGCCTCGCGGAGTAATACACATTATGTACTGTAATACTGTTGTGTTTATTTAATGAACCTAAAATGGCTCCTGCGAAGAGACACGCTTACGAAGCAGAATTCAAGCTTAAGGCCATCAGTCACGCAGATCAACATGGAAATAGAGCAGCTGCGAGAGAATTTAATATTAACGAATCAATGGGACGTGAATGGAGGAAGCAAGCAGACGACCTGCGCCAAGTAAAAAAGACTAAAAAAGGTTTCCGCGGCAACAAAGCAAGATGGCCAAAGTTTGGAGACAACATTGAACAGTGGGTCATTCAACAGAGAGCAGCGGGTAGAAGCGTCTCTACTGTCACTATACGACTCAAGGCAACAGCAGTAGCGAGTGATATGCAAATCAACGACTTTCGAGGTGGCCCTTCTTGGTGCTTTCGTTTTATGAAAAGACGTAATCTCTCCATACGCACAAGAACTACCGTCTCACAACAACTGCCAAAAGATTACGTTGAAAAGCTAGCCCTTTTCCGCACCTACTGTGCGGGAAAGATCGCTGAAAAGAAGATCCGTGTAGAGCACATAACCAACATGGATGAAGTGCCACTCACCTTTGATATTCCCATGAACCGTACGGTCGAGAAAACGGGGACGAGCACGGTGTCTATCCTCACCACAGGGAATGAAAAGTCATCTTTCACGGTTGTCCTCAGTTGCCAGGCAAATGGCCAGAAACTACCACCGATGGTCATTTTCAAGAGAAAAACTGTTCCAAAAGAAAAGTTTCCAGCTGGCGTCATTGTCAAGGCAAATGCAAAGGGCTGGATGGACGAGCAGATGATGAGTGCGTGGCTGAGCGAAATTTACGTGCAGCGACCGAATGGCTTTTTCCACACATTTCCGTCCCTTTTGATCTACGACTCCATGCGCGCCCATCTCCGTCATTCCCGGTGGATTAACGAAAGAACTCCAACCGCTGGATATTGGCGTCAACAGGTCGTTCAAAGTTAAACTGCGAGCAACGTGGGAGCGCTGGATGACAGACGGCGAACACACATTCACCAAGACAGGGAGGCAACGCCGGGCAAGCTACTCGCTTATCTGCCAGTGGATCGTGGATGACTGGGCCAAGGTTTCCGTGACAAGTGTAGTTCGAGCGTTCACGAAGGCAGGAATCATCACGGAGCAGCCAAGTAACAGCGAGAGTGAGTCGGATGAGGACGAGAGGGATGCGGGTGTGCTTGACGCCACCATCGCACAACTGTTTAACTCAGACACTGATGGCGAAGATTTTGAAGGATTTGCGGAAGAGGAATGAACTGACAAGTATGTGTATTGTTTAGTATTTCACGAGTTATAGCTGAATTTTTTGAGTTTTTGAAATTATTCAGTTTATTTCGTATTTCATGAATAAAAACTAAAAAATTAGTTGAGTTATTGAAATTGTTGAGTTTATTAAGTATTTCATGAATTATAATCAAATTTTTTTTATTTAAAACAAATGTTTTAATTATTGACTTTATAATAAATAAATTGAGTAATGTTTGACTTGTCTGGCCGTTTTGTCTCGCTTAATTGATGCGCCTTACAATCCGGTGCGCCTTATTTATGAAAATTGACACAGCTATTTATAGTGCGCCTAATGATCCGGTGCGCCCTATGGTCCGAAAAATATGGTACTATGCTCATTGCAGATCAGGTGGAACCATGGACTCAAAAGGACCTAATTTCACTGTAGCAGAAACCCATGCACTGCTGGAGGGTGTAAAGTGCCATTATGCCTCAATAGTAGGAAGTTCTGTTGTGGCTGGAATGTTGAGGAACAAAAGGAAGAAAGACATTTGGGTTGAATTCACCCAGAATGTGAATGCAATGGGGTCTGGCCAGAAGAGGATCTTGGAGCAGGTGAACTTTAGATGGAAGAATCTGAGGGCCAGAGCCACAAAGGACCTTGCTCAAACAAAAAACAGCCAAACGGGCAACAAAGCCTTTAAGAAAGGTGAATACACAGATGTGGTTCTGGACATTATTGGAGGTGAGAAGCACAGATACTCCTGGCAGAGGAACAAATCAAGCTGGCCAAACTGCAGCAAACCAGGGCAAAACTTCACATCTGCCTCCTAAAAGCAAGGCTTGATTTTCAAGGTTGCTTTTAGGTCCTACTCGTCTGGTCTGTCCTACTCGGATGAAGAACCCTGAACATTCTTTATTCTGTTAACTATTGGACATTTAGCCTTTTTTTTTATTTTTTTTTTTATTTAAAGGGGACATATCATGCTAAATCCACTTTTTTAGCCCTTAAATGCATTTTGTTGTATATTTAGAGTGTTTAGAAGTACAGAAAAGTTCAAAGTAGTCTCTTCAGGTGCTCCGTTGATATCTTTATATTCTGTTTTGGTCATATTTTGCGATCGGTTTCGATTTTTTCTATTCTCTATTACGTTTTTTGAACAATGACGTCACAGTATTCGCAGCGGAACTGCCAAATTAGGACATCGACATTTCGAGCAATCCGCCATTTTTGTTTCTCGCTGCGATTTTGTAGTCCAACCGAAGTTACGAGAGGATAAGTGGAAATGTTCGGTTGTTGGATGTAGTAACCCACAAGCTTCGTTAAACCGTCTCCCAGCATCAGAACCTTTTCGAAGTGCCTGGTTGAGTTTTATTTTTCACAGAAATGTACCCACATCTGTGGGTAAGATCATTTTTGTGTGCGCGAAGCACTTTAAGGACGACTGCTTCAGCAACCTCCGCCAGTATAAAGAAGGATTTGCCGAAAGACTTGGTCTGATTGAGCAGTCAGTTCCTTCTATCTATGGAGACGACGAACAGAGCACTTCGGTAAGCTGTATATAACGCTAAAAAGTGTGATGATAAGACGTCCCTGTCATTGTTTTGTTAGCATTAGCAGTTGCACCGTCTTCATATGTTAGCGCTGTGTGCTCGTTTTAGATTATAATGTAACTTCTGTGTTAAATAGTCGTTGTAATACAGGCAGTATTGTAGTAGTGGGCATGGATGGAGAAGTTAGTGTAAATATAGTAACACACCATTGCGTTACATCCATATGAAGACGTTGTTCTGTAGGTGCATCATCGTCATTTTCATCTCGCTCCGCCGGGTCCGACTCTGGCTCCAACATGTATGGCTGGATGGACAAGTCTTCCGTTGTTGACATTTTGTAAATAATGTGTGAATATAAAGTTTCTGCGCCGCTAGATAATTGTATCTGTTCTATCAAACTACAAAGATGGCCGAACAGGGTGGCGTTGAACCGAGTATCACCTCTGCAACCTGGAGAGGAGGCGGGGTATGAAGTGTCTCATTTGCATTTGAAGAGACCGCCCCAAAACGAGTTGCTCTCAGAAGCACATCAGAAAAGGGGTTGAAAAGGGGCCTGTGGAGCTCTAATAATGAGGAATTCAGACCCAAGCATTGCAGTTCCGCGTTGTATAGACCACAACTGTATGATTTATATGTAAAAAGGAAGGATTTAAAAGCATGATATGTCTCTTTTAATGACGTTTAAGACTAGCGCCCCCACACTTCAATGGTGAGGACAGGAATTGCATGCAGGCCGGCAACTTTATTAAAGTGAAAGAGTGAAGATTCACCCTCATGCACAAATAAAAATAAATGAAAATAGCCTAGTTTAACACATGGTCATGACAAAACTGAAAACAAACAACAAACAAAAAGGAATGCACTGATGCTTTGATCCAATCTGGGAGGGGATCCCTCAGGAGAACATCCCTCAGGAGAACATCCCTCAGGAGAACATCCCTCAGGAGAACATCCCTCAGGAGAACATCCCTCAGGAGAACATCCCCCAGGAGAACGTCCCTCAGGAGAACATCCGTCGGATGTGTTATTTTAGTCTTCCCTTTATTTTTCTGAGCGGTGAAAATGAGAAGATCCTTCTTCCTTCTGCCTCATACAACACGTTTGGCACAAGACTGCTTGTACATGCTTCATGCTGCATCTTTTGACTCTAGTTTTTCTATTTGTACATAAACATTTCTTCACCTATTCTTGCACCACTTTCTATTTATGTATTGTAGACAGTCATTGACTTATTTTGCACCGTTTTCTTTTACATGCTATTTTGCTGCTGGCATTCTCTGTGAACAGCAGAAGAAGAATTTCCTCGTACAGGGGAAACAGGTTTGGTGATTTGCATATGACAATACACTGGAATTTAATTTAAACTCTGAATAAGGATCTAGAAGAGGGGAGTTGTTCATTGCTGTATAGCTTCATCTTTTTTCTTTTTCTGTCCTCCCTTGCTTTTGACTTATATAGTTGTATTTGGGTATAAATGATCAATACTGTAATTGAAGAACAAAGTTTGCAAGCTCTTTCATTCTACAGCATTCCTAAAGTGACTTTACCTGGTGTTAAGAGATTCTATTCTTAAAATAACTGCTCTGCTTAAACACTGTGTGAAAGATACTAACTTTCTCTGAGGAAATTTGCTTAGCGCATGACTAACAATCTGCTGAGGTCAGCTCTAATGAGAAACAACTTTAGTTTATGGTTGCAGGATGCTGCCTGTAAAATGTGCTTATCTCAGTGTTTGTAGGAGACAAAGCCTGTGAAACAGGAACTTCAGTGGGGGGATCGAAACCTAGACTACAATCAGAGGAAACCCGTCACAACTGGTCCCTTTTGATGACCGCCCTCAAGTACCCCTTGACCCAGCCTGGCTTCGTGAAATCCTGCAAACCTCAGCTAACCCTGCGGTGACCCCGTGACTCACCATCTGGACCGTCCTGCCCCTGTGGGCAGAAGAATGCATAAATACACATGTTGCATCGGCAGACATGCTCGCAGTTCACGTCGCTCGGTTTAGAGGAGGAACCAGGACCCAGAATTCTGTAACTTGAGAATATTGCTTGCTTACCGCACTTCAATATAGTTTGATAATCAATTTTTAAGAAACCTGACTCGTGTCTTTCTTTAGTTAGACTGGCAACAAAAGGACTTGTGGTGCGAATTGAAAGCACCCAAAACTGGTAACTTCTGTTGAAAATACTGTCATTTCTTTATTGATGAAGCAATCAGGCCTTGGCATGCAATGATGTAACGCTGCATTTCTTCGATGGTGGAAAACAAATGAATGACTGACAGATAAAAAGCATAAAAAAAAAAAAAAGAATACCTACAAAAAAGTTTGTTTTGGGGGATTAGCATTGGCAGTATTCCTCCACACTGACTCTGTGCACCGTTTGCAAGTTATCCCTGTGTATGTGTGGGTTTTCTCACATAGCCAGAGCAGTATAGTGAGAAAAGGTGTCGGCCAGAGTGAAAGACTGTCGAAGTTATTCTTTAGAAAATAAAGATCTTCAATGTGATTTACTGCAGTGACACAAGTTTGGTTGGAAAACAACTATTTATTTATTTTAAATCAAGAACTGAAATGAAAGATGAAAGGATGAGACCAGTCACAGTCATGAAATTATGATCCTTGGTCAAATCTTCCCCTCACGTGCAGTACATACAAAACCCCAGCAGATGTCACTATAATCACACTCAAGCGCTTGTCAATCGCTTTCAAGGAAGCTTTCTCAAATTTCACCACCACCAAGCAAAGGTGCAACAATCCACAGAACAAAATCAAAATGGCAAAGTAAAATCACAAATCCAAGAATCCACGAGACAAACAGACAACATCCCTGCATAATGTCGCCTTTTTTAACTTGTGTGAACAATATAGAGAGTCAGGACGAGAGGACAGCCCTGAGCAATAATATGGAAATGATTTAACGATGACAGAAAAGTGGAAATAGCTTCATCAAAACTCATCCCTACCACTCTTGCAGTGACATTAATTACACAAAGTGATGCAATGCATTTATTATATATCATATAATTGTCTTGGAAAGTGACTTTGAATGTAAAAGGTTGAAATCCTTCCATGTGCGTCTCCAGTTGGATCCAGTAGTTTCAAGTAGTAGACTTATACCTCACAGAATAGGATGACAAGTTGTCCTCCTCCATGAGCAGAATTTAAAAAGAAAAAATGTTAGAAAAAACACAACAAACACACAGAAAATATGTCCATATTGGGAATTGAAGAACACTTTTCAAAAGTATAATTTAAAATAAATGATGGTTAATACTAAAAAGGTAATTTATATTAGTCTCAAATCGACCAAAATAGCCTCCTTGTCTGATTGTGAGAGTTTATCGCTTAAACTGAATCTGACTTTCTAATGTCGTTCATCTGAGTGTTTGATGACACGAGTCAAGACGTCTTACCAGTGACTGCATTAATGCTGACTCCGCCGCTTCTGACGCTCCCAAACACAGAGAAGACAGTGAATGTGTACTCAGTTGCAGCAGAGAGACATGAGACTGTGTGAGTTACTGGTCCGTCTCCATCTGGTGCTCTGATGTTTGTCTCGGTACCATTAAACTGGAGGATGAAGCTGATGTTGTTGTTCACTTTGTTCCACTGCAGAGTGACACTGGTCTCATTTTGTCCTGTTGACCTGAAGTCTTCTACATGAGCTGGAGCTGAGAACCACAGAACAACTTACTTACTATCAGTGGCAGAAGTGAAACAGAATGACCAAACATGTTTGTATCTTGTGTTTATAGAAGCACCAATTTAACACAACATACATATAAACTATTGTTGCATAGCAGGTTTATGTAAATCGTTCAAACATTTGCATTGTAATCCAGTGACGTGCCGAGAGATGAGTCACTGATTCTTTCAAATATTTGTAAATGGAGTTTATGAAAACACTGTTTTTGCAATAAGAATTTAGAAGGATGGAATAAGTCTTATTGTGGGATCTCAACGCCACAAGCATGCAGTATTTAGTAGTAAAAATAACATATATATTACTTGCTGTGTAACAGACAAAAGGCCGTTGGATGGAGCAGCCTTCATCTGACCACAGTCCTGACTCCAATGATGTAGCGACGCACGTCTGGCCTGGAGTGTTGGGCTGGTTGTTCTCCCAGTTTCGATATAGAGAGTCACTCCCATCAGACCAAACTTTTCGCCGATACAGACCAATCCACACATGGTTGTCACCTGTGACTCTCTTGACCAGTTCATTTTCAGCCTCGTTTCGTATGCTGTGGAGGGAAGAGTAGCAGATCTGCATCGTACTGTATGTAAAACAAATTCACTGATTCATGGATGGAATGAACAAATTAGTGAGTTCATACGGTACCTGGCCAGATCGACATAATTCTCTCTGCAGAACCTCTGAGCTTCTGTCCAATTTCTTAATGTTCCAATCCTAACAAAGGTTGCTTTTCCATTCCATGTACCTGGAAATATAGACACTTTTTTTCTTGAATAAACAAAGAATGAGTTCTTCCACTATTTGCTGTGAATCAAAATAAAAGAAAAAGCTGAATATTTGACAGTAGTTTCTAAGGCAGTGACTTATTCAACACATTTACACACAGCCTGAAGTATTGACATTTCTGGAAGCTCTTGTCAAAAAGTAATGCTTTTAAAATGTTACTCTTTAAAAAAACTCACCATTGAAGCACACAGACTGAAGTTTGAAACTGCAATACACGTCATTCCATTGGTCATTGAATGACCTCCAAAGTACTCCACAGTTTTCTCTTCCAGCATAATTGTTCGGCTCACCACTGTACCAATTTCTATACGTCGCCTCTCCCTCGCCATAGAAGCTGCTGTCATTTAAGGACCACATCCAGCTGTTTTGCAAGTCATCATGAAGACCAATCCAGGCTTTTCCTGCTCAAATAAAAGATGTTGATTCGGTCAAAAACAAGACAATTGAAACTTGCCATTGTGGATTATTCTGTGTGTGTTGGAGCCATTTGAGACTATAAATGTTCTTTGTCAAATTGGTGCAAACTTAAGTGATGATAAGAAATACTATTTAAAGTTTTCCTATTATTGTTTGTTTTTTAGTTATTTTGATCATTAGAAATGTGTGGATCTCTCCTCCTCGTCGTCAGGCCTTCCTCCTTAGAATCAGGAGGAGGTGAAGCTGTGAGTGTGGAAGCAGGAGGGAGTGATGGTTTGTCTACCGCAGGCACACAAGCCTGTACAAACTAGAATTTATGTTAAGTATTTGTATTATTTAAGAAAGTAAACCACAGAGATTATTTTTTGTTTGTTTAAATAAATAGTACATCTTTATTGTGAAACCTGGAAAATCTCTCTGCGAGTGTTTTTTACTTTCTGCGAGTCGAAAATCTCCTCAATGTGCAACTCTAAATTTAGATTTTTGGGACGAAAGACTGGCCACAACAGTGTGTGTCAAATACGGTGCAAGTATTCAGGACTCACCAGTATCGCTCGAAGCTGTGTTTCCAACTGCATCAACGTCAGCTGCACTTTCAATAGTGGCCAGATCAGTGAAGTCATCCCTGCACACACGCTGAGCGTTTGTCCAGTTCAGAGGAGTATTTACAAAGTTGTAGTGAGTTTGGCCAAAACCTACATTGGTGATCACTCCTAAAGCAAACCAGAATATACAATGTATTAATCAAAAGTATGCTCCGTTTGATTTGCTCTTCATCTGTCACTATTTTCCTGTTTGGATGTTTTTCTTTCCATCCCCTTTGCTTCCTGTTTTCTCCTGAAACACACCAATCCCCCTTAGGGGCCTTGTCATCCTAACAAGGTGCAGCAACACTTTAGAAACATGAGCTACAGATGTAATTGCCTTTTTAAAATTGCACCAACCTGTGAGAACAAAAAGCACCAGTCCCCTCTCCATGAGGTAAACCTTTGAAAAGATGCAAAAAAAAAAGTATTCTTTCATTCTAAAGCTTAATTCCTGATCACATTATTCATGTACACGCCACATCTGATATGGAACATTAGGAAACGTGTCATAAAATAATTAATATTAATCTAAAAATAACCTTTAAAATATACTGGACTCACCATTGTCTCTGTAACCTCCGGAGCTCTTGGGAACACCGACAGTGACTAAAGGCTGGTTTGGCTCCTATCAGTTTTCAGCAGCTGTGACTGAACAAAGTGTCGCTCTGCTGCTGTATATTCTGTGTTTTTTCTTCTTCCTCGTGTGTCTGTGTGCTGGGCGGAGTCAACAAGACCTGCACTGGAGCTGAGCTGCACACCTGAGAGTATGTAAATAAGTAAGTACGTAAGTAAGTAAGTAAATTTTATTTCTTTAGCGCTTTTCACAGATATGAAGTCACAAAGTGCTTCACAGTAAAAACAAATAAAAACAGAGAAGAGAAAAAAACATCTTAAAAACACAACAAATGTCGACAGTCGGCAGCGTGGGTCGATTAGACTAGAATGTTTTGGCAAACAAATGTGTTTTTAGGCACTTTTTAAAGATGTCCGCTGAGTCCAGGGAGCGCAGGTCAAGTGGGAGTTCATTCCAAAGTCGGGGTGCGGCAGCTTTGAATGATGGGTCTCCCCGGGTTTTAAAACAAGTACATGGAACTTTTATTAGGTTCTGCCCAGACGATCTCGAGGTCCGAGTCGAGCTGTAGGGCTTTATGAGGTCAGCAATGTAAGGAGGAGCTGGACCATGTAGGGCTCGAAAAGTTAGCACCAAGATTTTATATTGAACACGAGACTCAACAGGGAGCCAGTGAAGAGATCTTAACACAGGGGGGGATGGGCCCTCCTGTTGGTGCTGGTCAGAAGTCTGGCGGCTGAGTTCTGGACTAACTGTAACCGAGCCAGCTCTTTTTTGTTGAGTCATGTAAAGAGGCATCATAGGCCTCGTTTCCACTGCACGGTACCGCACGGTACGGTAAACAGCGTACCCACACCCAACTCTGTTGCTCCGTCCCACCGCAGAGAGTCGGGGTTGTGAACGGCTGCATGATGACGCAGGCATGTGACATCATCACGTGACAGTAAACACTGCGGGACCAGCCACAACAAACACATTTGTTCCGTTGCAGCTGAGACGTCTGAGTAAAGGCCCCTGCATCCTCCTATTAGAACCCATAAGAACTGAAGAAAAGCTGGTCGATGTGCCAACGTTTGTTGTTGTTGTTGTTCGGCAAGATGCTGGAGCGGCGAACTTTCTTCTTGTTCTTATAGAGCAGGGGCGGCCAAACAGTCAGAGACAAAGAGCCACAAGAATTACAGTACGTTGGTAGTACAAATAACTACATTATACACATGTGGGATCACAATCAAACTCCCACAACTTCCTGAAAACAGCATCTTACCAGTGACTGCATTAATGCTGACTCCGCTGCTTGTGACGCTCCCAAACCCAGAGAAGACAGTGAATGTGTCCTCAGTTGCAGCAGAGAGACATGAGACTGTGTGAGTTACTGGTCCGTCTCCATCTGGTGCTCTGATGTTTGTCTCGGTACCATTAAACTGGAGGATGAAGCTGATGTTGTTGTTCACTTTGTTCCACTGCAGAGTGACACTGGTCTCACTTTGTCCTGAAGTCTTCTACATGAGCTGGAGCTGAGAACCACAGAACAACTTACTTACTATCAAAGGCAGAAATGACACTGAAGGACCAAATGTGATGGACAAAATCATGCAGCTATCTATTACCTTATGACATTATTTTTTTTTAATGGGATGTTGACGTATAACATCAGTAAAAGATATCCACTGCTGTAATCCAGTATTGTACGGTGAGTTTTATATCAGATGAGCCACTCACTCCTTCATAGCCAAATTTACAAAAATATGAACCCAGTAGGAGAAATTCAATTTGCCATTCAGTTCCCGGCTATCACACTAACCACTGAATGGATTTCATTTCTCATATCAGAGTTCTGCACACATGCACGCATAATAAAGGTACGTATTTCACCAAAGTACATAGTTCAATGTGTTTCAGCTCGGACTTTACTTTTTGTTCCCCAACCAGTTTTTTTTTGTTTTTTATTCTGGGGACCCGCTTTGCTCCATGCTGGTGTACTGAGCCAGGCACCAGAAGACTGTTAGATACAACAAACACTTCACTTGGATCTGCTTCATTACACATCACACACAGTCTCACCAGGTTTGATTTGCTCTTCATCTGTCACTATTTTCCTCTTTGGATGTTTTTCTTTCAATCCCCTTTGCTTCCTGTTTTCTCCTGAAACACACCAATCCTCCTCAGGGGCCTTGTCATCCTAACAAGGTGCAGCAACACTTTAGAAACACATCAAGAAGAAACATGAAGAATAACAACAGTTTTTCAACAAATAAAAGGAAAAATCATAGTTATTTCTCATGTGGATCGAATGTTCTATTGTCCTTTTTCCTTCTGTATTATATAATTTTTTTCTTACTAAGAAACATTTTCAAATTGATTTTCTATTTTGAAGGAGCTCAGTGGTATGTGAGTACTGCAGTGTGTACTCCATATAAATTCATGTTCTGTGTTCCTCGATGCTCGTGTTGCAAACATCATAGGTCTTGTTCTAACGTGTGAAATTCTGTTAGTTAAATCACATCACAAAGCAGGAATACAGGTACTAAGTTGATATATTCTTTTCATTTAGCCCAGGGTCAATAACCTTGAGAAGATGACTATAGACTTCTACACTGAGTATTATGAACTTTGTACTATGTGATTACAAAACACCTTCACCAACAGCAGGTTCCTCATTATTTCTGCTTATTTGTGTTTTCTAATCTTTTGATGCAAAATGTCATGTCGTGACATCAGTCAAACAAATGTCTCTCATTTGAATAACTAGGGAATATTTCCTGTTTGCCGTGTAGGTATATTCTACAAGCTTTTCATTGTGTAACGTCTCCACCATTGATGAGGCTTTTGTGTTCTATGTTTCTGTAGCTCTCACTTCTACAAGCTGCTCATAGACAAAGTTTATCACATTAACTAACAATATTTCTGTCAGATTGACTGGATTCTTCAACCCTTGAGAAGAACAAACACACACATAAACGTATTCAGTCGGTCCTATGCTGTACGGTAGAAGGTGAAACAATAGTTCAACTGCAGTTAGTGAGCCGTAAATTCATTGTAATCCAGCGAGGCTAAAACAGATTATTGCCTCTGATTATACAAATTAAATATATAAGTTGTTGGTGACAAGTATTCATAAAAGACTGGGACACTGCCCTTTCTGAAATGTTAATTTGAGCCTTAACCTAAAACTAAACCTTTAGGTACGATCAAACACATGGCAATCCTTCGCTCAGGTATTTCACTTAAACACAGGCTCATCATGAGCTGGAGATGGAATTGCATTTTTGCAATCGTTCATTTTAAAGCTTAATTCCTGATCACGTTATTCATCTAAATGGAACATTAGGAAAAGTGTCAGTAAGAATAATGACCTTTAGAATATACTGGACTCACCACTGTCTCTGGAACCTCCGGAGCTCTTGGGAACACCGACAGTGGCTAAAGGCTGGTTTGGCTCATATCAGTTTTCAGCAGCTGTGACTGAACAACATGGTAACAAATAGTTGAACAAACCACACGCAAACAAAAAAGCTGGCAAAGACCACGGAGCAGGACTGAGGAACCGACAGCAAAAAGTGACAATGTGACCTGTTTATTTTTTTTTTCTTTCTTTTGCAGTGTTTTGACTGAATGGTACGGAAACATGAGCTGGGGAATGGGGAGGCTTTCCTGTGTGTTTATCCTGATGATTCCATAACCACAAGTGGCCTTCAGATGACACGGGGATTCTCACTGTCTTACCTTTGAGTTTGTTCTCTGGCAATGTAACTAACAAAATGGAATCATCTGATCCTTTCTAGTTGCAATTATTCCCGTCAGGTAATACATTTTATGTTTTCATTTTATTCATTTCATTTTGAATTGCTTAACATATTAAGATTTTAATTCATAAAATTGAAATTCATAAATGAAACTTTGACATGTTGCTGCAACATTGTGTTTAACTATTGTGTAGAAATAAATACAGTTTTCATTTGAATTTGCTTGTGTTTCCTGATGGCTTCATGAGCATTCAACACAGAAGTACACGCTACTTTGAGCTGTGTGTGTGCCTATATTCTATTCAGACTGTTGTGTCAACGGTTTTCTTCTTATTTCCCCTCACAGTACCAAAAACATACATTTTAGGCCAATTGGTGACTGTGAATATGTGTGGGTATATATGTGTGATTGACTGTCTGTGTCCGGACTGGTAACCTGTTCAAGTTATACAGTAGTGCCCTCACCCAAAGTCAGCTGTGATCGGCCCTGTAGCCAATGAAGACCATGGATGTAAAGTCTAATAACAAATAATTGATGCTCATATTCAGATGTATGTCGTGTGTTTCTGACACTAATGTCTGACAACTGTAAGTAAAGATAATAAGTAATTTTATTTTCTGGTTTCACAGCTGCACTAGATGAAGCTCTTGAATATAATAAGGAGTTGGAAGCCAGGCTGGAGAATGTGGATTTGTCTCCCATGCTTTTTACTCGCGACTGTGTTTCTGATGAGCAGATCCGGTTCTACACCAAATTCCCATCTGAGAGGGTTCCAGATCTTCTGGGAGTCCATTGCTCCACCTGCATCCCGCCTCATATACTGGACCAGAGCTCAGACAATAGGAGATGAAGCCTGAACCCAGCGCTGCCCCAGAATGCCTCTGATTGATGAGTTTTAATGTTCTCCTTCAGGGTGGCTGTGGGCCTGAAGGAGCAGCTTATTGACATGTTCGACACTATTTACACTATTTACACTATTTACAGTGATTCACACAACTTGAGATTTAATGTTCAAAACACAAAGTGACAAAAGGTCATTTATACATTTTAATATGATCATTACTGCATTGAAATAAACACATTAATGGTATTGAAGTAAAACATGTCCAGTTTTGATTTCATCTGGTCAGTGAACCTGGGACACATCATCTGTTTGGGACTCACTCCAAAGTTGGGAGGAAATCTAAAAGGAGAGCTCTGAGTGGTTGGGACTCCAGTTGGCATAGTTTTCCTCCTGATGTCAGGATGTCGGGATCAGGAAGTGGTCCTACAAACACATGAGTGACATCATCACAGTAAGTTATGACAAAGGAAACATTACAAGCATAAAAACATTACAAACCAATAAATGACACCTGTGTAAGCTCTGCACAGCTGGACTGCACACATCTGTTTCCCCCACCACCTCACTGGCAGGTTCAGGATGGAGCCCCTTACAAGAAATAAACAAATATGACAAATAAATAAAGGGACAGGTGAGCAATTTGGTCGGACATGGAGGGATAGATTTGTGAGAGCTAAGATTTTTACTTAAATTGCTAAAACTACTAAGGAGATTGTCACGTACTAAATGATATTACAAAAGGAAAACAATGGTTCCTCTTTTTTTTTTACCTGTGTTCTTGGTCTGGTCCCTCTGTGTAGATGACTTGTGCAGGTCAGTGCAGGAGGAAGCGTTGGCAGCTGGAGCTGGGAGGAGTGTGCAGGCTGATCCAGGAGTTCAACTACATGGTTGTTAAAGCCTTTACCAGCTGCACAACTACAGGAATAAACCAACAACTCAGCTTGTCAACACCCAGTGAGATCTAAAACAGAAAAGTGTTTTTAACACATATATAGAAATTAATACTTGTTAAAACATAATTAGCTTTAATCAAGTCCCAGAATCCAGAGCAGCAGAAGAGGAATAGTAAGCTCTCTGTCATACAGGAGTGTCCATCGTACATGAAAGTTCTTCAGCTCTCATCTGACAGCTGAAGAACAGGAAGTCAAACAACTGAACATGAGCCCAGCGACTCTCTGACTGTTTCAACCTGCAGTCTGTGAGGTTCCTCATGGTTCCTCATGGAGCTGAAGCATGGAACTCTGACCACTACCTGTCCCTCCATGGTTCCTCATGGAGCTGAAGCATGGAGCTCTGACCACCACCTGTCCCTCCATGGTTCCTCATGGACCTGAAGCATGGAGCTCTGACCACCACCTGTCCCTCCATGGTTCCTCATGGACCTGAAGCATGGCGCTCTGACCACCACCTGTCCCTCCACAATATGTGATACTAGAAGCCTGCAGAAGCAAAGCAGGGTGAAGGTGAACATCTGGCATCATCATCATCATCACTTTTCTATATTATAATAGCAAACACATATCAGAATGTTAAAATATCATTTAAAAGTCTAGATCATGCCTCTAATAAATACCTCTAATAATTTAGCAGACTAGATGAGGCTCCTTAGTCACCATGTTTATCTTCATCATATGTTGTAGCTAGCGCCGCGGTTAGCTCACTGAACTCCGTCTTTTCTTACCTTGATAGCTGTGGAGATATTCTTCATGGATGAACTTATACCCTTCTTCAAGTGTATTTGTTCATGTATTCCCCGCTGCGATGGCCTCCGCATCAGCAAATGAAAAAGCTGGCAAGTTCAGGAGCGTCGGTGAAAAGATAAGGTCCATTTTCAATGAGACACAAACAGGAAGTGATTGAGCTCCACGAGGCGCTACTTCAGGTTGTCGTGAAAAAGGTCGATGTGAAGCTGCAGGGCCATGGGAAGCTCATTTCCACACTATTTGACAATGTCAAAACTTTCCAGCAAAAACTTGAACTGCTGCAGGGACAGCTCAAACAGGGACATCTCACCCATTTTCCCGCCTGCAAGGCGCTTGTAGACGACACAGACGGGCGCCACGTTTTACGTCACCTGCGTTCAAACAAGAACCATAACATCATAAATAAACTCAGACAGGAATTCGACCACCGCTTCTCCGACTTCAGGGTCCATGAGAAGTCATTCAACCTCTTCCAAAATCCTTTCTCATGTGTCCCTGAGGAAGAGCCTGCAGAAATGCAGTTTGAGCTCATTGACTTACAGGAGACGTCACCCAGCTTTAAAGCAGCCAACCAGATCTGGAGTCAACTTCCTCTCCAGAAAACTCTGAACACGCTGCTGCAAGACGTCTGGCCTCAAGTCCAGGCTGCAGCTTCTTCTGTCCCACCTGATAATGAAAGTTACTCATCACTTGTCCTCAATCATTATTTATTGTCCATGGAAGGTTCTTACTATTGTGGAGAATGTTCACCACAGCAGAGCAGCACCAGTAAAGTCTGGTTCCACTGAGATTTGAACTCAGATCACTGGATTCAGAGTCCAGAGTGCTAATCATTACACCATGAAACTACAAAGAGCAGCTCAGCATGGTGCATTCATGGACATCTAGTTAATGAAAACACTTCAACTACAGACGCTTCAACATTTTTCAGAGCTTTTTTAAGTTTGTCTGCAAATTGTGAATACACAGATACTTTGTACATGGTGATTTAATTTAAATGCACCTTATTTCTTTTTATTTCTTTACAGTAACTCACTGGTTGTCAGAATAGTTGATTATTTATTTGTTTCCAGGAGGATTTTGCTGTAAAAACATTGAAGATTTTAACTTGGATCTTTGGAATCAAAGTGTGTTTCTTTGACCTCAACTCCCTCCTTCATTTCAACTCAAGTCACTGGACTCATTCAACCTTTACACCACGAGTCTCCTCATCAATGTTACTCAGGAACTGTAATCTTTTCTTGATACTTTATTTTTATTACTGAAAGTATTAATAAACTCAGAGAAAGTATCAATAAACTACTAATAGATAATAGTTTTGTCAAGATCAAAGTCAAGAAGGATCAAAGTCAAGAAAGAAATGTTGTCACTTTAATATTTTCCATTCTTTTATGACATCACTATGACATCACCAAACAGAGTTAGCAGATAGAACCATCAGAGTGTCTGCACATTTTGAATACACAGACACTTTGAAACTTACATGGTGATTTCATTTAAATGCAACTTCTTTACAGCAACCCACTGATTGTTAGAATAGTTGATTATTCTTTTGTTCTCTGGAGGATTTTGCAGTAAAAACACTGAAGATTGAAACTTGGATCACTTGAAGGTTGCAGGTCACTGTGTCCGGTTCTTCTTTTGGTGATCCCTCATGGTTCCTGGTTCTTCTAGCTCAGTTGGTAGAGCATGAGACTCGCAACGTCAAGGTCGTGGGGTCATGTCCCATGCTGGGCGCCACCTTCCTTTGTGCTCTGTTGCAATGTCATCTGGGTGACCGTGCTGACATGAGCATGGATGGATCTTGATTTGAAAGGCAAATTGTAGACTTCCTGTTGGATTAAGTGAGGAGTGTCATTACATTATTTCCAGGTCTTGCTGTGTGTGTGTGTGTGTGTGTGTGTGTGTGTGTGTGTGTGTGTGTGTGTGTGTGCGTGTGTTTCTGTTTCAGAAAGCAGCCATACAGCAGTGTGTGAAGTTCAGTCAGCATGTTTTGACTTTTGTTTAATCAAGTACAGTACATTGTTTACTTAACATTTAAGTACAGTACAGTTTTATTTAACTTTTCTGTGCAATATATTTTAATTAAATCATTATTTAAGTACAGTCTTTAATTTCCCTATATTTAAGCGTAGTGTTACTAATCTAACTGTGTAAAATGTGACAATGGCTGACAATATTAAATATACTTCTTTAGGAGTAAAACCTCTGCCTTGTTTTTGATGAATGCTTCGGCTCACTAGGCTACTGTATAGTGTTGGTCATTATGGTGGTACTTGGAGAGCCAAGTATTTTCTGGGTGGTACTTGGTGTAAAACGTTTGAGAACCACTGCCATAAGCTATTCTGCAGATTATTTGGCACATGTCCATATCCATCCATAATAATGGAAATTTGTTCAAACACCATCTAATGTTGGAACAAAATAAAATTAATAGAAATAAATGTAAATATTCTGAAGGCAGCTCTTTTCTACGGTCGTGAATCACTCTTCATTACTGAACATCTTCACTTAATCTTAATTATTATGTGACTTCTGCAAACTTCTATTTAGTCATTGAATTTCAACAAGCTTCTACAAGTTGTGGTGTACATTTATATACTTTTCCCACTTTCCTGCCTCAGCATAGATGAGGTGTTATTGATGTATTTATTTGGACCATAACATACATGTCACATTTAAAAATGCCAGAATGTGGAAGATGGACATTAGTACAAGGGTTCTGCAATGCAATATCACATATCAATAATAGTTCATATATGTCACACTATTGCTATTCTGTGCTGAATTTATCAGGAGAGATCAGCTGGAAATGATCCCAGACAGGAGAAAATCTCTTTCTTGCTGGATCCATAACAAAAAGATCTGCTCACCAGTGATGAGAAAGACTGATTCATTCAAGGCCTCAGCTGTTTGTACTGAGGAGTATTAAGACTATACTTTCAGGGATCATTTCTATAGTTCTTGACTTGAGAAATGTGTTTCTAAAGTGTTTGGTCTCTCTACCCACGATGATGAGTCGTGATATTTCCTCCTGAGCGTGAAGCAGACAGAGCGTACTGATTCAGTTCATACACTCTCTGTCATTGATGAACGTTCTTTGCTCCCTTCATGGAGTAATGATGGAGGGAATATGATCAGAGTGGTAGAAATGGCTGGTTGAATGTTAATTAATTAATTTCTGGATAGATTCTGAGCTTGACCACAGATTATCTAATTCACAGTTACAAAGTCTTAAATGTTGCAAGTTTGTTTTACAGTCTTTTGGAAGCAGAATATAGAACACATTAAAGAACACTATTTGTAGTAAATACAAAACAAACAGCTCGTACTGTATTTCTCACTAATAACGATAAGTCGGTAGAAATAATATACAGAACACATATAGAACCTCATTAAACTAAAGAAAACATTTTTTAAAAACAATAAATAAAACTTCCTTTGGGAAAACCACAAATAAACTATTTATAGAATCTTCTAGGTTAACATTTGTAGATATTGTATACCGTATTTTCACGACCAAAAGGCACACCGTACTAAAAGGCGCAGTCTCAGTTATGTGTGCCATTACTGCATTTAACACACACATAAGGCGCACCTGCTCATAGGGCGCGGGTTCCATGCCCACACTTCCCCCTTTAACGTTCTCATGGTGTCCGCATTACAACAACACACACACACAAGCATACAAGTGTGCGTATTTAAAAATAGAGCGGGAGCAAAACTGAGTTTGGTTGTGCTTTATTTAAGTATTGATTACAATGTACTAACATTTTTTTTTACCTGTAATCGTCATCAATCAAACACATCGAACTCCTCGTCCTCTGTTTCTGAATTGAACAGCTGCGCTAAATCTCCATCAAACATACCAGGTTCATTTTCTTCACTGTCAGAGTCACTTTCCGTGCCGTGCGGCTCCTTGGAAATGATGCCGGCTTTTGCGAAAGCTCGAACAACAGTGCCAGCAGACACGCTAGCCCAAGCATCTACAATCCAGTTGCAAATTGTGGCGTAACTCGCCCGGCGCTGCCTTCCACTCTTACTGAAACTGTGGTCTCCATCGGTCATCCATCGCTCCCACGCCGCTCGCAGCCTTACTTTGAACGGCCGGTTCACACCGATGTCCAGCGGTTGGAGTTCCTTTGTCAGGCCTCCCGGAATGACAGCAAGCTCAGAGTTCGTTTGCTTCACTTGTTTTTTCACATCGGCTGTGAGATGGGCACGCATAGAGTCACAGATCAACAGCGATGGTGATGCGTGGAAAAAACCACCTGTTCTCCTTACATACACCTCCCTCAGCCACTCTTTCATCATTTCCTCATCCATCCAGCCCTTTTGATTTGCCTTAATGATGACTCCTGATGGAAACTTCTCTTTAGGCAAAGTCTTTCTCTTAAAAATCACCATAGGCGGCAGTTTCTGTCCATTAGCATGGCAGCTAAGCACAACAGTAAAAGAAGACTTTTCGTGCCCCGTTGTGCGTATCGCTACCGTGCCGGTCCCCTTCTTCTCCACAGTGTGACTCACCGGGATGTCGAAAGTTAGCGGCACCTCGTCCATGTTAGTGATGTGGCTGGGCTGGATGTGTTTGTCGGCGATGTGTTTGCTGCAGTAGGAGTGGAAGATGGCCAGCTTTTCATTATAATCCGCTGGAAGTTGCTGCGCTACCGTAGTTCTGGCCGGGATGGAAAAATGGCACCGTTTCATGAAACGAAAGCACCAAGACGGACCTCCTTGGAAATGTTCAATTTTCATTTCTTCTGCTAGCGTTACTGCTTTTAGTCGAATGGTGACCGTGGAAACGCTTCTCCCACTCGTTCTTTGTGCGATGATCCACTGCTCGAGTCTTTCCTCCAACTCGGGCCACCTCGCCTTATGTCCGCGGAAACTCAGCCGCGTCTTCTTCACCTGTCGGAGCTCGTTTTCCAGCTTCCTCCACTTGCGAACCATCGATTCATTAATCTTAAATTCTCTCGCGGCTGCTCGATTTCCATGTTCCTCCGCGTAGCTGATGGCCTTCAGTTTAAACTGTGCTTCATAAGCGTGTCTCTTCGCCATTTTCAGGGTTGTTAAAACAACGATGTTCTGCATAACGCACATACCCGTTCATTTATATACAATCCACGCCCACACTTCCCCCTTTAACGTTCTCATGGTGTTCACTACTACGTCCGCTTTACAACAACAACACACACATACGGCGCGCTGCACCATAGGGCGCGCTGCACCATAGGGCGCGCTGCACCATAGGGCGCGCTGCACCATAGGGCGCGCTGCACCATAGGGCGCGCTGCACCATAGGGCGCGCTGCACCATAGGGCGCGCTGCACCATAGGGCGCGCCGCACATTTTGAAGAAAATCTAAGACTTTTATGTGCGCCTTATAGTCGTGAAAATACGGTATATAATTTTTTTCTTACTAAGAAACATTTTCAAATTGATTTTCTATTTTGAAGGAGCTCAGTGGTATGTGAGTACTGCAGTGTGTACTCCATATAAATTCATGTTCTGTGTTCCTCGATGCTCGTGTTGCAAACATCATAGGTCTTGTTCTAACGTGTGAAATTCTGTTCGTTAAATCACATCACAAAGCAGGAATACAGGTACTAAGTTGATATATTATTTTAATTTAGCCCAGGGTCAATACCTTGAGAAGATGACTATAGACTTCTACACTGAGTATTATGAACTTTGTACTATGTGATTACAAAACACCTTCACCAACAGCAGGTTCCTCATTATTTCTGCTTATTTGTGTTTTCTAATCTTTTGATGCAAAATGTCATGTCGTGACATCAGTCAAACAAATGTCTCTCATTTGAATAACTAGGGAATATTCCCTGTTTGCCGTGTAGGTATATTCTACAAGCTTTTCATTGTGTAACGTCTCCACCATTGATGAGGCTTTTGTGTTCTATGTTTCTGTAGCTCTCACTTCTACAAGCTGCTCATAGACAAAGTTTATCACATTAACTAACAATATTTCTGTCAGATTGACTGGATTCTTCAACCCTTGAGGAGAACAAACACACACATAAACGTATTCAGTCGGTCCTATGCTGTACGGTAGAAGGTGAAACAATAGTTCAACTGCAGTTAGTGAGCCGTAAATTCATTGTAGTCCAGCGAGGCTAAAACAGATTATTGCCTCTGATTATACAAATTAAATATATAAGTTGTTGGTGACAAGTATTCCTAAAAGACTGGGACACTGCCCTTTCTGAAATGTTAATTTGAGCTTTAACCTAAAACTAAACCTTTAGGTACGATCAAACACATGGCAATCCTTCGCTCAGGTATTTCACTTAAACACAGGCTCATCATGAGGTGGAGATGGAATTGCATTTTTGCAATCGTTCATTTTAAAGCTTAATTCCTGATCAGGTTATTCATCTAAATGGAACATTAGGAAAAGTGTCAGTAAGAATAATGACCTTTAGAATATACTGGACTCACCACTGTCTCTGTAACCTCCGGAGCTCTTGGGAACACCGACAGTGGCTAAAGGCTGGTTTGGCTCATATCAGTTTTCAGCAGCTGTGACTGAACAACATGGTAACAAATAGTTGAACAAACCACACGCAAACAAAAAAGCTTGCAAAGACCACGGAGGAGGACTGAGGAACCGACAGCAAAAAGTGACAATGTGACCTGTTTATTTTTTTTCTTTCTTTTGCAGTGTTTTGACTGAATGGTACGGAAACATGAGCTGGGGAATGGGGACGCTTTCCTGTGTGTTTATCCTGATGATTCCATAACCACAAGTGGCCTTCAGATGACACGGGGATTCTCACTGTCTTACCTTTGAGTTTGTTCTCTGGCAATGTAACTAACAAAATGGAATCATCTGATCCTTTCTAGTTGCAATTATTCCCGTCAGGTAATACATTTTATGTTTTCATTTTATTCATTTCATTTTGAATTGCTTAACATATTAAGATTTTAATTCATAAAATTGAAATTCATAAATGAAACTTTTGACATGTTGCTGCAACATTGTGTTTAACTATTGTGTACAAATAAATACAGTTTTCATTTTAATTTGCTTGTGTTTCCTGATGGCTTCATGAGCATTCAACACAGAAGTACACGCTACTTTGAGCTGTGTGTGTGCCTATATTCTATTCAGACTGTTGTGTCCACGGTTTTCTTGTTATTTCCCCTCACAGTACCAAAAACATACATTTTAGGCCAATTGGTGACTGTGAATATGTGTGGGTATATATGTGTGATTGACTGTCTGTGTCCGGACTGGTAACCTGTTCAAGTTATACAGTAGTGCCCTCACCCAGAGTCAGCTGTGATCGGCCCTGTAGCCAATGAAGACCATGGATGTAAAGTCTAATAATAAATAATTGATGCTCATATTCAGATGTACGTCGTGTGTTTCTGACACTAATGTCTGACAACTGTAAGTAAAGATAATAAGTAATTTTATTTTCTGGTTTCACAGCTGCACTAGATGAAGCTCTTGAATATATTAAGGAGTTGGAAGCCAGGCTGGAGAATGTGGATTTGTCTCCCATGCTTTTTACTCATGACTGTGTTTCTGATGAGCAGATCCGGTTCTACACCAAATTCCCATCTGAGAGGGTTCCGGATCTTCTGGGAGTCCATTGCTCCACCTGCATCCCGCCTCATATACTGGACCAGAGCTCAGACAATAGGAGATGAAGCCTGAACCCAGCGCTGCCCCAGAATGCCTCTGATTGATGAGTTTTAATGTTCTCCTTCAGGGTGGCTGTGGGCCTGAAGGAGCAGCTTATTGACGTGTTCGACACTATTTACACTATTTACACTATTTACAGTGATTCACACAACTTGAGATTTAATGTTAAAAACACAAAGTGACAAAAGGTCATTTATACATTTTAATATGATCATTACTGCATTGAAATAAACACATTAATGGTATTGAAGTAAAACGTGTCCAGTTTTGATTTCATCTGGTCAGTGAACGATTCATCACGCCGCTCTCGCTCAACAGTTATTGTTCTAAATGTGTCAGTGACAAAGTGGCACCATTCCAATCTGGTGATAACCAGCTGACCCTGTCCCTGGCAGTAGTATGTGTGTGAACGCCTCAGACTTGTGTGGCCATCCTGAACCTTGAGGTCAGCAACCTGGGACACATCATCTGTTTGGGACTCACTCCAAAGTTGGGAGGAAATCTAAAAGGAGAGCTCTGAGTGGTTGGGACTCCAGTTGGCATAGTTTTCCTCCTGATGTCAGGATGTCGGGATCAGGAAGTGGTCCTACAAACACATGAGTGACATCATCACAGTAAGTTATGACAAAGGAAACATTACAAGCATAAAAACATTACAAACCAATAAATGACACCTGTGTAAGCTCTGCACAGCTGGACTGCACACATCTGTTTCCCCCACCACCTCACTGGCAGGTTCAGGATGGAGCCCCTTACAAGAAATAAACAAATATGACAAATAAATAAAGGGACAGGTGAGCAATTTGGTCGGACATGGAGGGATAGATTTGTGAGAGCTAAGATTTTTACTTAAATTGCTAAAACTACTAAGGAGATTGTCACATACTAAATGATATTACAAAAGGAAAACAATGGTTCCTCTTTTTTTTTTACCTGTGTTCTTGGTCTGGTCCCTCTGTGTAGATGACTTGTGCAGGTCAGTGCAGGAGGAAGCGTTGGCAGCTGGAGCTGGGAGGAGTGTGCAGGCTGATCCAGGAGTTCAACTACATGGTTGTTAAAGCCTTTACCAGCTGCACAACTACAGGAATAAACCAACAACTCAGCTTGTCAACACCCAGTGAGATCTAAAACAGAGAAGTGTTTTTAACACATATATAGAAATTAATACTTGTTAAAACATAATTAGCTTTAATCAAGTCCCAGAATCCAGAGCAGCAGAAGAGGAATAGTAAGCTCTCTGTCATACAGGAGTGTCCATCGTACATGAAAGTTCTTCAGCTCTCATCTGACAGCTGAAGAACAGGAAGTCAAACTACTGAACATGAGCCCAGCGACTCTCTGACTGTTTCAACCTGCAGTCTGTGAGGTTCCTCATGGTTCCTCATGGAGCTGAAGCATGGAACTCTGACCACTACCTGTCCCTCCATGGTTCCTCATGGAGCTGAAGCATGGAGCTCTGACCACCACCTGTCCCTCCATGGTTCCTCATGGAGCTGAAGCATGGAGCTCTGACCACCACCTGTCCCTCCATGGTTCCTCATGGACCTGAAGCATGGAGCTCTGACCACCACCTGTCCCTCCATGGTTCCTCATGGACCTGAAGCATGGAGCTCTGACCACCACCTGTCCCTCCATGGTTCCTCATGGACCTGAAGCATGGAGCTCTGACCACCACCTGTCCCTCCACAATATGTGATACTAGAAGCCTGCAGAAGCAAAGCAGGGTGAAGGTGAACATCTGGCATCATCATCATCATCACTTTTCTATATTATAATAGCAAACACATATCAGAATGTTAAAATATCATTTAAAAGTCTAGATCATGCCTCTAATAAATACCTCTAATAATTTAGCAGACGAGATGAGGCTCCTTAGTCACCATGTTTATCTTCATCATATGTTGTAGCTAGCGCCGCGGTTAGCTCACTGAACTCCGTCTTTTCTTACCTTGATAGCTGTGGAGATATTCTTCATGGATGAACTTATACCCTTCTTCAAGTGTATTTGTTCATGTATTCCCCGCTGCGATGGCCTCCGCATCAGCAAATGAAAAAGCTGGCAAGTTCAGGAGCGTCGGTGAAAAGATAAGGTCCATTTTCAATGAGACACAAACAGGAAGTGATTGAGCTCCACGAGGCGCTACTTCAGGTTGTCGTGAAAAAGGTCGATGTGAAGCTGCAGGGCCATGGGAAGCTCATTTCCACACTATTTGACAATGTCAAAACTTTCCAGCAAAAACTTGAACTGCTGCAGGGACAGCTCAAACAGGGACATCTCACCCATTTTCTCGCCTGCAAGGCGCTTGGAGACGACACAGACGGGCGCCACGTTTTACGTCACCTGCGTTCAAACAAGAACCATAACATCATAAATAAACTCAGACAGGAATTCGACCACCGCTTCTCCGACTTCAGGGTCCATGAGAAGTCATTCAACCTCTTCCAAAATCCTTTCTCGTGTGTCCCTGAGGAAGAGCCTGCAGAAATGCAGTTTGAGCTCATTGACTTACAGGAGACGTCACCCAGCTTTAAAGCAGCCAACCAGATCTGGAGTCAACTTCCTCTCCAGAAAACTCTGAACACGCTGCTGCAAGACGTCTGGCCTCAAGTCCAGGCTGCAGCTTCTTCTGTCCCACCTGATAATGAAAATTACTCATCACTTGTCCTCAATCATTATTTATTGTCCATGGAAGGTTCTTACTATTGTGGAGAATGTTGACCACAGCACCAGTAAAGTCTGGTTCCACTGAGATTTGAACTCAGATCACTGGATTCAGAGTCCAGAGTGCTAATCATTACACCATGAAACTACAAAGTGCAGCTCAGCATGGTGCATTCATGGACATCTAGTTAATGAAAACACTTCAACTACAGACGCTTTGTACATGGTGATTTAATTTAAATGCACCTTATTTCTTTTTATTTCTTTACAGTAACTCACTGGTTGTCAGAATAGTTGATTATTTATTTGTTTCCAGGAGGATTTTGCTGTAAAAACATTGAAGATTTAAACTTGGATCTTTGGAGTCAAAGTGTGTTTCTTTGACCTCAACTCCCTCCTTCATTTCAACTCAAGTCACTGGACTCATTCAACCTTTACACCACGAGTGTCCTCATCAATGTTACTCAGGAACTGTAATCTTTTCTTGATACTTTATTTTTATTACTGAAAGTATTAATAAACTCAGAGAAAGTATCAATAAACTACAAATAGATAATAGTTTTGTCAAGATCAAAGTCAAGAAGGATCAAAGTGAAGAAAGAAATGTTGTCACTTTAATATTTTCCATTCTTTTATGACATCACTATGACATCACCAAACAGAGTTAGCAGATAGAACCATCAGAGTGTCTGCACATTTTGAATACACAGACACTTTGAAACTTACATGGTGATTTCATTTAAATGCAACTTCTTTACAGCAACCCACTGATTGTTAGAATAGTTGATTATTCTTTTGTTCTCTGGAGGATTTTGCAGTAAAAACACTGAAGATTGAAACTTGGATCGCTTGAAGGTTGCAGGTCACTGTGTCCGGTTCTTCTTTTGGTGATCCCTCATGGTTCCTGGTTCTTCTAGCTCAGTTGGTAGAGCATGAGACTCGCAATGTCAAGGTCGTGGGTTCATGTCCCATGCTGGGCGCCACCTTCCTTTGTGCTCTGTTGCAATGTCATTTGGGTGACCGTGCTGACATGAACATGGATGGATCTTGATTTGAAAGGCAAATTTGAAAGACTTCCTGTTGGATTAAGTGAGGAGTGTCATTACATTATTTCCAGGTCTTGCTGAGACAAACAAGTGAGCTTTGGTTTCATCGCTCTATGACTTTCCTACAGGCTGTGAGACCCAATTTAAATTTCTGCTGATAATCTTATTTTTAAAATCAAATTGAGGACTTCCTGTTGGACTTAGGTCAGGGGTGTCAGAGTGTGATTTTTATGTCGTGATGAGACGAACAGATGAGTTTTGTTTTGATCTCTCTACGACATTTCTAGAGAGATCACACCATGGCTGTGGTGATTGTAGGTGGCGCTAGAGAGCACACTTTGGCACTTTGTGGGTTAATTGTTTGTATTTTCTTGTAGTCTGCAGCAGTCCTGATGATTGTGCCAAATTTGGTTTGCAAGTTTATGTCAAATTTGGGTTCAATGGCGTCAGGAGAAGAAACAAAGAAAGAAACACTCCAGATGCAATAGGGTCCTCGCCTCCAGGCAGCTTCCCTTCTGGGCTCGGTCCCTAAAAGAAAGGTGCACAGAACCCGGTGTCCAGTGGTGAGGTCCTAGAAAGGGAACCACAAATGGACTCCAGAGTCTTACTGTGCAACTCTCTGCATCCTGGAAAGCAACAAATGACATTTTCAAATCCGGATCATTTTGATCCGGATTACATTTTTTTGAACAACTGGCCCCTGGTGTTCTATAAATGCAGCTTACAATTACATTCTTTTTTTTCATACAGAGTTCAACTGTGTTGCATTCAAACACATCTTTCATTGCTCTTGTCATTTTCTCCACCACTTTATATTTCAGGTCTACACCCACATATATAGCTCCCCCTCCACCCGCCTTCCCCTCTCTGTTTAAGACTATACCTTCAGGGATCATTTCTATAGTTCTTGACTTGAGAAATGTGTTTCTAAAGTGTTTGGTCTCTCTACCCACAATGATGAGTCGTGATATTCCCTCCTGAGCGTGAAGCAGACAGAGAGTACTGATTCAGTTCATACACTCTCTGTCATTGATGAACGTTCTTTGCTCCCTTCATGGAGTAATGATGGAGGGAATATGATCAGAGTGGTGGAGTGTCTCTGAAATCAAGAAATAAACTCGCCCAGTCATAATACTGGTGCATTTATTAGTTAACCATAACACTGAACTTTCAAACTCCCACTACAACCCATAAGCTAGTCATTCTTAAAGTGTGGTATGAGTACCACTAGCTCCCTCTAGTGGTATGCCAAAGAATCACTGACATAAATATAAAAGCGCTGACATCAACAGTTATTCACGGTAGAGCGTTTATACCCTAACTTAGTCTGTACTGCAGCTGAAAACACGGGATTTAGCAGCTCTGTGAGAAAAGGCCTATCTAAGCTGATTCTTGTGAAAAAAGTGAAGTATTTTGTGTGTAAAATGACTTTTCACGTCGAGTCCCGGAGGTTAGCGGGTGGCTAAGCGTAGTATTACGGGCGATCGTGACACGAAGTGCCGCCACTGCCGTAATGCTACCGTAACGCCGACGTAACGCCGCTGTAACGCCGCTGTAACGCCGCCGTAACGCTGCCGTCACGCTGCCCGCTGATTACTAAAATGGATGAACTGGACGGTGGAAGAGGAGTTACTTCGATCGTTTCTAAAGCCGTTATCTACTTCATAATATGTATCGTCTGAAATACTCAGTCCGTGAATAAAACATAATTTCCTGAAATGACAGCCATGTTTCATTATCGATTGGCTCAAGCGGGGCCATGTGACACTAGAAGGGAGGGGGGATCCCAGATCTACAGTAGAATGATAGAGAGACATTCACTAGAATCCATTGACCATCTTTTTATTATAGTTTTAGTCTTAATCTTATTGTTCTTCCTCTGTGTGTGTGTGTGTGTGTGTGTGTGTGTGTGTGTGTGTGTGTGTGTGTGTGTGTGTGTGTGTGTGTGTGTGTGTGTGTGTGCGTGTGTTTCTGTTTCAGAAAGCAGCCTGTTTAGATTATTTTTTAATCAAGTACAGTACATTGTTTACTTAACATTTAAGTACAGTACAGTTTTATTTAACTTTTCTGTGCAATATATTTTAATTAAATCATTATTTAAGTACAGTCTTTAATTTCCCTATATTTAAGCGTAGTGTTACTAATCTAACTGTGTAAAATGTTACAATGGCTGACAATATTAAATATACTTCTTTAGGAGTAAAACCTCTGCCTTGTTTTTGATGAATGCTTCGGCTCACTAGGCTACTGTATAGTGTTGGTCATTATGGTGGTACTTGGAGAGCCAAGTATTTTCTGGGTGGTACTTGGTGTAAAACGTTTGAGAACCACTGCCATAAGCTATTCTGCAGATTATTTGGCACATGTCCATATCCATCCATAATAATGGAAATTTGTTCAAACACCATCTAATGTTGGAACAAAATAAAATTAATAGAAATAAATGTAAATATTCTGAAGGCAGCTCTTTTCTACGGTCGTGAATCACTCTTCATTACTGAACATCTTCACTTAATCTTAATTATTATGTGACTTCTGCAAACTTCTATTTAGTCATTGAATTTCAACAAGCTTCTACAAGTTGTGGTGTACATTTATATACTTTTCCCACTTTCCTGCCTCAGCATAGATGAGGTGTTATTGATGTATTTATTTGGACCATAACATACATGTCACATTTAAAAATGCCAGAATGTGGAAGATGGACATTAGTACAAGGGTTCTGCAATGCAATATCACATATCAATAATAGTTCATATATGTCCCACTATTGCTATTCTGTGCTGAATTTATCAGGAGAGATCAGCTGGAAATGATCCCAGACAGGAGAAAATCTCTTTCTTGCTGGATCCATAACAAAAAGATCTGCTCACCAGTGATGAGAAAGACTGATTCATTCAAGGCCTCAGCTGTTTGTACTGAGGAGTATTAAGACTATACTTTCAGGGATCATTTCTATAGTTCTTGACTTGAGAAATGTGTTTCTAAAGTGTTTGGTCTCTCTACCCACGATGATGAGTCGTGATATTTCCTCCTGAGCGTGAAGCAGACAGAGCGTACTGATTCAGTTCATACACTCTCTGTCATTGATGAACGTTCTTTACTCCCTTCATGGAGTAATGATGGAGGGAATATGATCAGAGTGGTAGGAATGGCTGGTTGAATGTTAATTAATTTCTGGATAGATTCTGAGCTTGACCACAGATTATCTAATTCACAGTTACAAAGTCTTAAATGTTGCAAGTTTGTTTTACAGTCTTTTGGAAGCAGAATATAGAACACATAAAAGAACACTATTTGTAGTAAATACAAAACAAACAGCTCGTACTGTATTTCTCACTAATAACGATAATTCGGTAGAAATAATATACAGAACACATATAGAACCTCATTAAACTAAAGAAAACATTTTTTAAAAACAATAAATAAAACTTCCTTTGGGAAAACCACAAATAAACTATTTATAGAATCTTCTAGGTTAACATTTGTAGATATTGTATACCGTATTTTCACGACCAAAAGGCACACCGTACTAAAAGGCGCAGTCTCAGTTATGTGTGCCATTACTGCATTTAACACACACATAAGGCGCACCTGCTCATAGGGCGCGGGTTCCATGCCCACACTTCCCCCTTTAACGTTCTCATGGTGTCCGCATTACAACAACACACACACACAAGCACACAAGTGTGCGTATTTAAAAATAGAGCGGGAGCAAAACTGAGTTTGGTTGTGCTTTATTTAAGTATTGATTACAAAGTACTAACATTTTTTTTACCTGTAATCGTCATCAATCAAACCCATCGAACTCCTCGTCCTCTGTTTCTGAATTGAACAGCTGCGCTAAATCTCCATCAAACATACCAGGTTCATTTTCTTCACTGTCAGAGTCACTTTCCGTGCCGTGCGGCTCCTTGGAAATGATGCCGGCTTTTGCGAAAGCTCGAACAACAGTGCCAGCAGACACGCTAGCCCAAGCATCTACAATCCATTTGCAAATTGTGGCGTAACTCGCCCGGCGCTGCCTTCCACTCTTAGTGAAACTGTGGTCTCCATCGGTCATCCATCGCTCCCACGCCGCTCGCAGCCTTACTTTGAACGGCCGGTTCACACCGATGTCCAGCGGTTGGAGTTCCTTTGTCAGGCCTCCCGGAATGACAGCAAGCTCAGAGTTCGTTTGCTTCACTTGTTTTTTCACATCGGCTGTGAGATGGGCACGCATAGAGTCACAGATCAACAGCGATGGTGATGCGTGGAAAAAACCACCTGTTCTCCTTACATACACCTCCCTCAGCCACTCTTTCATCATTTCCTCATCCATCCAGCCCTTTTGATTTGCCTTAATGATGACTCCTGATGGAAACTTCTCTTTAGGCAAAGTCTTTCTCTTAAAAATCACCATAGGCGGCAGTTTCTGTCCATTAGCATGGCAGCTAAGCACAACAGTAAAAGAAGACTTTTCGTGCCCCGTTGTGCGTCTCGCTACCGTGCCGGTCCCCTTCTTCTCCACAGTGTGACTCACCGGGATGTCGAAAGTTAGCGGCACCTCGTCCATGTTAGTGATGTGGCTGGGCTGGATGTGTTTGTCGGCGATGTGTTTGCTGCAGTAGGAGTGGAAGATGGCCAGCTTTTCATTATAATCCGCTGGAAGTTGCTGCGCTACCGTAGTTCTGGCCCGGAATGAAAAATGGCACCGTTTCATGAAACGAAAGCACCAAGACGGACCTCCTTGGAAATGTTCAATTTTCATTTCTTCTGCTAGCGTTACTGCTTTTAGTCAAATGGTGACCGTGGAAACGCTTCTCCCACTCGTTCTTTGTGCGATGATCCACTGCTCGAGTCTTTCCTCCAACTCGGGCCACCTCGCCTTATGTCCGCGGAAACTCAGCTGCGTCTTCTTCACCTGTCGGAGCTCGTTTTCCAGCTTCCTCCACTTGCGAACCATCGATTCATTAATCTTAAATTCTCTCGCGGCTGCTCGATTTCCATGTTCCTCCGCGTAGCTGATGGCCTTCAGTTTAAACTGTGCTTCATAAGCGTGTCTCTTCGCCATTTTCAGGGTTGTTAAAACAACGATGTTCTGCATAACGCACATACCCGTTCATTTATATACAATCCACGCCCACACTTCCCCCTTTAACGTTCTCATGGTGTTCACTACTACGTCCGCTTTACAACAACAACACACACATACGGCGCACTGCACCATAGGGCGCGCCGCACATTTTGAAGAAAATCTAAGACTTTTATGTGCGCCTTATAGTCGTGAAAATACGGTATATAATTTCTTTCTTACTAAGAAACATTTTCAAATTGATTTTCATTTTTGAAGGAGCTCAGTGGTATGTGAGTACTGCAGTGTGTACTCCATATAAATTCATGTTCTGTGTTCCTCGATGCTCGTGTTGCAAACATCATAGGTCTTGTTCTAACGTGTGAAATTCTGTTCGTTAAATCACATCACAAAGCAGGATTACAGGTACTAAGTTGATATATTCTTTTCATTTAGCCCAGGGTCAATAACCTGAGAAGATGACTATAGACTTCTACACTGAGTATTATGAACTTTGTACTATGTGATTACAAAACACCTTCACCAACAGCAGGTTCCTCATTATTTCTGCTTATTTGTGTTTTCTAATCTTTTGATGCAAAATGTCATGTCGTGACATCAGTCAAACAAATGTCTCTCATTTGAATAACTAGGGAATATTTCCTGTTTGCCGTGTAGGTATATTCTACAAGCTTTTCATTGTGTAACATCTCCACCATTGATGAGGCTTTTGTGTTCGATGTTTCTGTAGCTCTCACTTCTACAAGCTGCTCATAGACAAAGTTTATCACATTAACTAACAATATTTCTGTCAGATTGACTGGATTCTTCAACCCTTGAGGAGAACAAACACACACATAAACGTATTCAGTCGGTCCTATGCTGTACGGTAGAAGGTGAAACAATAGTTCAACTGTAGTTAGTGAGCCGTAAATTCATTGTAATCCAGCGAGGCTAAAACAGATTATTGCCTCTGATTATACAAATTAAATATATAAGTTGTTGGTGACAAGTATTCATAAAAGACTGGGACACTGCCCTTTCTGAAATGTTAATTTGAGCTTTAACCTAAAACTAAACCTTTAGGTACGATCAAACACATGGCAATCCTTCGCTCAGGTATTTCACTTAAACACAGGCTCATCATGAGGTGGAGATGGAATTGCATTTTTGCAATCGTTCATTTTAAAGCTTAATTCCTGATCAGGTTATTCATCTAAATGGAACATTAGGAAAAGTGTCAGTAAGAATAATGACCTTTAGAATATACTGGACTCACCACTGTCTCTGTAACCTCCGGAGCTCTTGGGAACACCGACAGTGGCTAAAGGCTGGTTTGGCTCATATCAGTTTTCAGCAGCTGTGACTGAACAACATGGTAACAAATAGTTGAACAAACCACACGCAAACAAAAAAGCTGGCAAAGACCACGGAGCAGGACTGAGGAACCGACAGCAAAAAGTGACAATGTGACCTGTTTATTTTTTTTCTTTCTTTTGCAGTGTTTTGACTGAATGGTACGGAAACATGAGCTGGGGAATGGGGACGCTTTCCTGTGTGTTTATCCTGATGATTCCATAACCACAAGTGGCCTTCAGATGACACGGGGATTCTCACTGTCTTACCTTTGAGTTTGTTCTCTGGCAATGTAACTAACAAAATGGAATCATCTGATCCTTTCTAGTTGCAATTATTCCCGTCAGGTAATACATTTTATGTTTTCATTTTATTCATTTCATTTTGAATTGCTTAACATATTAAGATTTTAATTCATAAAATTGAAATTCATAAATGAAACTTTGACATGTTGCTGCAACATTGTGTTTAACTATTGTGTAGAAATAAATACAGTTTTCATTTGAATTTGCTTGTGTTTCCTGATGGCTTCATGAGCATTCAACACAGAAGTACACGCTACTTTGAGCTGTGTGTGTGCCTATATTCTATTCAGACTGTTGTGTCAACGGTTTTCTTCTTATTTCCCCTCACAGTACCAAAAACATACATTTTAGGCCAATTGGTGACTGTGAATATGTGTGGGTATATATGTGTGATTGACTGTCTGTGTCCGGACTGGTAACCTGTTCAAGTTATACAGTAGTGCCCTCACCCAAAGTCAGCTGTGATCGGCCCTGTAGCCAATGAAGACCATGGATGTAAAGTCTAATAATAAATAATTGATGCTCATATTCAGATGTACGTCGTGTGTTTCTGACACTAATGTCTGACAACTGTAAGTAAAGATAATAAGTAATTTTATTTTCTGGTTTCACAGCTGCACTAGATGAAGCTCTTGAATATAATAAGGAGTTGGAAGCCAGGCTGGAGAATGTGGATTTGTCTCCCATGCTTTTTACTCGCGACTGTGTTTCTGATGAGCAGATCCGGTTCTACACCAAATTCCCATCTGAGAGGGTTCCGGATCTTCTGGGAGTCCATTGCTCCACCTGCATCCCGCCTCATATACTGGACCAGAGCTCAGACAATAGGAGATGAAGCCTGAACCCAGCGCTGCCCCAGAATGCCTCTGATTGATGAGTTTTAATGTTCTCCTTCAGGGTGGCTGTGGGCCTGAAGGAGCAGCTTATTGACGTGTTCGACACTATTTACACTATTTACACTATTTACAGTGATTCACACAACTTGAGATTTAATGTTCAAAACACAAAGTGACAAAAGGTCATTTATACATTTTAATATGATCATTACTGCATTGAAATAAACACATTAATGGTATTGAAGTAAAACGTGTCCAGTTTTGATTTCATCTGGTCAGTGAACGATTCATCACGCCGCTCTCGCTCAACAGTTATTGTTCTAAATGTGTCAGTGACAAAGTGGCACCATTCCAATCTGGTGACCAGCTGACCCTGTCCCTGCCAGTAGTATGTGTGTGAACGCCTCAGACTTGTGTGGCCATCCTGAACCTTGAGGTCAGCAACCTGGGACACATCATCTGTTTGGGACTCACTCCAAAGTTGGGAGGAAATCTAAAAGGAGAGCTCTGAGTGGTTGGGACTCCAGTTGGCATAGTTTTCCTCCTGATGTCAGGATGTCGGGATCAGGAAGTGGTCCTACAAACACATGAGTGACATCATCACAGTAAGTTATGACAAAGGAAACATTACAAGCATAAAAACATTACAAACCAATAAATGACACCTGTGTAAGCTCTGCACAGCTGGACTGCACACATCTGTTTCTCCCACCACCTCACTGGCAGGTTCAGGATGGAGCCCCTTACAAGAAATAAACAAATATGACAAATAAATAAAGGGACAGGTGAGCAATTTGGTCGGACATGGAGGGATAGATTTGTGAGAGCTAAGATTTTTACTTAAATTGCTAAAACTACTAAGGAGATTGTCACGTACTAAATGATATTACAAAAGGAAAACAATGGTTCCTCTTTTTTTTTTTACCTGTGTTCTTGGTCTGTTCCCTCTGTGTAGATGACTTGTGCAGGTCAGTGCAGGAGGAAGCGTTGGCAGCTGGAGCTGGGAGGAGTGTGCAGGCTGATCCAGGAGTTCAACTACATGGTTGTTAAAGCCTTTACCAGCTGCACAACTACAGGAATAAACCAACAACTCAGCTTGTCAACACCCAGTGAGATCTAAAACAGAGAAGTGTTTTTAACACATATATAGAAATTGATACTTGTTAAAACATAATTAGCTTTAATCAAGTCCCAGAATCCAGAGCAGCAGAAGAGGAATAGTAAGCTCTCTGTCATACAGGAGTGTCCATCGTACATGAAAGTTCTTCAGCTCTCATCTGACAGCTGAAGAACAGGAAGTCAAACTACTGAACATGAGCCCAGCGACTCTCTGACTGTTTCAACCTGCAGTCTGTGAGGTTCCTCATGGTTCCTCATGGAGCTGAAGCATGGAGCTCTGACCACTACCTGTCCCTCCATGGTTCCTCATGGAGCTGAAGCATGGAACTCTGACCACTACCTGTCCCTCCATGGTTCCTCATGGAGCTGAAGCATGGAGCTCTGACCACTACCTGTCCCTCCATGGTTCCTCATGGACCTGAAGCATGGAGCTCTGACCACCACCTGTCCCTCCATGGTTCCTCATGGAGCTGAAGCATGGAGCTCTGACCACCACCTGTCTCTCCATGGTTCCTCATGGACCTGAAGCATGGAGCTCTGACCACTACCTGTCCCTCCATGGTTCCTCATGGAGCTGAAGCATGGAGCTCTGACCACCACCTGTCTCTCCATGGTTCCTCATGGACCTGAAGCATGGAGCTCTGACCACTACCTGTCCCTCCACAATATGTGATACTAGAAGCCTGCAGAAGCAAAGCAGGGTGAAGGTGAACATCTGGCATCATCATCATCACTTTTCCATATTATAATAGCAAACACATATCAGAATGTTAAAATATCATTTAAAAGTCTAGATCATGCCTCTAATAAATACCTCTAATAATTTAGCAGACGAGATGAGGCTCCTTAATCACCATGTTTATCTTCGTCATATGTTGTAGCTAGCGCCGCGGTTAGCTCACTGAACTCCGTCTTTTCTTACCTTGATAGCTGTGGAGATATTCTTCATGGATGAACTTATACCCTTCTTCAAGTGTATTTGTTCATGTATTCCCCGCTGCGATGGCCTCCGCATCAGCAAATGAAAAAGCTGGCAAGTTCAGGAGCGTCGGTGAAAAGATAAGGTCCATTTTCAATGAGGCACAAACAGGAAGTGATTGAGCTCCACGAGGCGCTACTTCAGGTTGTCATGAAAAAGGTCTATGTGAAGCTGCAGGGCCATGGGAAGCTCATTTCCACACTATTTGACAATGTCAAAACTTTCCAGCAAAAACTTGAACTGCTGCAGGGACAGCTCAAACAGGGACATCTCACCCATTTTCCCGCCTGCAAGGCGCTTGGAGACGACACAGACGGGCGCCACGTTTTACGTCACCTGCGTTCAAACAAGAACCATAACATCATAAATAAACTCAGACAGGAATTCGACCACCGCTTCTCCGACTTCAGGGTCCATGAGAAGTCATTCAACCTCTTCCAAAATCCTTTCTCATGTGTCCCTGAGGAAGAGCCTGCAGAAATGCAGTTTGAGCTCATTGACTTACAGGAGACGTCACCCAGCTTTAAAGCAGCCAACCAGATCTGGAGTCAACTTCCTCTCCAGAAAACTCTGAACTGGCTGCTGCAAGACGTCTGGCCTCAAGTCCAGGCTGCAGCTTCTTCTGTCCCACCTGATCATGAAAATTACTCATCACTTGTCCTCAATCATTATTTATTATCCATGGAAGGTTCTTACTATTGTGGAGAATGTTCACCACAGCAGAGCAGCACCAGTAAAGTCTGGTTCCACTGAGATTTGAACTCAGATCACTGGATTCAGAGTCCAGAGTGATAACCATTACACCATGGAACCACAGAGAGCAGCTCAGCATGGTGCATTCATGGACATCTAGTCAATGAAAACACTTCAACTACAGACGCTTCAACATTTTTCAGAGCTTTTTTAAGTTTTTCTGCAAATTGTGAATACACAGATACTTTGTACATGGTGATTTAAATTAAATGCACCTTATTTCTTTTTAGTTCTTTACAGTAACTCACTGGTTGTCAGAATAGTTGATTATTTATTTGTTTCCAGGAGGATTTTGCTGTAAAAACATTGAAGATTTAAACTTGGATCTTTGGAGTCAAAGTGTGTTTCTTTGACCTCAACTCCCTCCTTTATTTCAACTCAAGTCACTGGACTCATTCAACCTTTACACCACGAGTGTCCTCATCAATGTTACTCAGGAACTGTAATCTTTTCTTGATAATTTATTTTTATTACTGAAAGTATTAACAAACTCAGAGAAAGTATCAATAAACTACTAATAGATAATAGTTTTGTCAAGATCAAAGTCAAGAAGGATCAAAGTGAAGAAAGAAATGTTGTCACTTTAATATTTTCCATTCTTTTATGACATCACTATGACATCACCAAACAGAGTTAGCAGATAGAACCATCAGAGTGTCTGCACATTTTGAATACACAGACACTTTGAAACTTACATGGTGATTTCATTTAAATGCAACTTCTTTACAGCAACCCACTGATTGTTAGAATAGTTGATTATTCTTTTGTTCTCTGGAGGATTTTGCAGTAAAAACACTGAAGATTGAAACTTGGATCACTTGAAGGTTGCAGGTCACTGTGTCCGGTTCTTCTTTTGGTGATCCCTCATGGTTCCTGGTTCTTCTAGCTCAGTTGGTAGAGCATGAGACTCGCAATGTCAAGGTCGTGGGTTCATGTCCCATGCTGGGCGCCACCTTCCTTTGTGCTCTTTTGCAATGTCATCTGGGTGACCGTGCTGACATGAGCATGGATGGATCTTGATTTGAAAGGCAAATTGTAGACTTCCTGTTGGATTAAGTGAGGAGTGTCATTACATTATTTCCAGGTCTTGCTGAGACAAACAAGTGAGCTTTGGTTTCATCGCTCTATGACTTTCCTACAGGCTGTGAGACCCAATTTAAATTTCTGCTGATAATCTTATTTTTAAAATCAAATTGAGGACTTCCTGTTGGACTTAGGTCAGGGGTGTCAGAGTGTGATTTTTATGTCGTGATGAGACGAACAGATGAGTTTTGTTTTGATCTCTCTACGACATTTCTAGAGAGATCACACCATGGCTGTGGTGATTGTAGGTGGCGCTAGAGAGCACACTTTGGCACTTTGTGGGTTAATTGTTTGTATTTTCTTGTAGTCTGCAGCAGTCCTGATGATTGTGCCAAATTTGGTTTGCAAGTTTATGTCAAATTTGGGTTCAATGGCGTCAGGAGAAGAAACAAAGAAAGAAACACTCCAGATGCAATAGGGTCCTCGCCTCCAGGCAGCTTCCCTTCTGGGCTCGGTCCCTAAAAGAAAGGTGCACAGAACCCGGTGTCCAGTGGTGAGGTCCTAGAAAGGGAACCACAAATGGACTCCAGAGTCTTACTGTGCAACTCTCTGCATCCTGGAAAGCAACAAATGACATTTTCAAATCCGGATCATTTTGATCCGGATTACATTTTTTTGAACAACTGGCCCCTGGTGTTCTATAAATGCAGCTTACAATTACATTCTTTTTTTTCATACAGAGTTCAACTGTGTTGCATTCAAACACATCTTTCATTGCTCTTGTCATTTTCTCCACCACTTTATATTTCAGGTCTACACCCACATATATAGCTCCCCCTCCACCCGCCTTCCCCTCTCTGTTTAAGACTATACCTTCAGGGATCATTTCTATAGTTCTTGACTTGAGAAATGTGTTTCTAAAGTGTTTGGTCTCTCTACCCACAATGATGAGTCGTGATATTCCCTCCTGAGCGTGAAGCAGACAGAGAGTACTGATTCAGTTCATACACTCTCTGTCATTGATGAACGTTCTTTGCTCCCTTCATGGAGTAATGATGGAGGGAATATGATCAGAGTGGTGGAGTGTCTCTGAAATCAAGAAATAAACTCGCCCAGTCATAATACTGGTGCATTTATTAGTTAACCATAACACTGAACTTTCAAACTCCCACTACAACCCATAAGCTAGTCATTCTTAAAGTGTGGTATGAGTACCACTAGCTCCCTCTAGTGGTATGCCAAAGAATCACTGACATAAATATAAAAGCGCTGACATCAACAGTTATTCACGGTAGAGCGTTTATACCCTAACTTAGTCTGTACTGCAGCTGAAAACACGGGATTTAGCAGCTCTGTGAGAAAAGGCCTATCTAAGCTGATTCTTGTGAAAAAAGTGAAGTATTTTGTGTGTAAAATGACTTTTCACGTCGAGTCCCGGAGGTTAGCGGGTGGCTAAGCGTAGTATTACGGGCGATCGTGACACGAAGTGCCGCCACTGCCGTAATGCTACCGTAACGCCGACGTAACGCCGCTGTAACGCCGCTGTAACGCTGCCGCCGTCACGCTGCCGTCACGCTGCCCGCTGATTACTAAAATGGATGAACTGGACGGTGGAAGAGGAGTTACTTCGATCGTTTCTAAAGCCGTTATCTACTTCATAATATTTATCGTCTGAAATACTCAGTCCGTGAATAAATCATCATTTCCTGAAATGCCAGCCATGTTTCATTTTGATTGGCTCAAGCGGGGCCATGTGACACGAGAAGGGAGGGGGGATCCCAGATCTACAGTAGAATGATAGAGAGACATTCACTAGAATCCATTGACCATCTTTTTATTATAGTTTTAGTCTTAATCTTATTGTTCTTCCTCTGTGTGTGTGTGTGTGTGTGTGTGTGTGTGTGTGTGTGTGTGTGTGTGTGTGTGTGTGTGTGTGTGTGTGTGTGTGTGTGTGTTTCTGTTTCAGAAAGCAGCCATACAGCAGTGTGTGAAGTTCAGTCAGCCTGTTTTGACTTTTGTTTAATCAAGTACAGTACATTGTTTACTTAACATTTAAGTACAGTACAGTTTTATTTAACTTTTCTGTGCAATATATTTTAATTAAATCATTATTTAAGTACAGTCTTTAATTTCCCTATATTTAAGCGTAGTGTTACTAATCTAACTGTGTAAAATGTTACAATGGCTGACAATATTAAATATACTTCTTTAGGAGTAAAACCTCTGCCTCGTTTTTGATGAATGCTTCGGCTCACTAGGCTACTGTATAGTGTTGGTCATTATGGTGGTACTTGGAGAGCCAAGTATTTTCTGGGTGGTACTTGGTGTAAAACGTTTGAGAACCACTGCCATAAGCTATTCTGCAGATTATTTGGCACATGTCCATATCCATCCATAATAATGGAAATTTGTTCAAACACCATCTAATGTTGGAACAAAATAAAATTAATAGAAATAAATGTAAATATTCTGAAGGCAGCTCTTTTCTACGGTCGTGAATCACTCTTCATTACTGAACATCTTCACTTAATCTTAATTATTATGTGAATTCTGCAAACTTCTATTTAGTCATTGAATTTCAACAAGCTTCTACAAGTTGTGGTGTACATTTATATACTTTTCCCACTTTCCTGCCTCAGCATAGATGAGGTGTTATTGATGTATTTATTTGGACCATAACATACATGTCACATTTAAAAATGCCAGAATGTGGAAGATGGACATTAGTACAAGGGTTCTGCAATGCAATATCACATATCAATAATAGTTCATATATGTCACACTATTGCTATTCTGTGCTGAATGTATCAGGAGAGATCAGCTGGAAATGATCCCAGACAGGAGAAAATCTCTTTCTTGCTGGATCCATAACAAAAAGATCTGCTCACCAGTGATGAGAAAGACTGATTCATTCAAGGCCTCAGCTGTTTGTACTGAGGAGTATTAAGACTATACTTTCAGGGATCATTTCTATAGTTCTTGACTTGAGAAATGTGTTTCTAAAGTGTTTGGTCTCTCTACCCACGATGATGAGTCGTGATATTTCCTCCTGAGCGTGAAGCAGACAGAGCGTACTGATTCAGTTCATACACTCTCTGTCATTGATGAACGTTCTTTGCTCCCTTCATGGAGTAATGATGGAGGGAATATGATCAGAGTGGTAGAAATGGCTGGTTGAATGTTAATTAATTAATTTCTGGATAGATTCTGAGCTTGACCACAGATTATCTAATTCACAGTTACAAAGTCTTAAATGTTGCAAGTTTGTTTTACAGTCTTTTGGAAGCAGAATATAGAACACATTAAAGAACACTATTTGTAGTAAATACAAAACAAACAGCTTGTACTGTATTTCTCACTAATAACGATAAGTCGGTAGAAATAATATACAGAACACATATAGAACCTCATTAAACTAAAGAAAACATTTTTTAAAAACAATAAATAAAACTTCCTTTGGGAAAACCACAAATAAACTATTTATAGAATCTTCTAGGTTAACATTTGTAGATATTGTATACCGTATTTTCACGACCAAAAGGCACACCGTACTAAAAGGCGCAGTCTCAGTTATGTGTGCCATTACTGCATTTAACACACACATAAGGCGCACCTGCTCATAGGGCGCGGGTTCCATGCCCACACTTCCCCCTTTAACGTTCTCATGGTGTCCGCATTACAACAACACACACACACAAGCATACAAGTGTGCGTATTTAAAAATAGAGCGGGAGCAAAACTGAGTTTGGTTGTGCTTTATTTAAGTATTGATTACAAAGTACTAACATTTTTTTTACCTGTAATCGTCATCAATCAAACCCATCGAACTCCTCGTCCTCTGTTTCTGAATTGAACAGCTGCGCTAAATCTCCATCAAACATACCAGGTTCATTTTCTTCACTGTCAGAGTCACTTTCCGTGCCGTGCGGCTCCTTGGAAATGATGCCGGCTTTTGCGAAAGCTCGAACAACAGTGTCAGCAGACACGCTAGCCCAAGCATCTACAATCCAGTTGCAAATTGTGGCGTAACTCGCCCGGCGCTGCCTTCCACTCTTAGTGAAACTGTGGTCTCCATCGGTCATCCATCGCTCCCACGCCGCTCGCAGCCTTACTTTGAACGGCCGGTTCACACCGATGTCCAGCGGTTGGAGTTCCTTTGTCAGGCCTCCCGGAATGACAGCAAGCTCAGAGTTCGTTTGCTTCACTTGTTTTTTCACATCGGCTGTGAGATGGGCACGCATAGAGTCACAGATCAACAGCGATGGTGATGCGTGGAAAAAACCACCTGTTCTCCTTACATACACCTCCCTCAGCCACTCTTTCATCACTTCCTCATCCATCCAGCCCTTTTGATTTGCCTTAATGATGACTCCTGATGGAAACTTCTCTTTAGGCAAAGTCTTTCTCTTAAAAATCACCATAGGCGGCAGTTTCTGTCCATTAGCATGGCAGCTAAGCACAACAGTAAAAGAAGACTTTTCGTGCCCCGTTGTGCGTATCGCTACCGTGCCGGTCCCCTTCTTCTCCACAGTGTGACTCACCGGGATGTCGAAAGTTAGCGGCACCTCGTCCATGTTAGTGATGTGGCTGGGCTGGATGTGTTTGTCGGCGATGTGTTTGCTGCAGTAGGAGTGGAAGATGGCCAGCTTTTCATTATAATCCGCTGGAAGTTGCTGCGCTACCGTAGTTCTGGCCCGGATGGAAAAATGGCACCGTTTCATGAAACGAAAGCACCAAGACGGACCTCCTTGGAAATGTTCAATTTTCATTTCTTCTGCTAGCGTTACTGCTTTTAGTCGAATGGTGACCGTGGAAACGCTTCTCCCACTCGTTCTTTGTGCGATGATCCACTGCTCGAGTCTTTCCTCCAACTCGGGCCACCTCGCCTTATGTCCGCGGAAACTCAGCCGCGTCTTCTTCACCTGTCGGAGCTCGTTTTCCAGCTTCCTCCACTTGCGAACCATCGATTCATTAATCTTAAATTCTCTCGCGGCTGCTCGATTTCCATGTTCCTCCGCGTAGCTGATGGCCTTCAGTTTAAACTGTGCTTCATAAGCGTGTCTCTTCGCCATTTTCAGGGTTGTTAAAACAACGATGTTCTGCATAACGCACATACCCGTTCATTTATATACAATCCACGCCCACACTTCCCCCTTTAACGTTCTCATGGTGTTCACTACTACGTCCGCTTTACAACAACACACACACATACGGCGCACTGCACCATAGTGCGCGCCGCACATTTTGAAGAAAATCGAAGACTTTTATGTGCGCCTTATAGTCGTGAAAATACGGTATATAATTTTTTTCTTACTAAGAAACATTTTCAAATTGATTTTTATTTTGAAGGAGCTCAGTGGTATGTGAGTACTGCAGTGTGTACTCCATATAAATTCATGTTCTGTGTTCCTCGATGCTCGTGTTGCAAACATCATAGGTCTTGTTCTAACGTGTGAAATTCTGTTAGTTAAATCACATCACAAAGCAGGAATACAGGTACTAAGTTGATATATTCTTTTCATTTAGCCCAGGGTCAATAACCTGAGAAGATGACTATAGACTTCTACACTGAGTATTATGAACTTTGTACTATGTGATTACAAAACACCTTCACCAACAGCAGGTTCCTCATTATTTTTGCTTATTTGTGTTTTCTAATCTTTTGATGCAAAATGTCATGTCGTGACATCAGTCAAACAAATGTCTCTCATTTGAATAACTAGGGAATATTCCCTGTTTGCCGTGTAGGTATATTCTACAAGCTTTTCATTGTGTAACGTCGGGGCCTGGGGCCCTGTGCCCTTTGTCCTTCTCTTGTGGGCCACTCTTGCCTGGGGGGGATTCCTCTCTGCATTCTCCGTCGGGTGCTTTTTGGGCGGGGGCGGGGCTCTCTGGGGTGGTTCGCTGGGGTCTCCCCGGGCCTGGGGGGCTTCTGTCTGCCGGGGTGGCGGTGTCCGGGCGCGGTGGCCTCGGACCCCGGGGTGTCACCACGGGTCCCCCCACAACAGTTCCGGCCACACCCAGTGGACAAGCCACACACACTCACATACACGCACACACACACACACACACTTTCACTCCTCACGAAAGGTGCTTCTGAAGTTGCTTGTTGTCTGTCATCATTTGCTCAAACTTTAAAAATCATGTTCCTCTTTTGTTGTTGCCTCTTTGTTATTTCATGTTCCTGCTTCACGTTACTGTCTAGATAGAGCTGCTCAGGCTGGTTAAATCTAGGAAATCATCTTACTGTCTAGATAGAGCTGCTCAGGCTGGTTAATCTAAGAAATCATCTTACTGTTTAGATAGAGCTGCTCAGGCTGGTTCAATCTAATAACAGTTGGAAAGTATTTGGATGAGTGTGATTATTGCAAATAATATATGTAGCACAACAAGGACATTGTATGTTATCCCCTTCCCCCCACCCCCCTCCCCCCTCCCCCCTCGACTTTCTTCTCTCTCTTCTCTTCTCTCTCTCTTTGTGCGTTCCCCCCCGGTCGTGTACGGCAGCCATGCCAGCTTCTGACAGAGAAGGCAACAGGAGGAGACTCCAGGTCTCTCCCTGTTGCAAGACCAAAAACTGTTCTGACTCCGAAGGCTCTCAATCACATCATATTGTTGGCCCAAGCTGCCGAACAGGACAAGGGTAAAAAAAAAAAAAAAAAAAAAAAAAAAAAAAAGAAGGTGAAACAATAGTTCAACTGCAGTTAGTGAGCCGTAAATTCATTGTAGTCTAGCGAGGCTAAAACAGATTATTGCCTCTGATTATACAAATTAAATATATAAGTTGTTGGTGACAAGTATTCATAAAAGACTGGGACACTGCCCTTTCTGAAATGTTAATTTGAGCTTTAACCTAAAACTAAACCTTTAGGTACGATCAAACACATGGCAATCCTTCGCTCAGGTATTTCACTTAAACACAGGCTCATCATGAGGTGGAGATGGAATTGCATTTTTGCAATCGTTCATTTTAAAGCTTAATTCCTGATCAGGTTATTCATCTAAATGGAACATTAGGAAAAGTGTCAGTAAGAATAATGACCTTTAGAATATACTGGACTCACCACTGTCTCTGTAACCTCCGGAGCTCTTGGGAACACCGACAGTGGCTAAAGGCTGGTTTGGCTCATATCAGTTTTCAGCAGCTGTGACTGAACAACATGGTAACAAATAGTTGAACAAACCACACGCAAACAAAAAAGCTGGCAAAGACCACGGAGCAGGACTGAGGAACCGACAGCAAAAAGTGACAATGTGACCTGTTTATTTTTTTTTCTTTCTTTTGCAGTGTTTTGACTGAATGGTACGGAAACATGAGCTGGGGAATGGGGAGGCTTTCCTGTGTGTTTATCCTGATGATTCCATAACCACAAGTGGCCTTCAGATGACACGGGGATTCTCACTGTCTTACCTTTGAGTTTGTTCTCTGGCAATGTAACTAACAAAATGGAATCATCTGATCCTTTCTAGTTGCAATTATTCCCGTCAGGTAATACATTTTATGTTTTCATTTTATTCATTTCATTTTGAATTGCTTAACATATTAAGATTTTAATTCATAAAATTGAAATTCATAAATGAAACTTTGACATGTTGCTGCAACATTGTGTTTAACTATTGTGTAGAAATAAATACAGTTTTCATTTGAATTTGCTTGTGTTTCCTGATGGCTTCATGAGCATTCAACACAGAAGTACACGCTACTTTGAGCTGTGTGTGTGCCTATATTCTATTCAGACTGTTGTGTCAACGGTTTTCTTCTTATTTCCCCTCACAGTACCAAAAACATACATTTTAGGCCAATTAGTGACTGTGAATATGTGAGGGTATATATGTGTGATTGACTGTCTGTGTCCGGACTGGTAACCTGTTCAAGTTATACAGTAGTGCCCTCACCCAAAGTCAGCTGTGATCGGCCCTGTAGCCAATGAAGACCATGGATGTAAAGTCTAATAATAAATAATTGATGCTCATATTCAGATGTACGTCGTGTGTTTCTGACACTAATGTCTGACAACTGTAAGTAAAGATAATAAGTAATTTTATTTTCTGGTTTCACAGCTGCACTAGATGAAGCTCTTGAATATAATAAGGAGTTGGAAGCCAGGCTGGAGAATGTGGATTTGTCTCCCATGCTTTTTACTCGCGACTGTGTTTCTGATGAGCAGATCCGGTTCTACACCAAATTCCCATCTGAGAGGGTTCCAGATCTTCTGGGAGTCCATTGCTCCACCTGCATCCCGCCTCATATACTGGACCAGAGCTCAGACAATAGGAGATGAAGCCTGAACCCAGCGCTGCCCCAGAATGCCTCTGATTGATGAGTTTTAATGTTCTCCTTCAGGGTGGCTGTGGGCCTGAAGGAGCAGCTTATTGACGTGTTCGACACTATTTACACTATTTACACTATTTACAGTGATTCACACAACTTGAGATTTAATGTTCAAAACACAAAGTGACAAAAGGTCATTTATACATTTTAATATGATCATTACTGCATTGAAATAAACACATTAATGGTATTGAAGTAAAACGTGTCCAGTTTTGATTTCATCTGGTCAGTGAACGATTCATCACGCCGCTCTCGCTCAACAGTTATTGTTCTAAATGTGTCAGTGACAAAGTGGCACCATTCCAATCTGGTGATAACCAGCTGACCCTGTCCCTGGCAGTAGTATGTGTGTGAACGCCTCAGACTTGTGTGGCCATCCTGAACCTTGAGGTCAGCAACCTGGGACACATCATCTGTTTGGGACTCACTCCAAAGTTGGGAGGAAATCTAAAAGGAGAGCTCTGAGTGGTTGGGACTCCAGTTGGCATAGTTTTCCTCCTGATGTCAGGATGTCGGGATCAGGAAGTGGTCCTACAAACACATGAGTGACATCATCACAGTAAGTTATGACAAAGGAAACATTACAAGCATAAAAACATTACAAACCAATAAATGACACCTGTGTAAGCTCTGCACAGCTGGACTGCACACATCTGTTTCCCCCACCACCTCACTGGCAGGTTCAGGATGGAGCCCCTTACAAGAAATAAACAAATATGACAAATAAATAAAGGGACAGGTGAGCAATTTGGTCGGACATGGAGGGATAGATTTGTGAGAGCTAAGATTTTTACTTAAATTGCTAAAACTACTAAGGAGATTGTCACATACTAAATGATATTACAAAAGGAAAACAATGGTTCCTCTTTTTTTTTTACCTGTGTTCTTGGTCTGGTCCCTCTGTGTAGATGACTTGTGCAGGTCAGTGCAGGAGGAAGCGTTGGCAGCTGGAGCTGGGAGGAGTGTGCAGGCTGATCCAGGAGTTCAACTACATGGTTGTTAAAGCCTTTACCAGCTGCACAACTACAGGAATAAACCAACAACTCAGCTTGTCAACACCCAGTGAGATCTAAAACAGAGAAGTGTTTTTAACACATATATAGAAATGAATACTTGTTAAAACATAATTAGCTTTAATCAAGTCCCAGAATCCAGAGCAGCAGAAGAGGAATAGTAAGCTCTCTGTCATACAGGAGTGTCCATCGTACATGAAAGTTCTTCAGCTCTCATCTGACAGCTGAAGAACAGGAAGTCAAACTACTGAACATGAGCCCAGCGACTCTCTGACTGTTTCAACCTGCAGTCTGTGAGGTTCCTCATGGTTCCTCATGGAGCTCTGACCACTACCTGTCCCTCCATGGTTCCTCATGGAGCTGAAGCATGGAGCTCTGACCACTACCTGTCCCTCCATGGTTCCTCATGGAGCTGAAGCATGGAGCTCTGACCACCACCTGTCCCTCCATGGTTCCTCATGGAGCTGAAGCAGGGAGCTCTGACCACCACCTGTCCCTCCATGGTTCCTCATGGACCTGAAGCATGGAGCTCTGACCACCACCTGTCCCTCCACAATATGTGATACTAGAAGCCTGCAGAAGCAAAGCAGGGTGAAGGTGAACATCTGGCATCATCATCATCACTTTTCTATATTATAATAGCAAACACATATCAGAATGTTAAAATATCATTTAAAAGTCTAGATCATGCCTCTAATAAATACCTCTAATAATTTAGCAGACGAGATGAGGCTCCTTAGTCACCATGTTTATCTTCATCATATGTTGTAGCTAGCGCCGCGGTTAGCTCACTGAACTCCGTCTTTTCTTACCTTGATAGCTGTGGAGATATTCTTCATGGATGAACTTATACCCTTCTTCAAGTGTATTTGTTCATGTATTCCCCGCTGCGATGGCCTCCGCATCAGCAAATGAAAAAGCTGGCAAGTTCAGGAGCGTCGGTGAAAAGATAAGGTCTATTTTCAATGAGACACAAACAGGAAGTGATTGAGCTCCACGAGGCGCTACTTCAGGTTGTCGTGAAAAAGGTCTATGTGAAGCTGCAGGGCCATGGGAAGCTCATTTCCACACTATTTGACAATGTCAAAACTTTCCAGCAAAAACTTGAACTGCTGCAGGGACAGCTCAAACAGGGACATCTCACCCATTTTCCCGCCTGCAAGGCGCTTGTAGACGACACAGACGGGCGCCACGTTTTACGTCACCTGCGTTCAAACAAGAACCATAACATCATAAATAAACTCAGACAGGAATTCGAACACCGCTTCTCCGACTTCAGGGTCCATGAGAAGTCATTCAACCTCTTCCAAAATCCTTTCTCATGTGTCCCTGAGGAAGAGCCTGCAGAAATGCAGTTTGAGCTCATTGACTTACAGGAGACGTCACCCAGCTTTAAAGCAGCCAACCAGATCTGGAGTCAACTTCCTCTCCAGAAAACTCTGAACTGGCTGCTGCAAGACGTCTGGCCTCAAGTCCAGGCTGCAGCTTCTTCTGTCCCACCTGATAATGAAAATTACTCATCATTATTTATTGTCCATGGAAGGTTCTTACTATTGTGGAGAATGTTCACCACAGCAGAGCAGCACCAGTAAAGTCTGGTTCCACTGAGATTTGAACTCAGATCACTGGATTCAGAGTCCAGAGTGCTAATCATTACACCATGAAACTACAGAGAGCAGCACAGCATGGTGCATTCATGGACATCTAGTTAATGAAAACACTTCAACTACAGACGCTTCAACATTTTTCAGAGCTTTTTTAAGTTTTTCTGCAAATTGTGAATACACAGATACTTTGTACATGGTGATTTAATTTAAATGCACCTTATTTCTTTTTATTTCTTTACAGTAACTCACTGGTTGTCAGAATAGTTGATTATTTATTTGTTTCCAGGAGGATTTTGCTGTAAAAACATTGAAGATTTAAACTTGGATCTTTGGAGTCAAAGTGTGTTTCTTTGACCTCAACTCCCTCCTTCATTTCAACTCAAGTCACTGGACTCATTCAACCTTTACACCACGAGTCTCCTCATCAATGTTACTCAGGAACTGTAATCTTTTCTTGATACTTTATTTTTATTACTGAAAGTATTAATAAACTCAGAGAAAGTATCAATAAACTATTAATAGATAATAGTTTTGTCAAGATCAAAGTCAAGAAGGATCAAAGTGAAGAAAGAAATGTTGTCACTTTAATATTTTCCATTCTTTTATGACATCACTATGACATCACCAAACAGAGTTAGCAGATAGAACCATCAGAGTGTCTGCACATTTTGAATACACAGACACTTTGAAACTTACATGGTGATTTCATTTAAATGCAACTTCTTTACAGCAACCCACTGATTGTTAGAATAGTTGATTATTCTTTTGTTCTCTGGAGGATTTTGCAGTAAAAACACTGAAGATTGAAACTTGGATCACATGAAGGTTGCAGGTCACTGTGTCCGGTTCTTATTTTGGTGATCCCTCATGGTTCCTGGTTCTTCTAGCTCAGTTGGTAGAGCATGAGACTCGCAATGTCAAGGTCGTGGGTTCATGTCCCATGCTGGGCGCCACCTTCCTTTGTGCTCTGTTGCAATGTCATTTGGGTGACCGTGCTGACATGAGCATGGATGGATCTTGATTTGAAAGGCAAATTTGAAAGACTTCCTGTTGGATTAAGCGAGGAGTGTCATTACATTATTTCCAGGTCTTGCTGAGACAAACAAGTGACCTTTGGTTTCATCGCTCTATGACTTTCCTACAGGCTGTGAGACCCAATTTAAATTTCTGCTGATAATCTTATTCTTAAAATCAAATTGAGGACTTCCTGTTGGACTTAGGTCAGGGGTGTCAGAGTGTGATTTTTATGTCGTGATGAGACGAACAGATGAGTTTTGTTTTGATCTCTCTACGACATTTCTAGAGAGATCACACCATGGCTGTGGTGATTGTAGGTGGCGCTAGAGAGCACACTTTGGCACTTTGTGGGTTAATTGTTTGTATTTTCTTGTAGTCTGCACCAGTCCTGATGATTGTGCCAAATTTGGTTTGCAAGTTTATGTCAAATTTGGGTTCAATGGCGTCAGGAGAAGAAACAAAGAAAGAAACACTCCAGATGCAATAGGGTCCTCGCCTCCAGGCAGCTTCCCTTCTGGGCTCGGTCCCTAAAAGAAAGGTGCACAGAACCCGGTGTCCAGTGGTGAGGTCCTAGAAAGGGAACCACAAATGGACTCCAGAGTCTTACTGTGCAACTCTCTGCATCCTGGAAAGCAACAAATGACATTTTCAAATCCGGATCATTTTGATCCAGATTACATTTTTTTGAACAACTGGCCCCTGGTGTTCTATAAATGCAGCTTACAATTACATTCTTTTTTTTCATACAGAGTTCAACTGTGTTGCATTCAAACACATCTTTCATTGCTCTTGTCATTTTCTCCACCACTTTATATTTCAGGTCTACACCCACATATATAGCTCCCCCTCCACCCGCCTTCCCCTCTCTGTTTAAGACTATACCTTCAGGGATCATTTCTATAGTTCTTGACTTGAGAAATGTGTTTCTAAAGTGTTTGGTCTCTCTACCCACGATGATGAGTCGTGATATTTCCTCCTGAGCGTGAAGCAGACAGAGCGTACTGATTCAGTTCATACACTCTCTGTCATTGATGAACGTTCTTTGCTCCCTTCATGGAGTAATGATGGAGGGAATATGATCAGAGTGGTAGAAATGGCTGGTTGAATGTTAATTAATTAATTTCTGGATAGATTCTGAGCTTGACCACAGATTATCTAATTCACAGTTACAAAGTCTTAAATGTTGCAAGTTTGTTTTACAGTCTTTTGGAAGCAGAATATAGAACACATAAAAGAACACTATTTGTAGTAAATACAAAACAAACAGCTCGTACTGTATTTCTCACTAATAACGATAAGTCGGTAGAAATAATATACAGAACACATATAGAACCTCATTAAACTAAAGAAAACATTTTTTAAAAACAATAAATAAAACTTCCTTTGGGAAAACCACAAATAAACTATTTATAGAATCTTCTAGGTTAACATTTGTAGATATTGTATACCGTATTTTCACGACCAAAAGGCACACCGTACTAAAAGGCGCAGTCTCAGTTATGTGTGCCATTACTGCATTTAACACACACATAAGGCGCACCTGCTCATAGGGCGCGGGTTCCATGCCCACACTTCCCCCTTTAACGTTCTCATGGTGTCCGCATTACAACAACACACACACACAAGCATACAAGTGTGCGTATTTAAAAATAGAGCGGGAGCAAAACTGAGTTTGGTTGTGCTTTATTTAAGTATTGATTACAAAGTACTAACATTTTTTTTACCTGTAATCGTCATCAATCAAACCCATCGAACTCCTCGTCCTCTGTTTCTGAATTGAACAGCTGCGCTAAATCTCCATCAAACATACCAGGTTCATTTTCTTCACTGTCAGAGTCACTTTCCGTGCCGTGCGGCTCCTTGGAAATGATGCCGGCTTTTGCGAAAGCTCGAACAACAGTGCCAGCAGACACGCTAGCCCAAGCATCTACAATCCAGTTGCAAATTGTGGCGTAACTCGCCCGGCGCTGCCTTCCACTCTTAGTGAAACTGTGGTCTCCATCGGTCATCCATCGCTCCCACGCCGCTCGCAGCCTTACTTTGAACGGCCGGTTCACACCGATGTCCAGCGGTTGGAGTTCCTTTGTCAGGCCTCCCGGAATGACAGCAAGCTCAGAGTTCGTTTGCTTCACTTGTTTTTTCACATCGGCTGTGAGATGGGCACGCATAGAGTCACAGATCAACAGCGATGGTGATGCGTGGAAAAAACCACCTGTTCTCCTTACATACACCTCCCTCAGCCACTCTTTCATCACTTCCTCATCCATCCAGCCCTTTTGATTTGCCTTAATGATGACTCCTGATGGAAACTTCTCTTTAGGCAAAGTCTTTCTCTTAAAAATCACCATAGGCGGCAGTTTCTGTCCATTAGCATGGCAGCTAAGCACAACAGTAAAAGAAGACTTTTCGTGCCCCGTTGTGCGTATCGCTACCGTGCCGGTCCCCTTCTTCTCCACAGTGTGACTCACCGGGATGTCGAAAGTTAGCGGCACCTCGTCCATGTTAGTGATGTGGCTGGGCTGGATGTGTTTGTCGGCGATGTGTTTGCTGCAGTAGGAGTGGAAGATGGCCAGCTTTTCATTATAATCCGCTGGAAGTTGCTGCGCTACCGTAGTTCTGGCCCGGAATGAAAAATGGCACCGTTTCATGAAACGAAAGCACCAAGACGGACCTCCTTGGAAATGTTCAATTTTCATTTCTTCTGCTAGCGTTACTGCTTTTAGTCGAATGGTGACCGTGGAAACGCTTCTCCCACTCGTTCTTTGTGCGATGATCCACTGCTCGAGTCTTTCCTCCAACTCGGGCCACCTCGCCTTATGTCCGCGGAAACTCAGCTGCGTCTTCTTCACCTGTCGGAGCTCGTTTTCCAGCTTCCTCCACTTGCGAACCATCGATTCATTAATCTTAAATTCTCTCGTGGCTGCTCGATTTCCATGTTCCTCCGCGTAGCTGATGGCCTTCAGTTTAAACTGTGCTTCATAAGCGTGTCTCTTCGCCATTTTCAGGGTTGTTAAAACAACGATGTTCTGCATAACGCACATACCCGTTCATTTATATACAATCCACGCCCACACTTCCCCCTTTAACGTTCTCATGGTGTTCTCTACTACGTCCGCTTTACAACAACAACACACACATAGGGCGCACTGCACCATAGGGCGCGCCGCACATTTTGAAGAAAATCTAAGACTTTTATGTGCGCCTTATAGTCGTGAAAATACGGTATATAATTTTTTTCTTACTGTTAAGAGATTCTATTCTTAAAAGCTGTGTGAAAGATACTAACGTGCACTGAGGAATTTGCTGACCGCTTGACTAACAATTTGCTGAGGTCTGCACTAATGAAAAACACCTCTATTTTATGGTTGCAGGACGTGACCTGTAACATGTGGTTATCTCAAGTGTTTGTAGGAGACAAAGCCTGAGACACAACATCTTAAGTTGGGGGAACGAAAACTTAGACTACAATCGGTGGAAACCCGTCACAGCTGGTCCCTTTTGATGACCTCGCTCAAGTACCCCTTGACCCCAGGCTGGCTTCGTGACATCCTGCAAACCTCAGCTAAACCTGCGGAGACCCCGTGACTCACCATTTGGAATGCTCTGCCTGCGAGCAGAGGAAATGCATAAATGCAAATGTCGCCTAGGCAGACACGTCTTTCTTCCCGTGAACTGCTCGCAGTTCACGTCGCTCGGTTTAGAGTAGGAACCAAGACCCAGAATTCTGTAAATTGAGAATATTGCTTGCTTATCGCACTTCAATATAATTTGATGGTCAATCTTTAAGAAACCTGACTCATGTGTCTTTCTTTAGTTAGACTGCCAACAAAAGGACTTGTGGTGCGAATTGAAAGCACCAAAATTGGCGCCACGAACAGGATGTCAGTTGAAGGACTGAGTCAGAGGGACGTTCTGCGTAACTGAATTCCACCCCAGCCGGCTGAAAGACGAAAGGTGAGACATTACCTGTTTCTGTAAGACAAAAATGTCAGATTTGGATGTGAATTCAAATTAAGGGTGGAATGGGTTCGTGGAAGTCCTTTATTAAGTGTTTTGTGTGCGATAAGGAAGAAATATCAATGTGAGATAAATAGTTTTGTGAATAATTTCCTGATTGCGACTGAGGAGCTTATAATGCGGCCCAGTGGTCAGATGCCTGATTACGACCGAGGCGCACTAATGCGACCCAGTGATCAGAAGCCTGATTGCGACTGAGGAGCCTATTGGCGGCCCAGTGATCAGATGCCTGATTGCGACTGTGGAGCCTATTGGCGGCCCAGTGGTCAGAAGACTAGCCCAAATAGAGGTCTCAGGGAGACCCGGGCTTAGTATATGTATTAAAACTGTTGTGTTAAAACTGTTGTGTTGAAATAATTCTGTTAAAACTGTTGTGTTAAAACTGTTGTGTTAAAACTGTTGTGTTGAAATAATTCTGTTAAAACTGTTGTGTTAAAACTGTTGTGTTGAAATAATTGTGGCGTGTTGAGAAAGGATTTTTGGAAGTTTATTGAAGGATTGTGTTAAGTGATAAAAGTGGGTCAGCGATAGACCGCTGACGATGGAAGGTGAATTTGAACGGGAAATTGAGGAGTATCATTTGGATATATACGGTGATGGTAATGAGGATGTTGAACCGGTTGGAGTGCAATTGCAGAGAATATGGCCATTTTACAGGAGTGCAGTAATTGGCACGGATAGAGAGAAAGAGAAGAGTTTGACAGTGGCAAAAAATTTAATTGGCAGACTGCAGAAAAAAGGAAAATTTCCAAATGATAAATTTCGGATGGATGTTGTTGTCGCATTAAAACAATTGATTGCTTTTTCAAATGCGCGAATAAAAGATTTGGACCAAGATATTGAGAAAGGAGGACTGTTGACTAAGAGAAAAGCACGAAAGCAGAAGGAAGTGTTGGAAGTCGGACTGGGCTTCTGTCTGCGATTAGCGCAGGCTGCGACGATGCAGACAAAAGTTATTGCTGACAGAAAAAATGACTCGACTAAGAACAAAACCGACAGGACTAGAAAACCATTTAAGGGTCCCCAATGGTCTGAGCTGGAGCACAAAATGCCCCCACCCTACTCTTCCACTAATCCGTTCTTCCAAGCCCCAGTGTTACAGATTTCAGGTAAAATGGACATAGACGGAGGTTTCATGGTCAAAGAGGAAGAGGAAGAGCCTGGGCTTCCACTTCAACGCCCAGGCAGTGTGCAGTTGAAGGAGACACACTCAGGTAACACTCTTTACCCTTTCATTTAGATGTTTCTGAAAAACCGCACTCAGTTTCTGGTGCTCTTTTTCAGAAAAAAGGGGGAGTAAGATATGTACTGATGTACTGCTCTGTAATGTTAGACAACACTGAACAGCGAGCGCCAAGTTGCACTCGTTTTGCAGCAGGACTGGCAAAAATTTTGCAAAAAACATCCCACCTGGTCCTGGGACACCCACTGACAATACTGACGTCACATAGTGTTGTCTCATTCGTCACGTCTATGTCATTCACACTCTCTCCGTTGAGACAAACCAGACTTCAAAAGATTCTGTGTGCACCTCATCTGACCTATATCCATGAAGGCACTAACATGGCTGATGGTATGTTGGAAGGTGAACCACACCAATGTGCTGAAAGAGTGCAACAGGAAGATCAGGTGAGAGAAGGTTTGTTTGCTCAGCCTATTACAGAGGGATTAACATCTACTATTTTCACAGACGGCTGTTGCTACAGGAACGAGAAAGGTGAATTACTTTCAGCATATGCAGTGGTGCAGGCATCCAGATGGATAGGACAAGGACAGGATTGCACGTATCAGGTATGGGAAGCAAAAAGATTGGAAGGACAACAGTCTGCCCAAAGAGCAGAACTGATGGCGGTTGTTAGGGCTTTGGAATTGTCAGAAAATGAAGTTGTAAATATTTACACTGATTCAGCATATGTAGTTGGAGCTATACATGTTGAATTACCACAATGGCTGAGGGCAGGATTTAAAACAGCAGCAGGAACACCAATTAAACATGGGCCGGAGATTCAAAGGTTATATCAGGCTCTATTCAAACCAAAACAGGTAGCTATTATCAAGTGTCAGGGACACAGCAAGGGCTACACATTTGTTGACAGAGGAAATGCCAAAGCTGACGAAGAAGCTAAAAAGGCAGCTGGGTACAAATCTACTCTACAACTAATGGTAAGTGAACCTAAACAGCCCATGGGACCTAAGATTGATCTGAACATGTTGCTACATGACCAAGGTAAGGCTTCACCTGAAGAGAAATCAGGCTGGATCTCTTCCGGGGCAATAAAAGGGGAGGACGGGCTGTGGAAAGGTAAGGGTGGACGTCCTATTCCTTCACAGGTTCTGTTGAAGGTATTAGTTGAAGAAGCCCACTCACCGGCACATGTTGGCCAGAAAGCAGTTTTGGCCAAGCTCAGACATTGGTGGCACCCGCATATGGTTGACTTTGTGAATGACTTTGTGACTAACTGTTCAATCTGCAATCAGATGAACCCGAAGAAAGGACTGACTCCGGACGGAGGAAAGTTCCCTGTCCCAGCGGCCGCGGGACAGGAAGTAGTGATTGACTTCACTGACATGGGGGAGAGAGTAAGTGGTAAAAGATATCTCCTGGTCATGGTGGATGCATACACCAGGTGGCCAGAAGCATATCCATGTGCATCGGAGGATGCGACCTCGGTGGTTAAGTGTTTGATTAACCACTACATTCCCACACATGGTTTTCCCAAATTAATTCGGTCCGACAATGGTACACATTTCAATAACAAATATTTGCAGGCTGTGGAAAAAGCACTGGGACTGAGGCATAAATTCGGATCAGTATATCATCCCCAGTCACAAGGAAAAGTTGAACGCATGAATGGGAACCTCAAACAGAAATCTGCAAAAATCCAAAAACACACTGGCATGAATTGGCTTCAAGCACTGCTGGTTGCTCTGATGTCTGTTCGAAGTACCATCTGCTCCTCTACAGGTTTCACACCCTATGAACTGGAACATGGACAACAATTTCCAGGACCGACAGCAGCGTTGTCCCTTGGAGACACGGTGGAACACGTAAAGTATAAGCCGTACTATGAGGCTCTCAACGCTCTGGTCTCTGCTTTTGCTAGACAGGTGGCGTCAGATCCTCCTGAGAACGACAAACCGCCCCCTCCAGACCCAGCACCATCTCAGTGGCTGTATCTGAAGGTGTTCAAACGAAAGTGGACTGAGCCAAGGTGGACTGGCCCCTTCAAAGTGGTCGAGAGGACTTCTCACGCCGTGAGGCTTCACGGAAGAGGACCCACGTGGTACCATCTCTCACAGTGTACTCCGGCTCCGCCTCTCCAGGAAGAGGACTGACAGTGATCATGCCCAGACACGGTGCAAGACCGATCTGGGTTCCTTCAGACGATATTGTGTGTGTGTGTCTTTTGTTCTGGATGTTAGCACCACTGCCGCCTTTGCTCATTTACTTCCTTGATACACCTATAGCCGCTACGGCTAACATTTCTAGACATGCGCGGTCTTCTTCCTTTACTAACACGACTCATCTCACTCCTTTACCTACTTCTAATTGCCCTAAGCTCGTCGGTAAAGACACAATATGTTTAATGATGATTGGTAAGCGACGACTGACATTTCAGATTGACATATGTTCCTACTTTGCGTGCCCTCAACACCAGAATGATCATTTTTACTTGGGTTATCCTTTTAGTAAGTCATGGGACTATGTATTTGCTTATTCTGGTACCGACTGGATTCCTTCTTTGACTCCCCCGTCAACTTCTTACTTATCTGCATTGTCTATAGTACGAGGCACACTCAGTCATTCACTGACACCAGGGCTCCTTTTAACTGTTGACTTAGAATCATATGACCTGGACTCAGACTACTCAGCTGGTATGAGTTATAAATCAGGAAATATCTCTTGTAGATTTCTCAGACTGTGGGCTTATGCAAGCGGAGATGATCCATTTAGATTTGCTCAGATTTGTCAGATGCCAGTGGACACCGCTTCCCCTGACATTCTCACACCTCCACGAGTAACTCACAATACTTATATCCCCAGTGTCACCGGTGTGGTTTCTTTTGATACTCATAAACTTACTCTCTCTGATAGGTCACAGGTGGAGACTGGATATAGCGAACCTAACACCTGGTATGAGTATACTTCCGCTGTTGCTGAGGAGGCTAACAGAGGCGACTGTCTTGTGTGCTCTCCAGCTCGCCCGACCTTGGTTATGGTACCCACAGATATGGAGAGATGCTTTAATGCCACAAGGTGCTCTGAATCCCCCAATTCCACAGATTGCATCATTGATATTATGTCTAAAGATAACCCCTCGCCTTCTTGTTTATCTTGGGACCTGGTTTACCCGGTTACGCCCCCAAATGTGCAACCACCTGTGTTTAACCCCGACATATATCCTAATCTTACCTGTTTTCAACCTAAATCTGCTGTCAATGGATCCCCTCCTGTAGGTGTAGTTCCACTTTCTAAGTGTGCCCAGATTGTCATCCTTCGTGACATCCCTAAGCTGGTCACCCCACGAGCAGATGTTTGGTGGTTTTGTGGTGGACGTCGTTTATATGATATCCTGCCCGCTGTTTGGACAGGACGTTGTGCCCTGGTTTCGCTTATCGCCCCAATTCAGTTGCTTCCCATTTCTGCCTCGAGCCTGTTTCCCTCCTCCTACATGTCATCGCACCCAATCTTCCATCGACTTAAGAGAGATGTAACTAAGGATGGTGAGCTTTTTGTCGCCTCCCTGAATGCAGTAGGAGACATTGCGTCTGTTCCCCATGAGTACCATATTATGGACCATTCTTTTGGTTTCATTAATGCAATCCCAATTTTTGGCCAAATTGTTAGCATTAAAAAACTTTTTTATGGTGTTAATTACGTGCACTTTAACACTCAGCGCTTGGCCAATTATACTGTTAATGCTGTTACGGCTATTCATAGTCAGCTGTCAGCCACCTCTATCATGACTATACAAAACCGAATGGCAGTTGATATGCTGTTAGCTGAAAAAGGGGGTGTCTGTGCTATGTTCGGCAGCTCTTGTACTTTTATTCCCAACAACACTGCTCCTGACGGTTCTTTGACTAGGGCCCTAGCGGGTCTTCAACTGCTATCCAGAGAGATGAAGGATGTTTCAGGTACGGTCCCGGACCCCTTCACTCAATTCATGACTGCTTGGTTTGGTAAATATAAGGATTTTGTTACTTCTGCTTTGATTGCCATGGCTATTTTTCTATCTGTTCTAGTTACTTGTGGCTGTTGCTGTATTCCCTGCATCCGTTCCCTCTGTAACAGACTTATTGTGACTGCTGTTGAAAAGTCCAGCCTTGACCGCCCCCCTCCACATGCCTATCAAATGGTTCAGACTGATGACTCGTCAATTTTTGTTCCAACTGCGCCTGATTTTGATGATGGCCGTATTGCAGAAGATATGTTATATGTTTAACTGATTTGTGGCCTGATCTGTTGGCTCAGGCCAAAAGGGGGACTGTTAAGAGATTCTATTCTTAAAAGCTGTGTGAAAGATACTAACGTGCACTGAGGAATTTGCTGACCGCTTGACTAACAATTTGCTGAGGTCTGCACTAATGAAAAACACCTCTATTTTATGGTTGCAGGACGTGACCTGTAACATGTGGTTATCTCAAGTGTTTGTAGGAGACAAAGCCTGAGACACAACATCTTAAGTTGGGGGAACGAAAACTTAGACTACAATCGGTGGAAACCCGTCACAGCTGGTCCCTTTTGATGACCTCGCTCAAGTACCCCTTGACCCCAGGCTGGCTTCGTGACATCCTGCAAACCTCAGCTAAACCTGCGGAGACCCCGTGACTCACCATTTGGAATGCTCTGCCTGCGAGCAGAGGAAATGCATAAATGCAAATGTCGCCTAGGCAGACACGTCTTTCTTCCCGTGAACTGCTCGCAGTTCACGTCGCTCGGTTTAGAGTAGGAACCAAGACCCAGAATTCTGTAAATTGAGAATATTGCTTGCTTATCGCACTTCAATATAATTTGATGGTCAATCTTTAAGAAACCTGACTCATGTGTCTTTCTTTAGTTAGACTGCCAACAAAAGGACTTGTGGTGCGAATTGAAAGCACCAAATTACTAAGAAACATTTTCAAATTGATTTTTATTTTGAAGGAGCTCAGTGGTATGTGAGTACTGCAGTGTGTACTCCATATAAATTCATGTTCTGTGTTCCTCGATGCTCGTGTTGCAAACATCATAGGTCTTGTTCTAACGTGTGAAATTCTGTTCGTTAAATCACATCACAAAGCAGGATTACAGATACTAAGTTGATATATTCTTTTCATTTAGCCCAGGGTCAATAACCTGAGAAGATGACTATAGACTTCTACACTGAGCATTATGAACTTTGTACTATGTGATTACAAAACACCTTCACCAACAGCAGGTTCCTCATTATTTCTGCTTATTTGTGTTTTCTAATCTTTTGATGCAAAATGTCATGTCGTGACATCAGTCAAACAAATGTCTCTCATTTGAATAACTAGGGAATATTTCCTGTTTGCCGTGTAGGTATATTCTACAAGCTTTTCATTGTGTAACGTCTCCACCATTGATGAGGCTTTTGTGTTCGATGTTTCTGTAGCTCTCACTTCTACAAGCTGCTCATAGACAAAGTTTATCACATTAACTAACAATATTTCTGTCAGATTGACTGGATTCTTCAACCCTTGAGGAGAACAAACACACACATAAACGTATTCAGACGGTCCTATGCTGTACGGTAGAAGGTGAAACAATAGTTCAACTGCAGTTAGTGAGCCGTAAATTCATTGTAGTCCAGCGAGGCTAAAACAGATTATTGCCTCTGATTATACAAATCAAATATATAAGTTGTTGGTGACAAGTATTCATAAAAGACTGGGACACTGCCCTTTCTGAAATGTTAATTCGAGCTTTAACCTAAAACTAAACCTTTAGGTACGTTCAAACACATGGCAATCCTTCGCTCAGGTATTTCACTTAAACACAGGCTCATCATGAGCTGGAGATGGAATTGCATTTTTGCAATCGTTCATTTTAAAGCTTAATTCCTGATCAGGTTATTCATCTAAATGGAACATTAGGAAAAGTGTCAGTAAGAATAATGACCTTTACAATATACTGGACTCACCACTGTCTCTGTAACCTCCGGAGCTCTTGGGAACACCGACAGTGGCTAAAGGCTGGTTTGGCTCATATCAGTTTTCAGCAGCTGTGACTGAACAACATGGTAACAAATAGTTGAACAAACCACACGCAAACAAAAAAGCTTGCAAAGACCACGGAGCAGGACTGAGGAACCGACAGCAAAAAGTGACAATGTGACCTGTTTATTTTTTTTCTTTCTTTTGCAGTGTTTATACATTTTAATATGATCATTACTGCATTGAAATAAACACATTAATGGTATTGAAGTAAAACATGTCCAGTTTTGATTTCATCTGGTCAGTGAACGATTCATCACGCCGCTCTCGCTCAACAGTTATTGTTCTAAATGTGTCAGTGACAAAGTGACAAAGTGGCACCATTCCAATCTGGTGACCAGCTGACCCTGTCCCTGCCAGTAGTATGTGTGTGAACGCCTCAGACTTGTGTGGCCATCCTGAACCTTGAGGTAAGCAACCTGGGACACATCATCTGTTTGGGACTCACTCCAAAGTTGGGAGGAAATCTAAAAGGAGAGCTCTGAGTGGTTGGGACTCCAGTTGGCATAGTTTTCCTCCTGATGTCAGGATGTCGGGATCAGGAAGTGGTCCTACAAACACATGAGTGACATCATCACAGTAAGTTATGACAAAGGAAACATTACAAGCATAAAAACATTAATAACCAATAAATGACACCTGTGTAAGCTCTGCACAGCTGGACTGCACACATCTGTTTCCCCCACCACCTCACTGGCAGGTTCAGGATGGAGCCCCTTACAAGAAATAAACAAATATGACAAATAAATAAAGGGACAGGTGAGCAATTTGGTCGGACATGGAGGGATAGATTTGTGAGAGCTAAGATTTTTACTTAAATTGCTAAAACTACTAAGGAGATTGTCACATACTAAATGATATTACAAAAGGAAAACAATGGTTCCTCTTTTTTTTTTACCTGTGTTCTTGGTCTGTTCCCTCTGTGTAGATGACTTGTGCAGGTCAGTGCAGGAGGAAGCGTTGGCAGCTGGAGCTGGGAGGAGTGTGCAGGCTGATCCAGGAGTTCAACTACATGGTTGTTAAAGCCTTTACCAGCTGCACAACTACAGGAATAAACCAACAACTCAGCTTGTCAACACCCAGTGAGATCTAAAACAGAGAAGTGTTTTTAACACATATATAGAAATTAATACTTGTTAAAACATAATTAGCTTTAATCAAGTCCCAGAATCCAGAGCAGCAGAAGAGGAATAGTAAGCTCTCTGTCATACAGGAGTGTCCATCGTACATGAAAGTTCTTCAGCTCTCATCTGACAGCTGAAGAACAGGAAGTCAAACTACTGAACATGAGCCCAGCGACTCTCTGACTGTTTCAACCTGCAGTCTGTGAGGTTCCTCATGGTTCCTCATGGAGCTGAAGCATGGAGCTCTGACCACTACCTGTCTCTCCATGGTTCCTCATGGACCTGAAGCATGGAGCTCTGACCACTACCTGTCTCTCCATGGTTCCTCATGGACCTGAAGCATGGCGCTCTGACCACTACCTGTCCCTCCATGGTTCCTCATGGACCTGAAGCATGGAGCTCTGACCACCACCTGTCTCTCCACAATATGCGATACTAGAAGCCTGCAGAAGCAAAGCAGGGTGAAGGTGAACATCTGGCATCATCATCATCATCATCACTTTTCTATATTATAATAGCAAACACATATCAGAATGTTAAAATATCATTTAAAAGTCTAGATCATGCCTCTAATAAATACCTCTAATACTTTAGCAGACTAGATGAGGCTCCTTAGTCACCATGTTTATCTTCATCATATGTTGTAGCTAGCGCCGCGGTTAGCTCACTGAACTCCGTCTTTTCTTACCTTGATAACTGTGGAGATATTCTTCATGGAAGAACTTATACCCTTCTTCAAGTGTATTTGTTCATGTATTCCCCGCTGCGATGGCCTCCGCATCAGCAAATGAAAAAGCTGGCAAGTTCAGGAGCGTCGGTGAAAAGATAAGGTCCATTTTCAATGAGACACAAACAGGAAGTGATTGAGCTCCACGAGGCGCTACTTCAGGTTGTCGTGAAAAAGGTCTATGTGAAGCTGCAGGGCCATGGGAAGCTCATTTCCACACTATTTGACAATGTCAAAACTTTCCAGCAAAAACTTGAACTGCTGCAGGGACAGCTCAAACAGGGACATCTCACCCATTTTCCCGCCTGCAAGGTGCTTGGAGACGACACAGACGGGCGCCACGTTTTACGTCACCTGCGTTCAAACAAGAACCATAACATCATAAATAAACTCAGACAGGAATTCGACCACCGCTTCTCCGACTTCAGGGTCCATGAGAAGTCATTCAACCTCTTCCAAAATCCTTTCTCATGTGTCCCTGAGGAAGAGCCTGCAGAAATGCAGTTTGAGCTCATTGACTTACAGGAGACGTCACCCAGCTTTAAAGCAGCCAACCAGATCTGGAGTCAACTTCCTCTCCAGAAAACTCTGAACTGGCTGCTGCAAGACGTCTGGCCTCAAGTCCAGGCTGCAGCTTCTTCTGTCCCACCTGATAATGAAAATTACTCATCATTATTTATTGTCCATGGAAGGTTCTTACTATTGTGGAGAATGTTCACCACAGCAGAGCAGCACCAGTAAAGTCTGGTTCCACTGAGATTTGAACTCAGATCACTGGATTCAGAGTCCAGAGTGCTAATCATTACACCATGAAACTACAAAGAGCAGCACAGCATGGTGCATTCATGGACATCTAGTTAATGAAAACACTTCAACTACAGACGCTTCAACATTTTTCAGAGCTTTTTTAAGTTTTTCTGCAAATTGTGAATACACAGATACTTTGTACATGGTGATTTAAATTAAATGCACCTTATTTCTTTTTATTTCTTTACAGTAACTCACTGGTTGTCAGAATAGTTGATTATTTATTTGTTTCCAGGAGGATTTTGCTGTAAAAACATTGAAGATTTTAACTTGGATCTTTGGAGTCAAAGTGTGTTTCTTTGACCTCAACTCCCTCCTTTATTTCAACTCAAGTCACTGGACTCATTCAACCTTTACACCACGAGTCTCCTCATCAATGTTACTCAGGAACTGTAATCTTTTCTTGATACTTTATTTTTATTACTGAAAGTATTAATAAACTCAGAGAAAGTATCAATAAACTACTAATAGATAATAGTTTTGTCAAGATCAAAGTCAAGAAGGATCAAAGTGAAGAAAGAAATGTTGTCACTTTAATATTTTCCATTCTTTTATGACATCACGATGACATCACCAAACAGAGTTAGCAGATAGAACCATCAGAGTGTCTGCACATTTTGAATACACAGACACTTTGAAACTTACATGGTGATTTCATTTAAATGCAACTTCTTTACAGCAACCCACTGATTGTTAGAATAGTTGATTATTCTTTTGTTCTCTGGAGGATTTTGCAGTAAAAACACTGAAGATTGAAACTTGGATCACTTGAAGGTTGCAGGTCACTGTGTCCGGTTCTTCTTTTGGTGATCCCTCATGGTTCCTGGTTCTTCTAGCTCAGTTGGTAGAGCATGAGACTCGCAATGTCAAGGTCGTGGGTTCATGTCCCATGCTGGGCGCCACCTTCCTTTGTGCTCTGTTGCAATGTCATCTGGGTGACCGTGCTGACATGAGCATGGATGGATCTTGATTTGAAAGGCAAATTTGAAAGACTTCCTGTTGGATTAAGTGAGGAGTGTCATTACATTATTTCCAGGTCTTGCTGAGACAAACAAGTGACCTTTGGTTTCATCGCTCTATGACTTTCCTACAGGCTGTGAGACCCAATTTAAATTTCTGCTGATAATCTTATTCTTAAAATCAAATTGAGGACTTCCTGTTGGACTTAGGTCAGGGGTGTCAGAGTGTGATTTTTATGTCGTGATGAGACGAACAGATGAGTTTTGTTTTGATCTCTCTACGACATTTCTAGAGAGATCACACCATGGCTGTGGTGATTGTAGGTGGCGCTAGAGAGCACACTTTGGCACTTTGTGGGTTAATTGTTTGTATTTTCTTGTAGTCTGCAGCAGTCCTGATGATTGTGCCAAATTTGGTTTGCAAGTTTATGTCAAATTTGGGTTCAATGGCGTCAGGAGAAGAAACAAAGAAAGAAACACTCCAGATGCAATAGGGTCCTCGCCTCCAGGCAGCTTCCCTTCTGGGCTCGGTCCCTAAAAGAAAGGTGCACAGAACCCGGTGTCCAGTGGTGAGGTCCTAGAAAGGGAACCACAAATGGACTCCAGAGTCTTACTGTGCAACTCTCTGCATCCTGGAAAGCAACAAATGACATTTTCAAATCCGGATCATTTTGATCCAGATTACATTTTTTTGAACAACTGGCCCCTGGTGTTCTATAAATGCAGTTTACAATTACATTCTTTTTTTTCATACAGAGTTCAACTGTGTTGCATTCAAACACATCTTTCATTGCTCTTGTCATTTTCTCCACCACTTTATATTTCAGGTCTACACCCACATATATAGCTCCCCCTCCACCCGCCTTCCCCTCTCTGTTTAAGGAGTTGAACTCGAATCCATCAGGTCAAATCAGCTCCCTTGTCAGTGCTGATCCATGTTTCAGAGATGGTGACAATACTGAATGGTTGTTTGAACTGACCTACATACTGTTTGATTTGGCTGGAGTTTGAATAGAAGCTCCAACTATTGAAGGTAGAATTGAAAGTTTATTGTCCCTTTGAATTGTCCTGTTGAATTCATCTTGAGAGTAATAGCAGCAGTTGTCAGTGATGTTGTAGTGGAAGTTAAGGGTTAACAAGCTTCAAGCTGCTGATACTGCGTGATGCGTTCAGGTGCATCACGTAACTCCAATTCTCACAGCAACATGGCACCTGGCACACCTGAGTGCAGCATGAGACCCCGTGAGGAGGAGAGGGAGAGATGAGGTTGTTTTGATTATTTACTTTGGATATTTACAATCTCTTTTTTTCATAATACAATTCCAATTTTAAATATTCTTCAGAAATAAAAGTTTATTTATCTTTAAAATGTTATACTTGCATTATTATACCATTATTAATATATTAGTGGAAAAATGGTATGAAAACAGCAATATTATCGTTTATCACAATAGATTCAGGGAAAATTTATCGTCCAGCAAAATTTATTATCATGACAGGCTTAGCGCTGCGTTCCGTGCACGCTCTCGAAGTCTAAAGGTGCAGCTCAAGGACCAAACTTCCCAGTCGCCGGCTGGCTGGCCGAGGTCTGAGTTGTTTTGTTTTTTGTTCCCGCGATTTGAAATGACTTTTATCAGTCAGATTGTCCTCTGAGTCTCCCCAGGGCTCAGAGAAGAGGGGAAGAGTTGAGGTGTACTCAGACAGTTCGTCTGTGGAGGAAGCCAGAGTCTTCCCCTCCGATTCACCCAATGAGGTTTCTTTTCTTTCAATTGCTCTGCAATCAACCCCAAAAGGCTCAAAAATGAATAGGAGGTTGCAGGAGAGACCAACTCCCAGAGCCCGAACGGGGAACAGAGCTCAAAGCCTTCACACCTCACCTATGGAAGTGAAGGAAGAGCTCAGTTCACAAGTGATAACTTAGTCACTGTTTTTAACTGATTTTATAGTTCAAACTTTGTAGTCTTTTTAAAATGTCCTACCTGTTGTTTTTAACCATACTCATGACCCTCACCTTCTCTACCATCAATGTGAGAAGTGTGAAGTCGAGAGTTAGAGCCCAGAGTGTTTTATCCTTTTTAAGTTCATTTAAGTCAGATGTGTTTTTATTACAAGAGTGTGCTATACCGTTTTTAAACTCTTACCAACAGTGGGAGGAGATGTGGCCACTCCCGTCAGTATGGAGTGGCTCCAGCAGTAGTAAAAATGATGGAGTGGCCATTTTAATAAATAACCCCCGGGTCTTGGTGACGGGCAGCACTGTGGTGAGAGACGGTAGGGCACTTTTAATACATTTGACTTTTATGGACAAGGATTTTAAGCTCATGAATATTTAGGGTTTAAATGAGAAAAATGATAGGTATGACCTTTTAAAGGTATAGTAACATGGCTATTGCAACGGACCCCTCCAGGAACCCAAAGACGACAGCAATGGCTCGTTTCTGGATGGGGTCCTGCCTTCGAAGGATTAATATTTTACCCATTGATCTTAAATTACCAGTTTCTTTTAACCTGCCATCGGCCTATGATTTTATCAAGACATATTTTAAACAGTTTAACCTGGAACAGGAGGAGTTGCCGATTTTAAATAACCACAAATGTCTAATTTCTGTTGTGCAGGAACGGGAACCAGTGAGTCCAGTGCGCGGGCTTGCACTCGGTGAGCCCTCCACAGTTTGGCGCAACGTGAACCATCCTGTCCTCCCAAACAGACTCCGGGACCTGTCATGGCTGGTGGCTCACGAGGTTCTCCCAGTCAGGGCCGTCATGCACTCCCGAGGAATGGCAGCGCACTCAACTTGCCCCCGGCCTGGTTGTGGCGCTCCTGAGTCGGTGAGGCACCTCCTCTGGGAGTGCAGCGCTGCCGTAGACCAGTGGGCAACGGCCGGCTCCTTGCAATTCCCGTACTTACCAGCAGGGGGGGTCCTTACAGCACAGCTGGTGCTATACGGGGTGAGCCACGAGTTCATGACAAAGAAGGACTTTGAAAAGATGTGGCTCACCCTGGCCGCCATCAAAGACGCCACCTGGACCTCCAGAAACCTGCTGGTAAGAAGGCATAGGCAGATCCCCCCCGTGGCTGTGATCCAGATGGCCGCAGCGACGGTCCGCGAGGTGGAAGCTGCAGGCGGCAGGCCGAGGACACAGCCACAAAGAAGAATCGCCTCCCTGCCCATTCGGACGAAGGAGCCGGAGCCTCACGAGAAAAGGTCAAGGCAGCGGCGGCCTGGCTCTCCGGGTGTGGACGGAGGGAAGGAGCAGGAGGGAGAGGACCTCCTCTGAGCACCATGGCAGAACCCCGAGAGACCAAATGTTTGAGAGAACAGGATGAGTTCCCCTTGATAGGGACTCACTGCTCTCCTGCACAACAGAATAGACCTTTTAAACTGAACGCACTCCTATTTATTGACTTTTACAACGATGGACACTTTTTATTTCCTCATGTTTCTCATTTTACTCAACAGGTCCTGCTTTATCTGTAAATCTCTATTTATTAAAAGTACTGTATTTATATTTTAAAACTGAAGCTTGTACCTTTTTTGCTTTTATGTTTTAAATGAGTGAAAACATCTGTGGAAGAAATGGAAGAAAATGACCTGTAAAATGTGTCAATAAAATCTTGTAAAAGAAAAAATCTGTTCTTATCAGTTTAATATCTGATATGTTCCCTACATGGGGACTGTATATTAAATTGATTTTTGGAACAGGGAGATGGAATAGGAGCTTGCTCTGTCCACTCCACGCATCAACCTGGTATTGCAGTTCATCTGGGAATGGTGCACCCTCCTCTCCTGTTGAATGAAAACTAAATAGTTCTTTCTTGAAGGGCTGAACTCAAAGTTAAGCAAAGAAAGCACGTTTCAAAAGAAGTGTAGAACAAAGATCCTGTCTGTGTCAGCAGGGGTGTGAGCCTGTTACTGTTGCCAACTTGGTGACTTTGTCACTAAATCTGGTGACTTTTCAGGTCCTGTTGGCAACTTTTTTTTTGTGAAAAGCGACTAGCGACAAATCTAGCGACTTTCTAGTGTGTTTGGTGACTCTGAGGTGAAAGCAGGTCTGGTTCTGCAGTCACTGTGGTCAACGAGCAGCAGGTCCTGCTGTGAGCCCCTCCCCCCTCCTGAAGCATTGACAGACCTGCGGTCAGTCTGACAGTCCCTCCCTCCCTCCTGCAGTCAGACCAGAGGAGACCCTCACCACACTGCGTCCACACTGAGAAGGAACCGCGCATGCGCAAGGCCGCCGCTGGTTTACTGAGCGGCAAGTAAATATAAATATTGTTTCAATCACACTGAGGCCTGTGGCCTGTACTAGGAACCCTGATCAACATATCCAGGATCTCTCTGTTTCCTGGGTTGACTGATCCTGATCACCGTTACTACCAAGCAGGTTATCAACCCTCTGGTTCAACCCAGACCTACGTGTGCTTGTTCACATGAAAGGGGCGGAGTTTGCAGCGTCTGACCAATCACAGACAGAGAAACTCTGCAGAGCAGTTTACAGATTACTGAAGGAGCAGTTCATCTCTGAGATTATGAAGAATTAAAACACATCCAGCAGCTAAAAGCAACACTGCTGCTGCAGCCAAAGCCAGAACATTCCTGACTTGTTAATGCTGACTTGGTGAGATTATACCAGATTAATTCATCTGACTATATAAACAGACAGCACTGTGATCACTCAGTTTCACTTTATTCCAGCAGAAACGTGTCGGGCTGAACTTCCTCACTGATCTTCTTTTAGTTTAGATTTTCCATCCAGTTGTTTTGAGGCTGAGTTTCTCTTGTGTTTTATGTTGGAATATTAATTCATCACCGTGACGACAGGAGTAGTTCTGGTTCCATAAATTCATGTTTCTGCAGTTCTGTCAGGTGTGATCATTAAGCTCTTTATTCCAGATCAACCCTCGTGGAGATAAACAGACTTGGAACAAGTCAAGAACAAAAACTTCCTTCAAAGCCTCAGAGACCAGGATTTATTTTATTATGTCAAAAAGATTTCTAAATTCATTTCTCATCTCCGCTCTGCTGCAGCTCAGTGCTGAACCTGCCCACCAATCACCATCATTTAAGAATGGGCAGGGCATTTTCCAAGAGATCTGATTGGTCAGGAGGCGGAGCTTTGACCTCTTATCCAGAACATAACCTGCTCCGGAGGTTAGACATTCAGGGTAAGTTACCATGGTGATTTATCCTGGTGAGAAGTAAATGAGTGTCATAGTATGGAAAGTTATCTGGATAAGAGAAAATCCAGCTTCGTAGTACAGGCCTCAGGCCTCAGGTCACACAGCGTTTACCAACATTGATGTGTTTGTGAAAATTTGAGTTGAAAAAGAGCAAGAAGAGCGCCCCCTCTGGCCAGGGGGGTTAAAAGCTCACAGCACCTGCTATTCTCAGGCAGTCTCCCATACAAGCAGAAGGCGCAAGATGGCGCTGTCTGTTCAACAAATTCTTCCACGTTGCCATTTGGAGCCTCACTGTTCCAGAGACAAGAGGTTTACATTCTTCCAGGTGCTTTTGCCTCCATGTTCCTCCATGTTGGTTTCACTGATACTCAGAGACAATCGTCTTTTAATATGGAAACCTGGAGCCAGGAAGTGTCTGCATCCTGAGGCTGGAGGCTTGAGCCCGCCTTTGGAGAGAGGAGGGACTATTCTCTGCTGTGATTGGACTGGAGAGGACAGGAAGTGACCAAACACAGGAAGTTGCAAACAATGCAAATCCACTGAAATCAGAAATGATTAAGAAAAATAGCCTCTATGTTTTGTCAATGGCTGCTCATATTATTATTTTAACCTTGTTTCAATGTATTGTCAGGTAGTTCCAGGTGATTCTAGACGCTCTTCTCCTGTTTCTGACTTCAACTACAACTGTGTATTGATTAAAACCTGGAAACATGGAAAAGAGTCAAAGTCTGAGTTCAATCCAAGTTTCACTCCAGAAACACAAATCCTGCTTCTGTGTGCGGTGGATAAACCAAACCCAGTCAGAACAATGGAGATCCTGCTCCAGTCACATTCATGTGTTCATTCACACTTTTCCATACCTGTTCTGTGGAGCTTGATTTGAGGGTTCCAGATGGTTTCCAGCAGTCTGTGCTGACGATCAACCTCCTCCTCGTGCTGGACGATAGTTTGTTCAAACTCTCCCAAAGCCTGAACTGAACTCATTGTTGCTGCACGAGATGAAATGTTTCCTCTGTGAGACACGACAACACAGCCGAGAGAGTCCAACAAGCTCCAAACAGTAGTGGAGGGCGGCTCGAGCTAAAATATCAACGTATTCTCCGTGGCTCTGCACGCTGCTGGAACTACACTCGCGCTTGCTCCGCTCCTCCCTTTCCTGTTTCTGGTCTGACGTCACGTGATCACCCAGGAACCTTAGACATAAACACGAGACGCCGCGCAGCCTGTAGAGCGGCCGCCATCTTGTGAGGGGCAAGTCTGACCCGTCAGCCTAAACAAGTCTCTGTGACCGCGATGTGTTTTCTGAAGAAAACCATGTAAATGTATATTTGCATGGTTTTCTGTGAAGAATCATTGCTTTCATTTTTAATTTATTAAATTAAAAAGTATTTCATTTATTTATTTATTTATTCAATGTAGCATACTAATATAAAGTATTGAGAGGAAATGGAAGAAGTTTGCAGACGGGACATTGGGACCCTGTCCTCTCCTTTTAGAGCAGCAACATGATGGAGCCATGACAAAAATATGCAAAAGCGTTTATTTACACACAATGTGACATTTATGTACAGGTAACATGTACATTAGGGCACAAGTTATACATTTTTGTTTAACAAATTTCGATTTTTTTTTAAACATATTTACACACACTAACATATTTACCTATTATACTTTCATTTATTTTTACATATTTACCTTTAATATTACATAGAAAATAATTGTTAGATATTTACCTATTACATATTTATTTATTGTTACACATTTATCTATTATTACATATTATATGACATATTCTCTTTCAGCTCTTCATTTATTAGATTTTTCGCTCTCAGTTCCTCCAGAAGACCACACACTGTGCTCTTTGCCCTCCGTTCTCCATCTTTTCATTCCTCTTCTCTCTTCTCAGACTCTCCACCTCGGCCATGGCTTCACTGAGTCTGGCTGTCAAAGCATCAGGACATGTGGGCAGTGCATAGGAGAGGTCCTAGTGAAGAAAAAGGATTTACATGTTCAGAGTTCTGTGTTATCACATTAATTCACTGCTTGTGCAACGTTTAATCAATTGATCTGCTATCCTAATCAATATATATAATAATTATGTTTGTGTACATGTCAGTATGTCTAAAAGGAGTGAGGTGTGACATGTTGCTCAGCTGTTTGAGCACAGCCAGACAGTACTTCCTACTGGGATCAGGCTGAGGTTCTCCTGCTGGAACAGGCGGGGAACAGTACACTGACTGGTTCTGAGCAACTCATTTCTTTTGAAATGTAATATTCTACACACTGCAACTAAAATAGCCTCCGTCAGATGTTGATATTGTTGTTGTTGTTTGATGGCGAGCTTAAGCCAGGGAATAGAGAGCATTTTCCACGGCTCCAGCTCATCTATGTCCCAAGTTAATGTTATATGAGCTAAACACAACGACAACAACAATAAATAGGTTTTTCCTACCTGTGGAAGGTAATCCCACGCAGTCCATTGTCCTTATTTTGTCTGTTTGTACAACCAAAAGCAAAACAGTGATGCGGTATCTTTGCTGAAGTCCTGACAAATGCCCCTCCCAAGATGGCAGACGCACTGACGTATGTTCCTGCCACTTGGTGAGGAGTCTAGTGTATATGTCTATGTGTGTGAGCCTCTAGTTTTCACACCATACAGTGATAAACGATCTACTAGAGCAGTGGTTCTCAAACTTTTTACACCAAGTACCACCCAGAAAATACTCGGCTCTCCAAGTACCACCATAATGACCAACACTATACAGTAGCCTAGTAAGCCTCAGCATTCATCAAAAACAAGGCAGAGGTTTTACTCCTAAAGAAGTATATTTAATATTGTCAGCCATTGTCACATTTTACACAGCAATATAGGAAAATAAAAGACTGTACTTAAATAATGATGATTCAATTAAACTATATTGCACAGAAAAGTTAAATACTTACTCATAAGTACTTAAATAAATGAAAAACAAACGAACAAAAAAACAGTTCTTAAAGATTAAATAAGACTGTACTGTACTTAAATGTTAAGTAAACAATGTACTGTACTTGATTAAAAAATAATCTAAACAGGCTGCCTGAACTTCACACACTGCTGTATGGCTGCTTTCTGAAACAGAAACACACACACACACACACACACACACACACACACACACACACACACACACACACACACACACACACACACACACACACACACACACACACACACACAAAAGATTAAGAATAAAACTATGATAAAAAGATGGTTAATGGATTCTAGTGAATGTCTCTCTATCATTCTACTATAGATCTGGGATCCCCCCTCCCTTCTCGTGTCACATGGCCCGCTTGAGCCAATCAAAAATGAAACATGGCTGTCATTTCAGGAAATGATGTTTTATTCAGGGACTGAGTATTTCAGACGATAAATATGATGAAGTAGATAACGGCTTTAGAAGCGATCGAAGTAACTCCTCTTCCACCGTCCAGTTCATCCATATTAGTAATCAGCGGGCAGCGTTACGGCAGTGGCGGCACTTCGTGTCACGATCGCCCGTAATGCTACGCTTAGCGACCCGCTAACCTCCGGGACTCGACCTGAAAAGTCATTTTACACACAAAATACTTCACTTTTTTCACTAGAATCAGCTTAGATAGGCCTTTTCTCACAGAGCTGCTAAATCCCGTGTTTTCAGGTGCAGTACAGATCTAAGTTAGGGTATAAACGCTCTACCGTGAGTTGCCGTGACGCGAACCCAGAAATGAGGTCCCTTTGTCGGGGTCAGTCCACAGAAAGCATCGCTGAATAACCGTTTTCACATAAAAACTGTATTTTTTATAAGAACTCGATTGTATATGTCGTTATTCATGGTACAGGGGAGGAACTCTTGGAAATTCATGTTCAGAAACGTTGTCCGGAGCTGTATAGGTGGAGATTCCCACCTGTACCCACCATCAGGTGGGCATAACAACGCCGACTGGCACAGCTGGTCAAGTGAACTGATTAGTTCACTTGCCGGTACCAAACTTTCAAGAAAAACACTTTATATAATGAGATATGAAGGTAAAAACAACAGCAGTGAAAACAGTCAAAATGAGCTTTAGGGCCCAAAGGGTTAAAAACCTCCACCTCTTGCCATCAATTCCTGCCTGCTACCGTGAATAACTGTTGATGTCAGCGCATTTATATTTATTTCAGTGATCCTTTGGCGTACCACTAGAGGGAGCCCCGAGTACCACTAGTGGAACACCTACCACACTTTGAGAATGACTGCTCTACAGGAACAATTCGATTTCATCCCAGATAGACTCTCGTGTTTTTCCCATGTGAATGATGAGACCATAAGTGAGGTGTATGTGTGTGTGAAAGGAGTGTGTGTGTGTGAAGCGTGTACAATTCATACTTACCTGGTAGGGGAGATACCATGATCAAGAAGGTGGTTCACCCAGGGTGAGGCTCAGCCATTGCACTCTGACTGTGCTGACTCCTGCGAATTCCCCAAATGTGGGAATTTCGACTGCATAATTTCTGGTAGTGGGGGACTGCGTCCGCGCTCTCCCCTCATCACTTGTTCAAGAAAATGCTTTATTTCCAAACATTCCCACATCTTGTAGGAAGATATTAGTTGTTACTCAGCAGTTTCATTTCAGTGTTGATCTTATGTAGTCTTCAAGTCATGCAGAGAAAAGCACTGACTGTTTTCCAGGCTCTATGATTATTTAAATATAAATGTAATAGGCCAAACAGCAGTAGAATAAAATAAAGGAAGCTAAACAATACATAAAACCATAAATATATAAAACTGGAATACAGGGTTGCAGCTATTGATTCTTTTTGAAATTGAGTGTTTTACCAAAGAGTTGAACATTTTCAAACAACAATACTATTACTAAATATGACAGAAAAGACAGGCCAGTTAAAACCAAATAATTGGCTTTTGTTTGTGAAACAAATGACTCAATTAAATAAAGAATAATTGATAATTGTCAATACAACTTAAGTTTTGGGCTTAACTTTGTCCTTGTCAGAAATAACACATAAACCTTTAAATGTAAAGTAAATTAATTGATAAATACAACAAGCGAGTGAAGCCCATTTGGCCTCAATGTTGTCCTTTCCTCTACAGCAGTGGTTCTCAAACTCTTTACACCAAATACCAACCCAGAAAATACTTGGCTTTTCAAGTACCACCATAATAACCAACACTATACAGTAGCCTAGTTAGCCTAAGCATTCATCAAAAACAAGGCAGAGGTTTTATTCCTAAAGAAGTATATTTAATATTGTCAGCCATTGTAACATTATACATAGGTAGATTAGTAACACTATGCTTAAATATAGGAAAATAAAAGACTGTACTTAAATAATGATTTAATTAAAATATATTGCACAGAAAGGTTAAATAAACATTATTAGTTGCTACGGTTGATGGTAGTCATGGCAGCAGGTCCAAGGGGGCGGGGCTTAACTCCTTTGATCCCGTGTGACCACACCGAGTCTTGAAGTTGGTAAAGGCATTTTGTGATGTCACACTGAGCTTTGAAGAATCACCCAACAGAGTTTACAGAACCAGTTGGCTCTTCACTCATCAGTTAACCTCAGGAGACACCAGTCCAGGAACTTTTACAACCAGAATTCAACTATTTTTGAAGTGCCACTTCTAAACTTTGTCCACGAGTGTTTTAACTGGAGAAGTGAGGATATTGATTGTTTTGTTGGTAAAAGGTGAAGCCACAATATCCAATGATGACGTTAATATTGAGAACGTATATCCGTTTAGGTTTTCGGGAATCATATTCTTTCTGTGTGGATTTTAAACTTTAGACACTAGGAGGCGCAGTTTGACGCAGACGCGTGATTTTGCTCCATCTGACTCTGATAAAAGTCGCTTCAAATCGCGGGAACAAAAAATATGACAGCATTGTTCTCTCTCACACACACTAGCAATTTCACACTTGAACTCTGAAGCGAGCCAACAAAGAAAACTTCATCATGACCCTCCTGGGGTGGGACTGAATTTTACACTGAGGCTCATTTTCTTGATCACTGCAGGTCGTTGCTGCTCTCTGATATTTTGGGATTTTTCACGGAGCACATTCATAGAGCACACTAACTAATTACCAGAGGATTTTATTTTGAATGCCAAATATCAAAGGTTTAACTGGAGTTTATGAGGGCACATTTCAACATTTTGTCTGAACTTTCCACGGTCTGTTACTCTCACCGGTCGATTGATTTAAAATTATAACACGACTAAGCTAGAGATAAACCCAGTTCAGTGAAAAGGTGGGACACTTCTTTGCAATATAGATTCAGAAGGACTAAACCAAAGCAAAAAAGAGTCTATTTCAATAAAGTGAATGTACATCTAATGCACGAGCAAATGCTAAGCTGCATAATTCAGTAATTGGAAACAACATTCTGCACCATTCACCATCGCATGGTGCCATTTCTTTGATGGATCCAGTGCTCCAAACAAATGACTCGTTAAATACAAAACAGACACACAACAGATAAAGATAATGTCCTCCATGCTACATCACAAAAAAAAAGAAAATTCATTTCATGTTTACAGCTTAGATTGTTAAAAGAAGTGCTGATGCAACTGTGTGAATTTTTCTCCATCTGATTTTCTCAACTAGAAAACTATCAGAGGACCTGTTTACTACAGCCGTGGTGCACATGCACAATAGCAGCGTTTCAGAAAAGTTACATTTTGCCCTGTTTCCATGGCAACAGAATTTGAGCGTTTTCAAAAAGTTGAGATTTCCTCCCTTTCCACAGAGATGTAAAGTTTTAGAAAAGTTCCACCTTGGGAGCCGTTTTTAAAAAGTTGCATTTTGGCGTGTAGATAGATGTATAAGCAAAACGTAATGAAAGTTTTCCATTTTCACTTGAAAATGTTGTCACGGAGAGGTGGGGGTCATCAGGGACTAGATGTACGATGGTTACTTAATCCCATCTAAACTGGACAGTGGACACATCGACAGACGCAAAGCATGCACATGCACAGATCTCCACTTTTGCATTACTATGTGCAAGTCGGCAAATTGTGTGGATTTTAAACTTTAGACACCAGGAGGCGCAGTTTGACGCGATTTTGCTCCATCTGACTGATAATGGCTATTTCAAATTGCGAGTTTTTTATTTTGAGACAAAACACAAAAATAACATAAACATAAACATCCACTTCTATTTATGATTTCTTTTATGAAAGGCATCTGAGCCACAACAAATAACAAGTGTACATAAACAAATATATTGTGGATATTTTGAAAAAGTCTTAAATTAAAAAAAAAAGGATAAATGTCCAATAGTTAACAGAATAAAGAATGTTCAGGGTTCTTCATCCGAGTAGGACAGACCAGACGAGTAGGACCTAAAAGCAACCTTGAAAATCAAGCCTTGCTTTTAGGAGGCAGATGTGAAGTTTTTCCCTGGTTTGCTGCAGTTTGGCCAGCTTGATTTGTTCCTCTGCCAGGAGTATCTGTGCTTCTAACCTCCAATAATGTCCAGAACCACATCTGTGTATTCACCTTTCTTAAAGGCTTTGTTGCCCGTTTGGCTGTTTTATGTTTCAGCAAGGTCCTTTGTGGCTCTGGCCCTCAGATTCTTCCATCTAAAGTTCACCTGCTCCAAGATCCTCTTCTGGCCAGACCCCATTGCATTCACATTCTGGGTGATTTCAACCCAAATGTCTTTCTTCCTTTTGTTCCTCAACATTCCAGCCACAACAGAACTTCCTACTATTGAGGCATAATGGCACTGTACACCCTCCAGCAGTGCATGGGTTTCTGCTACAGTGAAATTAGGTCCTTTTGAGTCCATGGTACCACCTGATCTGCAGTGAGCATAGCATTTATAGGCCTTGGACACGACTGACTTAATTGATCACAAGCCAAAAGATGTCAGCTGATGAGTGGGCTGGTTTTTGACAGACATCTTATATTAAGCCTTTCTTGGAGGACTTACAGAGACACTGACATGGCAGGTATTGTCCATCGCCACCACCATTTTGGTGGAAGAGGACACCGTCAAAGGGTGTATGTTGTGTGTGCAAAACCACTGGAGCAATACACCACTGAAGAACTGTACGCTCGCTTCCCCTTTGGGAATGCTGATATTAAGTACATTGCAGACCTTGTCAGGCCAAAACTTCAACGCAGAACCCAAAAGAGTCACAGTCTGTGGAAGAACAGGTCCTCATTGCTCTGCACTTCTATGCATCTGGGACTGAACTATGTTCTGCTCGGTACGTTAAGTGACTGCAAGCGTAGCATCATTATCAGCCACCATAAGATATTTGTTGGTTGGTTCATTCTGGTCCTCATGAGGAGACCCTGTCTTCTGGGGACTTTCAGGGTGTCTCTAGATCTGAGGTTTTACTGTACAAAGTAATCCTCAAGAAGAGTTTTACTTGAACCTTCTCAATGAATTGAACAGCGTTGTTGGCAGGATTCGAACCTACGCAGGGAGACCCCAATGGATTTCGAGTCCATCGCCTTAACCTCTCGGCCACAACAACATGCTGCAGTGCAGTTTTACATCAGGATTAACCCACTTTATTGACTTTTGAGGAGACCAGGGTTCAATTCCTCAAAGGGCAGTGTAAGGTTTTCTGTGTGTTGTTCCTGATAACCTTCAGGCCAAACGTTCTTCCCAATCACTCCCTCTCAGGTCACTTAAGGTGTGTTTCTACCGCACAAAAAGTGCCGGAATGGACTGGCATAGTCCGTTATGGTTCGGGTTTCCATCGCAAGAATTTGGGAATTTTACGGAAAATGCTGTTCCAAATACCCCGGCTGAGTCAGTTGGTTGAGCATGAGACTCATCATCTCAAGGTAGTGGGTTCATGCCCCTCGCTGGGCGTCACCTTCCCATGGGCTCTTAATTGGTGCAATGTGATCTGGGTGACAGTGCTCACACTACCACCCCTGCGACCCGGAAAGGGATAAGTGGGAGAAAATGGATATACTGAAACAGATGAACAAATCAAGTGCAAAATATAAATAAAAGTATATATACAAATTCATTTTTGACCAATTTTAAAGTTTTGCTACATTTTCTTCCTGAAATCCACTTTGAAATCCTGCCCCCTGTTGGGATCAGAATAATCCTGTTTTTTGGGATCAAAGTTATCCAGATCCTACTGAAATGTTTTGAACAACACAAACTGAAGGTCCGATCCAGATTAAAACTAAGATTGGATTACATGATCTAATCCGATTTCAGAATCTTTCTTTCCCTTTTGAACAACGCATTTTCAAGATTTGATCCAATCCCATAACCAAAATCCAATCAGATTACCTTTGAACAACTGGCCCCAAGGTATTTCTGAACTAAGTACAGTAACGTGGCCTCATATCTCATAGCACCATCTTCCTCTCCTCCATCCTCACAAACCTTTCAGCCACCTCCTTCTTATCAAGCACGTCTCTCTATGGAGAGCAAAGTGAGCTTTGAGAGTCTGGCCTCCTTCATGCCCAGAGAGAGTTTTGAATTCATTTCAGGCTGAAACTGCGTTCTGCATTTGCACTAGTGACTGACTGGTATGTCCTTTCCATATGTTCTGCAGATGATGAAGGGCAGAACAGCTTCTGTGGTGTTGAGCTTGATTTCTAGTTCACTACACATGGCAGAGAAATAAAGAAATCCATCCCAGACCTGCTCAGCTGTATTATGGCTCTTATATTGGTAGAATCATTACAGGCTGCCTGTCAGTTTTAGACGAGATTTTAAAATGCTACTGCTTGTTTTTAAAGCCTTGAATGGTCTGACTCCTCCATATATCAGAGACCTGTTATGATAATAATAATTACTAGAGGTTTGTATTTCCAGAAGAAAATGCAAGTGTGAATGCTGAAGTTTGAATAAAGCTGATTTCCTTTGATCTCAGCGACTCCATGGTTCCAGTGCTGATCTCTTATCAGATCAAAGGAGATCAGTGCCTTTTACCATGGAGATGCTCAGAACAAAGATCTCCTCCGGCTTTGATCTCCGTTGATCTCCATCTGGTGCATCTCCCATCCACTTTGTAATGAAAGGCTCGTTATTGTTCTTTTTCACAACCTTGGTGATGACGTCATCATTAGATTCTTTAAGAATTGACAGAACTATTTGATAATATCACATCCAAACTGTAAAAACATTGTTGGATATGTTTGTTTCTTTAAGAAACTCAGACCAACTTGTTACTACAGACGAGTTTTAGGGCCACTCATGACAAAATAAAATAAGAGTTTGTTTCTTTTCATGCAATTTGATTTAAAGTCAAAAAACAATGTTGAGATATTTTTTCATCATACAATATGATAACAAAGTTGAAATACTGCATCATTCTGCAGAACTTCCTGTCCATCCACTAGGTGGCGCTATCACTGAGACTGTATATTGGTCTATTGAATTGATCAGGGCAGGACTCTGATCACACATGTAAAGAACTGTATAATAAGTGTAGTATTGAGTAACAGTCACCTTGATCCAGTGATATAACATAGTAACACCAGGACAACAAAAGCTGCCGTCACAGTGAGGAATTAATATTCCAACAAACAAACAGGCTCACACGGGGGGCGGAGCCTCAAAAGAACTCAAAGAAAATCTAAAGTAAAGGAAGAGCAGTGAGGAAGCTCTGTCTGAAACGTCTGTGCTGGAATAAAGTGAAACTGACTGATCACAGTGTTTCTATTGTCCCATGATTTAATATTGTAGAATCTCACAAAGTGACTCATTTTCTGCAGCAATCCTTCCTGGATTTTGTTGCAGCAACAGTGTTGCTTTGTCCTGGATGATGGGTTTGAATTCTTCAGTGGTCTCTATTGGAGGATAGGAGGGTTTTTCATTTATTTTTTGTATTAAAGTCAACAAAAAGTGAAAATAGGATTTTGTTTTTTCAAATTAATTTGAACTTCACCTGGAAAAAATTTTTTTTTAATTAAAGTGAACATCATGGTGAGAATGGGAGTTCTTTTTAAAATTAAAGTGATGTCTAAATGATGTAAAAATCCTTATCCTTCACTATGTGCAATTAAAAAGCAAATAAAGCTCCAGATGGCTCAGAACTCCTGGAGTGAAACATAAAGTACTTCAGGAAAGGAGGAGAACGCCGCCACTAGATGTAGAGATATTTTCAGGATTGTTACGTTACGTTATGGAACGAACACTGAAGTTAACCCAGAAGTGTAGTATGGACATGATTGTGTGTTCTTCTGTGGTCTGGTGGTGAGTGTGTGTGTTGCCTTCAGGGGCAATGGGAAATATAACCACTGCATGTAAGAAACATTAAACAATAAAAACACTTCTGGTTAAGATCACAGCAACTTAAAACACAATAAATAAAGCCAAATAAGAAGCGAAATCCTTGAAATGTGATTAAAAAGCTGTCAACAATGAAGCTGTCCCATGAAGACAAAGTCTTGACTAGTTTTCTGCTGCTGGTTGATCCATGATGCAGAAGATTTGGATGAATGACTGATGGTTTCTTTGTATGTTTCACATCTTGTTTTGCTCTTGTATAGAAAACATTTACAATCACATTCAACACAAATATTGGAAGAAAGAAAGAAGATGTTTTCACCAATGTGGGCCGGTTAGCTCAGTTGGTCAGAGTGTGGTGCTAATAACGCCAAGGTCATGGGTTCAATCCCCATACTGGCCAAATGAAGCTTCATGAACCACTGTCTTTACTCTGAAGCTGCCAGATAGCGCTGTCTTTTCAACAAACATTTAAAATACGCTTCATTGCTAGTACTTCAGAATCTATCTTCAAACCAACAGTGCCATCTGGTGGTGAGAAAATTAAGAACATGGTTCATGAGGCTTCATTGAGCATCACTACTTGTGAGTATCTCCACCTGTCACACAGGAGACTGGGGTTCACTTTCCTGATGGAGTTAGGGGATTGTTGTGGTGGATTGCTCACACTGCATGAGCAAGGCACCACTATTATAAATGGCTGTATTGTAATTATTAGTTGCATTGACTTGGAATCAAACCCAGGCCTCCAGCGTGGCAGGGGACGACTCGACCACTGAACCACCAATGCTGACACAGCAGATCAGACCCGTCTCCATTTAAAATGTCAAAGAGAACTTGTCCTCATGGCAGTAAGCCATGTATTAAAATGAATCCTGATGGAGACACACAAGCTTCAGAGGCTCTGACAGAACTCACTCACAAACCTAAAAACTGCTTCAGGTCTAATGGACCATAAAGTTACAAATCCTCCAATAGCAGTTGAACCTTCAGCTTCATTTCTTCAAGGTCGGCCATGACTAATGTTTTCATTTACTTTTGTCAGGATGTGGTCATTCCAGGAGCTCTGTCAAGGCTGTCAGGAGTCTTGATCTCCTGCCTTATTTATGACAATCAGTTGAGTCCTTTAGCTTCTTAAACATGGTGGCTCGTTGGTCTGGGAGTATGATTCTCACTTTGGGTGTCAGAGGTCCTGGGTTTAATTCCCAGATGAGCCCTTGGAGTTACCATGACCCTCTTCGACAAATGGTTTTAACTTTGGTCATCAACCAGGATCTCTTTGTGTTAAATTTCAAAAGAGACTGAGACGTTGTGTTGGAGGCTTGGCTGATCTCTGCTCTTCACCTCATGGACTTTTTATCAGAGAAACCTCGTGGTAATTTCCAGTTTGTGTCTTTATAACTGATTGAACCAAACTGAAGCACTTCAGCAAGTCTTTCATTTTGACTCAGACTTCAGCATTATGATTTGTTCCTTTAGCTTTCAGGTCTGTCTAGAATCAGATTGGTCATGCAAAAGGTTCCAGATCTCTGTAAAGGACAGTAGACCCATCCAAGATGGCTCCTGTGTTCCATCCTGTTCTGGATGTGATTCCCTCAAACCCAAGTGAGGTGTAAAATGTATAAAAGCTGGATTTGTACCGTATATGTAAAATGTTGTTGCTGAGAGAGAGAGAGAGAGAGAGAGAGAGAGAGAGAGAGAGAGAGAGAGAGAGAGAGAGAGAGAGTGGAGATCAAAGTGAAGAAAGAAATGTTGTCACTTTGTCCTTTTCCCATCTTTTATGACATCACCAAACAGAGTTAGCAGATAGAATCATCATGGTATCCCACTTTGCAGCCTCCCTGGGAAAGTTCTGGAAGACATAGTAGAGAAAGTGTCAGTGGCAGAGGAAGGTTTGGATCCATGGAGCTCTGGGTTCTGGGCCCAGCAGGCTTCCACTGTGTTTCAGGTGATCAGATCACAAGTTGCGAGTCCTGAAGACAAGTGTGAACAGACACCAAAGTGCTTTCACTCAGACCACTTCTGGGTTTTTTTGTCCAGAAGTATCTGCAGATGAACTTCATCCATAACTGAACATTAAACTCTACTGGAGTCAGTCCTGCAATATGCAAATTAGCCATGTGCACCGGACAGGAGGAAGCCTAACTTTGAGTTTGAGTCACTTTGTAAATAAAGAAGTAAAACTTGTTTTCCTTTAGCAAAACTTCTCACATGCAGCCAATCAGGCAGTGAGAAAATATGGTGCAACACAGCCAGCAGTCTGCTCAGATGTTTCCTGATTGTTTTCAAATCCAGAGGGGAGCTTTTCAGCATCTTCAGGAAGGAACAATGGACTACAATTTGTTGAGTTTCAAAACATCGAGCAAGAAGAGTCTCCACTTCTACACCTTGGTGGTCAGGATCAGAGTCTGCTTCGTCTCACTCAGAAGTGAGAATCATATGGAGACACAACACTGTGTTGGCAGGCCTGGGTAGTGCGGTGGAATTAATCATGGCACGTGGATCTGGGCCAGGCGTGGTGCTGGATGATCCCACCAGCATTTTCTCTAATTCTCCAACTCTAAAGGTAAAAAGTTTCACTCGCGAAGCAAAAAGCAGATGAGAAGTTGGACTTGGATGCAAAAGAGTCTTTATTCTCCAGAACAAACACTCTGAGCTGTGGATCCCACCGACGACTGAACTCCTTTGGCCGTTTCTCTCTTTTAGAACCTGTAGTGTCCCTCTTCACTTGCTTCCCTGTCTTCAGAGGACACGTCTCTGTCTTACCTCGGTCAGAGGTCTTCATATAACACACATTTTACCACTCTAGTGCTCTGACCTTGTTCCATTGATCATCCATAAATGTCTGCTTATACAGGTCCACTACTACGTCTATGTGCAGCTGGTGTCTGTCTTACTTCTTTGTTTCATCAGAGGACCTCAGCTGATGTCAGGACATTGTCTGCAGGTGGTTGACCTCCGTTTGAACTCACTCTCTCTGCACTTCTCCTCACTGACTCTGCTCAGCTCTGTACGTCTCTCCAGGCTGTAGATCACATCAGCCGTCTTCACTCTGCTATGCTCTTTGTCCTTCTCCACAGTAGCTCAGATGCTGGAGCATCAAACTTTCAATCTGGGGGTCGAGGGTTCAAATCCTTGTTCAGGCTCTTTGTGTAATTGTCATTACAGCAAGTACAATGAAATTTCTTTTAAGCTGAGAGAAAAGAGAGAGACAACGAGAGGAGAGGAGAGGAGAGGAGAAGGAAAAGCAGATTCCAAACTGCTCTATAAGGGAGAACAGTGTGGAATTAGGAGAAAAAACACCTCAGCACATTTAAAGCATCAACACAGGTTACAACATGTCTCCAAGACAAAGCTCATGTGGGTAAAGGAGGGGAGAGTGAGAATTCTGAGCCGTACTAATAGGAGGACTCACATGTCCCCGGTTCTAAAAGAACTTCATTGGCTGCCAGTGTCCTATAGGATCAAGTTTAAAGTTCTGGTCCTGGTCTTCAGAGCCTTGCATGGTCAGGCTCCTTCTTATATCAGTGATCTGATCCAGCCTTACACCCCTGAACGGCTCAGAGGTCTGTGGATCAGAACCTGCTGAAGGTTCCACGCTCTCATTTTCTCACTAGAGGTGACCGATCCTATTGTTATATGATTATAGTGTGGGTGAGCGGTCCAAGGCTCTGGATTTAGGCTCCAGTCTCTCAGGAGGTGTGGGTTCAAATCCCACCACTGTCAGTTAAAAGGTTTTGGGTTGTTATATTTGCTTATGTAACAAGACCATCGTCGTCCATTGTGCTCCTAATATGTTCGAAACTGTATTGATGAATTTCAAAAGCCTTTCCTTGTGTTTCTGCCCGGTTTCGAACAGGGGACCTTTTGCGTGTTAAGCAAACGTGATAACCACTACACGACAGAAACTCTGCTGGAGGTTAACAGGGTCGTGTGAAAACATTTGACGACAAGCAGCAACTCAATCCAGAAGAGACTGGAACAAGAACACAGCTCCTTGGACCGCTTGGTTTCCTCACTCAGCTCATCTCACTCTGAGGGAAAAGTTGTTTTTGATGATAAAAAAAGCTCTTCTGAGAACATCAGTCCTCATCACTTTCTGCTGAGGAACATAGAGAGTGAGCTACCAGCAGCTGCTCTCTGTGGAGGAGAACATCAGTCCTCACCTCCACCCTTTCTGACAGGGTGTCTGATGGATGAAGAAGTGTGTGTGTGTGTGTGTGTGTGTGTGTGTGTGTGTGTGTGTGTGTGTGTGTGTGTGTGTGTGTGTGTGTGTGTGTGTGTGTGTGTGTGTGTGTGTGTGTGTGTGTGTGTGTGTGTGTGTGTGTGTGTGTGTGTGTGTGTGTGTGTGTGTGTGTGTGTGTGTGTGTGTGTGTGTGTTCAATGACAGTTGGATCTATTTGATGTTTCACATTGTGGATTTGCTGTGAGATTCTCTGCACTTTAACACTTGAATTGTGAATCTCTTTGTTTAGTGTTAAAGGTAAGATCAGAGTCTTCAATAGATCAGATCAAAGTACTTTAATAGAATGTATTCAGTCCTCCTGACTGTCCTTTTGGAATGCCAACAGTTGCACCTCTTTGTGGATCAGTGAAGCCTGGAGCAGCCGCGGTAGAAAAGATGCTCTCTCAAACTGATGCTTCTCAACTTTATTGAGCCTTGCAGGTGAACACACCGTAAGAACTACAATGTAAACAGAAAAATACCATCAGCAACTCTTAGCAACATGTTTTACCTTTACACTTTTACCATATTTTCTACCTTAAATGAATTGCCTTGTTATTAACCATTGACAATCTCTACCTTGAGTGCTCTTAATATTTAATTTCCATGTATATTTACAACTTCGTCCTTTTTAACCATATGTCTGTACCATGAAATAATATAAATGACCTTTTACTTTACATTACAATTAAACTAAGCTTGAAATCACAGTACACTAAAATCCGCTTTTACTGCTCATCAACGTTTGTGGTACTTCTATCTGATTTACAACAATTACTTCTGATTTACCACACCTTGTCTGTGAGTTCTTTCAAAGTAAAAGCATGAGCACTATGCTATAATTACAACATAAAATAAACACTTATGAACCATTGTAAAAAAAGAACTTAATATCCAGGTCATTTCCAAAGCCTATTTTCTGACATATTTGTATCCCTGCTAATCTCTTATTGGTCATGCTGAGGTGATACAGTGGAGCATTTTCACTGTTTCTCTTCTTTATTCAAAGATTGTCATTCATTCAGAATGTCAGATTCTGATCAAAGTAAAGATCAAACTAAAGAAGGGATTTTTGTCACTTTGATCGTTCCCAATCCTTGGAAATAGTATAGACTAGTTAGAACCAGCAGATGGCGAAATAATACTTCATTGATGCCAACTGCCATTAAAGCCAAAAGAAGAAGAAAGTCCATTCAGGATAGTGTTGGTGACTTACAGACTGCACATCTCCATCTTCAGCCCACAACAATCAGGGTTCTAATTTACAGATGATTTAAGGCCTGTTTACACAACAACAAAAACAAGTGGAACCACAAAACTTTAGTCACATTTGGGCTCCGTTTATACGACAGTGGTGCTCGGATCCACTGCAACCGTCACTTTTTGGTCCCGGCTCTCAAGGTGGAACTTTTCTTTCACACTCCCGACTCCCCCCACAGGGACAGGCGGAGGCTACGGAGCGCTGTTACTGAGCATGTGCTGCTGAACCAGACTGTCAAACTGTGACCTGACAGTGTCAGAGTCTTGATCTCCTGAATTATTTATGACAATCACTGGAGTCCTTTAGCTGCTTCAACATGTTGGCTCGTTGGTCTAGGAGTATGATTCTCGCTTTGGGTGCGAGGGTCCTGGGTTCAATTCCCGGACGAGCCCTTTGGTCATCAACCATGATGCTTTGTGTTAAATTTCAAAAGAGGCTTTGACTTTGTGTGTGAGAATCCTCCTCCCAGACCAACCAGCAACATCTTCAAGAAGCAAAAGGACTCAACTAACAGTATCGGGGCTTTATTCACTTCGAGGAGCTTTCAAACAGCAACGCCGACACATTTCATGATTTTCTCCTAAAAACACTCGATGCTCTGGGTCTGGATGTTAAACTGATCCTGGACCAGGAACATGATGGAGCCAGAACAATGTCTGGCCTCATTTATAAAGGTTGATTATGACCTGATTATAAATTAAACTTAGGAGGAGACTGTGTGTACTAGTATGACAACAATGGACCTGGACCAGGAACATTTTTGTTACAGGAGAAAGCTGGTAGAACAGTGGTAAATTGGTGAGGTAGTGAATTGGACCAGATGATGAAGTGATTAATTGACCCAAATGGTGAAGTGGTGAATTGAAGCACTGTCTGGCCCAACGTGGGGCTCAAACCCACGACCCTGAGATTAAGAGTCTCATGCTCTACCGACTGAGCTAGCCAGGCTACTTGTTCTGAGGTCATGGAAGGTTCACTGTAATATCCTACACACTTTTCTTCAACAGACAAGTTGTTGTCACTTGGAACCTTGTGATGTAAATGGGGTCCAAACCGACCCGTTAACATGAGACTGGGTTGTGAAAGCTCACACAGGAGGAGGGTGAAGAAAAGATCTATTGCATCAACTGGCCGGGAATCAAACCCTCCTGAGTGGCAGGAGAGAATTCTACCACTGAACCACCAATGCTTAAACTTCAGCTCATTCCAGCCAGGAAATGTGAAGCGTTCCACCTTCAGTGCTCCATGAACCCTTCCCCCACAGTTTGAGTGATTCTCACTGTCACTGAGTGAAACTGAACCAAACTGTGACCGGACACTTTTTGTCTCCTGCTGGAAAATAAGAGTCAAACTGTCAATAGTAAGAGAAACATGAACATCTGCCAACTCAATGGACAAAGCTCAGATCCTGAGAGGAGCTGAAGTCAACATTCTTTACACCTTTTTTCATTGTCATGTAAAAAGGTCATGTCATGTCTCTTCACTTTTGCACTGAAGTGGACGTAGCTTCTACATCGCCAGATAACATCTACACCATGAGCAAACTGAGTGAACTGAGGCGAGTACTGAAGTACTGAACCAAACTGTACAGACACATTTTGTACAGTGGAAACAGGGCTGAAAAGTCACCAGTCACATGGACACTCACCTTGGCAAACACTTTGTGATCTGAGAGGGAGTGATTGGGAAGAACGTCTGTCCTGAAAGTCTGTCCATCGATCATCCATCCATCCATCCATCATCCATCATCCATCATCCATTACCCATCCATCCTTCCATCCATCCATCATCCATCCATCCATCCATCCATCCATCCATCCATCATCCATCATCCATCATCCATCATCCATCCATCCATCCATCCATCATCCATGATGTGATCCAGTAAACATGTCCAAGCAGTAGTGTTGTGTTGTTGCTTCTCATTGTCAACAGAAACATGAGAAAGTATGAGAGTGACTGATACGCTTGTATGATCACTGGACCTTTTGAAAGCATTCAGACTCTCATACTGTACCAGCAGCATCTGTGTCATTCACAACCCATCTCCATCTTAACTGGACTTTCTGTGTACACATATGAGTTTGTGTTTTCATGTGTGGACTGGTGGCTAGTGAGGGTGTTGCCTTCAGTGGCAAAGGGAAATAAAACCTCTGCATGAACAGGAATCATGGTGCAGCTGGTCTGGGCTCTGAGTGGAAGCTGAGGTGGTCGTGTGCCTGGGCCTCCAGTCTAATCCTCTCACTCTCACTCTCACTCTCACTCTCTCTCTCTCACGGTGCAACCTCAGCTCCGCCCACTACTCCCAGAGTCCAGGATCCATATTTCACTTTCTCTTGTATTGTTTGATTGTACACTCACAGTGACAGGACGTCTTTTCCTTTATAAATGAGTTCCCAGTCATATGATTGTATCTCAATAACTAGTTTTTCCAGGGATTCCTCTCTTCTGACTCATTTGTACTGATATCTATCTGTTGTCTGTTTTAATGTTTCTGTGGTTTTTATTGTAAATAGTAAAAAAACAAAAACAAACAGACATGAAATCACTGATATCATTGACTAATACACCCTTATACGTTTTCTTCATTTGACTTTTATTTGCTGATTGGTTCATCTGAATGTTTAATCTGTTCCACCTCTTTAAGCAACATCAATAACCAATGCCCCCTGCTGGCCGCGCCCCATCACTATCTGTCAAATCCTGTTACAGAGTGCTCTGGTGTTTGTGGGAACAAACTTGAAACAGAGCAGGATGACTATTGCAGCAACACATCATCAGTAGGATAAAACTAACCTGTCTCTTGATGGTCTACGACAGGGTGTCCAAACTGGGTCAGAGAGTGCTGGTGTCCTGCATGTTTTAGTTCTCTGCCTGCTTCAGCATACCTGAATCTAATGGTGACGTCATCACCAAGGTTGTGAAAAAGAACAATAATGAGCCTTTCATTACAAAGTGGATGGGAGAGGCACCGGATGGAGATCAATGGAGATCAAAGCCGGAGGAAATCTTGGATCTGAGCATCTCCATGGCAAAAGGCACTGATCTCCTTTGATCTGATAGGAGATCAGCACTGGAGCCATGGAGACGCTGAGATCAAAGGAAATCAGCTTTGTAGAGTTGTAAAGTGCTCGTACTCATCCTTACATTTTTCGAGAAATATGTCTTCAATCACCTTTTCTCTAGCTACACCCTCTACCTGAACCTTTACCTGTTTATTTCATATTTTCCAAATATCATGATTTTGGTTTTACCTAGATTTAATGAATTAGAGTTCATTTCTCTGAATGTATCTAGTATGTCGTTGAAGAGTTTTTCTAGGACTAGGGAGAATTGTGGGTCTGTACTTTGTGAAGTGTGTCTGTTTTCAATTACAGTATCCTTACTGGAAGCCTGTTGAATAATACTATGTAGAACCTTCTATTTACTGCTGACATGGTCTTTATTGTTTTCTGGTGCTTTCTTAAAATAATTCTTCCTACATTTTCTCATTATATGAGTGAACTTATGTTTACATTTCTTGTATTTATTTTCCATCTCCTTCGTTCTACATTTATTGGATTCTCTATGTCATGTATTCTTCTTCTTGGATGCATTGTTTAAGCCGTTTATCATCCATTAAACATCTTTATATTTCACTTTCTTTTGTATTTATAAATGAGTTCCCAGTCATCTGATTGCACCTCAATAACTAGTTTTTCCAGGGACTGCTCTGTTCTGACTCATGTGTACTGATATCTATCTGTTGTCTGTTTTAATGTTTCTGTGTTTTTTATTGTAAACAGTAAAAAAACAAAAACAAACAGACATGAATTCACTGATATCATTGACTAATACACCACTTACTTTGATATTATCTCTAACATGTGTAAATAAATTATGACCCTCCAAACGACCCCCAGGAGGCGGGGGGGGGGGGGGGGGGGGGGGGGGGGGGCTGGCTATAGGAGAAGTGAGGATGGAGCAGCCATTTACTGGTAAAACTAACTCACCAACATCTTGGTGAAAATAGAATATATGTTTTTTTCAAATTAAAGTGACAATGAAAGTGAGAACAGGAGTTCCCCCCTCACCTCCAGAGGAACATAACATAGAGAGTGAGCTACCAGCAGCTTCTCTCTGTGGAGGGGAACATCAGTCCTCACCTCCAGAGTGAACATAAGTCATGTTTGTATATTACATCCATCCATCCATCCATCCATCCATCCATCATCCATCATCCATCATCCATCATCCATCACCCATCCATCCATCATCCATCCATCCATCCATCCATCATCCATCCATCCATCCATCCATCATCCATCCATCCATCCATCCATCCATCCATCCATCCATCCATCCATCCATCCATCATCCATGATGTGATCCAGTAAACATGTCCAAGCAGTAGTGTTGTGTTGTTGCTTCTCATTGTCAATAGAAACATGAGAATGTATGAGAGTGACTGATACGCTTGTATGATCACTGGACCTTTTGAAAGCAGTCAGACTCTCATACTGTACCAGTAGCATCTGTTTCATTCACAACCTGTCTCCATCTTAACTGGACTTTCTGTGTACACATATGAGTTTGTGTTTTCATGTGTGGACTGGTGGTTAGTGAGTGTGTTGCCTTCAGTGGCAAAGGGAAATAAAACCTCTGCATGAACATGAATCATGGAGCCTCCCCCTCCTCAGCTCCAAGTGTCCAAATCTGAACAGCTGGTCTGGGCTCTGAGTGGAAGCTGAGGTGGTCATGTGCCTGGGCCTCCAGTCTAATCCACTCTAGTTCAAGTCCAAATCCGAGTGTAAAACTCAGTCTTTCTCTTGGTGCACTCACTCACTCACTCACTCTCTCTCTCTCTCTCTCACTCTCTCGCTCTCTCTCTCGCTCTCTCTCACGGTGCAACCTCAGCTCCGTGTCCGTGTCCGTGTCCGTGTCCGAGTCCCAGTCTCAGTCTCAGTCTCAGTCTCTCAGTTGATCCAGACAGGGAGCTGGACCCCATCAGCACCCTGGATGATCTCCTGGAGGTGAGTGGTATCTCCTGGGAAACGTCTGCTCTTATGAGTTCAACAGACAAGTTGAATTCTTTTCTGAATTCTTCTTTGGTTTCTTGTGTTGCTGCAGTTTACTGAAGAACCTGACGACCCGGTTGAAGAACATGACAGAGCGAGTTTTGTTGATTTGATCTCCAAGATGCTGGACGTGGATCATTAGAATGGGATCACACCAGCAGATATTCTCAGGCATCCGTTTGTGACTCTCATCCACCAGGACAACAGCCACAGCAGATAGTCGGTGTCTCTCACATGTTTGGGCCTTTATCAGCGTGCAGACAGACAAAGTTTTTGAACTCAATGATTGTCTTCCAGTGCACAAAGTTCCATCCAGACCATGAAGAGCTGTCCCAATTGGCTGGTTGCTGAGGAGGAAGACGCTCCTCATTGCTCTGAAGCGAGCAGCAGAGAGTCCCCGTCCACTCAGAATGCAGGAAAGACAAGGACAGTGAGCAGCACTCACAGCGGGCCAGCAAGAAGCGTTGCTCCAGGTCAGACTGCAGCTCTCCACAGAGGAAGAGGAGGAAGATCAGCCCCGGTGAAGACGTGAAGAAGAGCATTTCTAGTAAGACAATGTCAACCAGGATTTGATCAGTTGGGAATTATTTCACATGAGTGCAGTAAACGTACTGTGTGTAGTGAGAAGTTTCACCTGCGTTGTTTACAACCCAAACTTCAGAAGACGTCACAACAAAGACTGCTCCAACTCCAGTCGTGTGTGTGTGTGTGCGTGCGTGCGCGCGACATCCTTGCTGTGTTTTAAAGTCTGGTGTTTCTCCTCTCAGGGGTTTCTTTCTCTTTCCCACCACATTCTAGCAGTGAAACTGAGAGAAGCTCTCAGACACGCAGAGACAAAAAACTCCAGCTCACTTCCTCTGAGTCGAACCAGAGAGAAGCAGCTTGTTCTCATCCAGGAAAACCAGAAGCAGGAGGTCTGACATCCAGAGAGGAGCTGCAGTGAAGGAAGGGGAGCAGGAGGAGCAGGAGGAGCAGGGGGAGCAGGAGGTCTGACATCCAGAGAGGAGCTGCAGTGAAGGAAGGGGAGCAGGAGGAGCAGGAGGAGCAAGAGGAGCAGGAGGAGCAGGGGGAGCAGGGGGAGCAGGAGGTCTGACATCCAGAGAGGAGCTGCAGTGAAGGAAGGGGAGCAGGAGGAGCAGGGGGAGCAGGAGGAGCAGGAGGAGCAGGGGGAGTAGGGGGAGCAGGAGGAGCAGGAGGTCTGACATCCAGAGAGGAGCTGCAGTGAAGGAAGGGGAGCAGGAGGAGCAGGGGGAGCAGGGGGAGCAGGAGGAGCAGGAGGAGCAGGGGGAGTAGGGGGAGCAGGAGGAGCAGGGGGAGTAGGGGGAGCAGGAGGAGCAGGGGGAGCAGGAGGAGCAGGGGGAGCAGGAGGAGCAGGAGGAGCAGGAGGAGCAGGAGGAGCAGGGGGAGTAGGGGGAGCAGAAGGAGCAGGAGGTCTGACATCCAGAGAGGAGCTGCAGTGAAGGAAGGGGAGCAGGAGGAGCAGGAGGAGCAGGAGCAGCAGGGGGAGCAGGGGGAGCAGGAGGAGCAGGAGGAGCAGGAGGAGCAGGGGGACCAGGGGGAGCAGGAGGAGCAGGAGGAGCAGGGGGAGCAGGAAGAGCAGGAGGAGCGTCTGGGCTGATGAGACGATGCAGGGAAGACTTCTGCTGCTGCTGCTCTGTAAGAACTTCTTCTCTACAGGTTCTTCGATCTCCTCCACCGAAGAGCCTCAAACTAACTCGTCTCTCTGTGCAGCTCTGACCTCAACACTCATCTCTACTACACTCCAACAAGGTCAGTGAACGCCTCGCGCCTCCATCATACAAGATCCAGTTTCTGTGAGCTGGTCAGGGGTTGTGAGTCCAGTGGCGTCCAGTCTGTCCTGAGTCTGACCGTCTACTTTCCCCACAGACAGACTAGACGTCCCAGTGACTCACTGCACCATGGTATTCAAACAAACACACACACATCCAAATCTTAGAAAAGGAGTTAATGTTTTCAAACTGAAATTAACTCATGAATCTTGGTGTTTGTTGTGGCTGTGAGTTGCTGTAGCGTCCGGTCTGCGGTTCATTGAATGTTTGACCTTGCTGACAGTTCCTTTGTCATCAGATTGACGGCAGACTAAGACCACAGAGTTAGTGAGCTCACTATTAAGTCCTGTTCAGTCACGACTGGTGACATTGTTTGGTTCATGGTGTTGTCGTGTGTCACTGCAGCGTCAAGGCTGCTCCAACCAAACCGGGACGATAGTGAAGAGTAGCCTGCTTCATGCATGTTGTTTGATTTATGTTGACTGTCCCTGCACTGTCCAGTCAGTCCTGGATCTTGCGACTCCTCAGAGTTTGTCGGCTCAACCGTTCGTCTTTCTTGTGGGTTCCCTCATCCTCACCAGGTCCGACTGTGAGTCCCAACAGATCTCAGTTCCTTAAAGGAGAGACTGTGTCTCTGAGCTGTGAGGACGGATGGACGGTGACGAGGAACACCAGCAGAAGACTGAGGAGTTCATGTAGAGACGGGTGGGGGGACCCTGATGGTCCCTCCTGTAACATTGAATTCATGCTCATCTGGGACGGTGGAGTTTACTGGTGTGAGTCCAGAGAGGGAGCAGCTGGGAGCAGCATCAACATCACTGTGGCTGGTAAGCTGTGTGTGTGTGTGTGTGTGTGTGTGTGTGTGTGTGTGTGTGTGTGTGTGTGTGTGTGTGTGTGTGTGTGTGTGTGTGTGTGTGTGTGTGTGTGTGTGTGTGTGTGTGTGTGTGTGTGTGTGTGTGTGTGTGTGTGTGTGTGTGAGAGAGATGTTGAAACTCTGGTCTGTGTGTTCAGATAGAGTGATCCTGCAGAGTCCAGTCCACCCTGTGATGGAGGGACAGGATGTCACTCTGGGTTGTAAAACAAGCGCTCCCTCCAACCGCTCGGCTGCTTTCTATAAAGACGGCGTCCTCATTAGGAGGACGACCGGGCCCGGAGGCCACACCACCCTCCGTAATGTTTCCCGCTCTGATGAAGGCTTCTACAGATGTAACATCGGTGCTAGAGAGTCTCCACCCAGCTGGATCTCCATCACAGGTGAGGAGCTGCACCCTAGCTCCTGTTCTGATTTCAGCCTCATGTTCACCAGCAGGAGCTCCACCGACTGAGGGAGCTCCACCCACAGGGGGAGCCCCACCAACTAATGGAGCTCTCCTCAATCTTACAGCTCCTCCCATGAATGGAGCTCCGCCCACTAATGGAGCTCTGCCCACTAGCATCACTTCCCCCCAGCTTATGCTCAGAGTGGTCTGCCACCTGGTGGTTTTCTGTCCGTACTTCATCTCCACCCTGCTGATGGTGTCTATATATCAACGTAGAGCCAAAGGTAACCAACTAACCAATCAACCATCTAATCAATCAAATTACTAACCAACCAATTTAACAACCATGCAACTCAATTCAGTTTCATTCAATTTTATTTACATGGTGCCAAATATAATCCAAAATACATACAATTATACAATAATACACAGTCATCTAAAGGCACTTTTACAGACCAAGTAGTCAACCAGTCAATCAAATAACCAACCAACTGACCACTAATCAACCAACCAACAAACAAATTAACCAACAAACTAATCAATCAAATATTAAACCAAATGAACCAACCAACTTACAAACTAATCAGCAACCAACACTAACAAATTACAAGTTAACGTTTAATTGAATAACTAACTTATCCAGAAATTAACCAACCTACCAACCAATAACTGAACAAGCGACCGACTGACCAAACAATCAAATAACTGACCAACCCACCGACCGACTGACCAACCAACAAACAAACCAACCAACCAACCAACCAATCAAATAAGTCACCAACCCACTGATCACTCAATCAATCAGTTAGTCAGTCAGTCAGTCAGTCAATCAATCCACCAACCAACTAACAAACCAATCATCAATCAACAGACAAGCTGATCAGAAGTTCACGTTTAATTGTTAACCAACCAACTAATCAAGAAATTAACTCACCACTAAACTACTTAACAGAATAATTTATCATTTTACAATCAGATCATCCAACAAACAGTCCAATCCCAAACCAGCACTAACTAATGACACGTACGCCTAATGTCTCAATCTATTAAGTAACCAATCAACTTTATACCAACTAGTTACCTACCAACCAACAAATGACAAACCAATCAATCACCAACCAAAAATCCTGAAAATCAAGAAAACCAACCAACTAATCAATTATTCAACCAACACACTAATCAATCACAACTTCACTTTTGTCAGTCACCAATCACTAATTTGTCATTGATTGACAGCCAGCTGGATCTGTGATGTCATACTGAAATCTTTTCTTTTTTTAAACAGTCAGGACCTAAACAAGCTGTCTCCATGGCGACGTCTCCCTGCGCCCAGGCAGAGTTGGGATTAGTGGATGGTAATGATGATGTCATGACCAGTGTAACCAGTGAGCGTCTGCTCTGAGGACGCTGAGCTGTTATTGCCATGCAGAACAAATAAAATGTTCTGATGCTCAGTTACATGGAAAGATGTGGTGTTTGTGGTCACTTCCTGTTTCTCTCAGACTTCCTGTTCCACTGCGGCGCCTCACTTGTCAAACCACATGACGGTGTTCATGTTAACAGCACATTCTGATTTAGTCAACGTCTTTTGAATAACACATTTATTTTTAGTGATAATATAATCACCTGAACCCTTTCTGTCTTAGTCTAGTTTTAGTTGACATAAGAGTTTCAGTCTTTAATCTTTTAGTCTTAGACGAGTTTTCATAGAATAAATATTAGCAGATTCAAGTTAAGTCACCTTTATTCATACGTAGGGTTGTTCGGTATACCGGTACTGTATTGGTACACCGGTACTACGCCTTTAAAATGATACTATACTGGGCCTGGCTGGTACGGGTATCTTTTTGTATTTGATGTATTTATTTGATGTTTCACATTGTGGATTTGCTGTGAGATGTGAGGTGCAAGAGGAGCTGCAGGGTGTGTGAAGGAGGAGGCACAGGAGGAGGTGCAGGAGGAGGCGCAGGAGGAGGTAAAGAAGGAGCTGCAGGAAGAGGCACAGGAAGATGGATAGGAGGAGGTGCAGGAGGAGGTACAGGAGGAGGCGCAGGATGAGGCGCAGGAAGAAGCGCAGGAGGAAACAGTGCAGTAAGAGGCGCAGGAAGACGGATAAGAGGAGGTGCAGGAGGAGGTGAAGGAGGAGGCGCAGGAGGAGGCGCAGGAAGAAGTGCAGGAGGAAACGGTGCAGGAGGAGGCGCAGGAGGCGGTAAAGAAGGAGCTGCAGGAAGAGGCACAGGAAGACAGATAGGAGGAGGTGCAGGAGGAGGCGCAGGATGAGGCGCAGGAAGAAGCGCAGGAAGAAGCGCAGGAGGGGGTGCAGGAGGGGGTGCAGGAGGAGACGGTGCAGGAGGAGGCGCAGGATGAGGCGCAGGAAGAGGCACAGGAGGGGGTGCAGGAGGAGACGGTGCAGGATGAGGCGCAGGAGGAGGTGCAGGAGGAGATGTAAGGAGAAGCGTAGGAAGAGGCACAGGAAGTGTACAGGAGGAGGTGCAAAAGGAGGTGCAAGAGGAGGCACAGGAGGAGGTGCAGGATGTGTGTATGAGGAGGCACATAAGGAGGCGCAGGATGTGTGCAGCGGGAGGTGTAGTAGGAGGCACAGCAGGAGGCACAGGAGGAGGTGCAGGAGGAAGTGCAGGATAAGGCACAGAAGGAGGTGCAGGAGGAGGTTCAGGGGGAGGCGCACGATGTCTGCTGGAGGAGATGCAGAAGGAGGTGCAGGAGGAGGTGCAGAAGGAGGCTCAGGATTAGGCTCAGGATGTGTGCAGGAGGAGATGCAGGATGTGTGCAAGAGGAGGTGCAGGGTGTGTGAAGGAGGAGGCACAGGAGGTGGTGCAGGATGTGAGCAGGAGGAGGCGCAGGATGTGAGCAGGAGGAGGCGAAGGATGTGAGCAGGAGGAGGCGCAGGATATGTGCAGGAGGAGCTGCCGGATGTTTGCGGGAGGAGCTGCAGGATAAGGTGGAGGAGGAGGTGCAGGAGGAGGCGCAGGATTGTGCAGGAGGAGGCTCAAGAGGAGCTGCAGGATGTGTGCATGAGTAGGCACATAAGGAGGCACAGGGTGTGTGCAGCAGGAGGTGCAGGAGGAGGCACAACAGGAGGCGCAGGAGGAGGCGAAGAAGGATGTGCAGGATGAGGCTCAGGAAAAGGCACAGGAGGAGGCACAGGAAAAGGCACAGGAGGAGGCACAGGAGGAGGCACAGGAGAAGCTGCAGGAGGAGGCACAGGAGGAGGCACAGGACAAGCTGTAGGAGGAGGTTCAGGAGGAGGCACAGGAGAAGCTGCAGGAGGAGGCACAGGAGGAGGCACAGGAGAAGCTGCAGGAGGAGGCACAGGAGGAGGCACAGGAGAAGCTGTAGGAGGAGGTTCAGGAGGAGGCACAGCAGAAGCTGCAGGAGGAGGCACAGGAGGAGGTGCAGGAGAAGCTGCAGGAGGAGGCACAGGAGGAGGTGCAGGATGTGTGCAGGAGGAGGCACAGGAGAAGCTGCAGGAAGAGGTTCAGGAGGAGGTACAGAAGGAGGTGGAAGAGGAGGCGCAGGAAGAGGCGCAGGAAGAGGTGCAGGATGTGTGCAGGATTAGTGCAGGAGGAGGTTAAGGAATAGGCGCAGGATCGTTCTATGGTAGAACTAGAAGCTCCGCCCACCTCACTACAACCTCCACTGGACTCTCTCCACCTATCAAGGCCAGCTGTCACTACAGGCTCAGAGGCTCAGGTGTTTTGTTGAGCTGCTGCTGCCCCCTGTTGACCGCTGTGTGACGGTGCAGATCACTCAGTGTGACCAACACACAGCGGAGGATTCATTTCACTTTCAAGACACAATCAGTCCAACGCTCTCTGTCCATGCAGCTCACTCTCTGTGCTGTGGACACGTCCTCAGGTGATGGAGGTGAAGGTGGTGAACAGCTCCTGCTCCACTCTACACAAGCTGAAAAACTCACACACACACAGGACACACAGCGTCCTCTCTGCTGTCCTCCACCTGCAGAGAGGACGGAACACAGGGGCCATCTTGGATGTTCTGTTAAAGAAGTGATTGGAGGTGAATTCATATGTTCTTGCAGAACATCTCTTCAATCAAAGTTCTTGTTCCAGGACAGAAAAACTTGTGAAAACTTTCCACACACACACACACACAGGGAGAACATGCAAACTCCACACAGAAAGGCTCCCTGCTGGATTTTAACCCACAACCTTCTTGTTGTGAGGCAAGCACGCTAACCACTGCTACCGCGTGCAGCAAAATATTTACTGCTTGAAATGTAAAAAATAAATGAAAAGTAAAGTTTCTCGGTACCAGCAGATACTGAGTGTGGAAACTGAGTGTGGAAACCAGAGCAGTTTGTTTTAATCAACTCCACATTTGAACCAAAGTAAAGCCTTTTTTAAATCACAGCCACCTTGAAAGGACAATGCCTGCTTCATCAGCTCACTAATTGATTACTGTAATGCACTTTATCAATCCTGTCATGACAGAATCATATGGAGACACAACCTGGGTAGCTCAGCTGGTAGAGCATCAGACTTTTAATCTGGAGTTCAGGGTTCAAGTCCCTGTTCAGGCTCTTTGTGGGAACAAACTTGAAACTGAGCAGGATGACTATTGCAGCAACACATCATCAGTAGGATAAAACTAACCTGTCTCCTGATGTTCTATGTCAATGTAGAACAGTTCGCTGGAGTCTCCATGCAGAGGAGTGTTGCTTTCATGATCTACACCAGGGTTCCTCAATTCTGGGCCACTAGGGCCGGTGCCCTGCACGATGTAGCTCTCCCAGCTTCAGCTGAGCTTCCTCAATCTGATGTTGTCATCATCAAGCTTCACAGTCTTTTAATTACTAGAGGTTTGTATTTCCAGAAGAAAATGCAAGTGTGAATGCTGAAGATTGAATAAAGCTGATTTCCTTTGATCTTAGCGTCTCCATGGCTCCAGTGCTGATTTCCTATCAGATCAAAGGAGATCAGTGCCTTTTGCCATGGAGATGCTCAGATCCAAGATTTCCTCTGGCTTTGATCTCCGTTGATCTCCATCCGGTGCCTCTCCAATCCACTTTGTAATGAAAGGCTCATTATTGTTCCTTTTCACAACCTTGGTGATGACGTCATCATTAGATTCAGGTATGCTGAAGCAGGCAGAGAACTAAAACATGCAGGACACCAGCACTCTAGGACCCAATTTGGACACCCTGTCGTAGACCATCAAGAGACAGGTTAGTTTTATCCTACTGATGATGTGTTGCTGCAATTGTCATCCGGCTCTGTTTCTAGTTTGTTCCCACAAAGAGCCTGAGAGGTGAAACCACTCAGAGTAGTGATGGTGGTATAGTGGTAAGCATAGCTGCCTTCCAAGCAGTTTACCCGGGTTCGATTCCCGGCCGTCACAGAGGAGAGACTTTCCTCTACTAGTTGGGATGTTGGATCTTTTTCAGTTCTTTCAAACCTTTATTCAAAGACTCAGTCTCCTGATCATTGAATGTCCACTGAGAGAAAACACAACTCTTGGACTAATGAGCCACACCCTTCTAAGAAAACCAGCTAGAGCAACCAGACACACAACACGGTAGAATCCTCTCCTTCCATGCAGGAGTCCAGGGTTTGATTCCCGGCCAATGCAGCATATAGTTTTTAACCCTCCTCCTGTGTGAGCTATCACAACCCAGTCACATGTTAACAGCTCAGTTTTGATCTGAGTCTTAGGCTCCGTTTACACCACAACATTCCAAGTGACAACAACTTGTCCGTTAAGGAAAAGTGAAGCTTTTACAGGACAGCAGCTCTACGGAGGCCGCCATGTTTGTTACTCACACATGAGTAGAAGCACTATTTACCACGGCGGAGGTGTACATGCTCAGTAACAGCGCTCAGTAGCCTCCGGCTGTCCCTGTGGGGGGAGTCGGGAGTGTGAAAGAAAAGTTCCACCTTGAGAGCCGGGACCAAAAAGTGACGGTTGCAGTGGATCCGAGCACCACTGTCGTATAAACGGAGCCCAAATGTGACAAAAGTTTTGTGGTTCCACTTGTTTTTGTTGTGGTGTAAACGGACCTTAAATCATCTGTAAATTAGAACACTGATTGTTGAGGGCTGAAGATGGAGATGTGCAGTCTGTAAGTCACCAACACTATCCTGAACTGACTTTTTTCTTCTTCTTTTGGCTTTAATGGCAGTTGGCATCCATGAAGTAATATTACGCCATGTGCTGGTTCTAACTAGTCTATACTATTTCCAAGGATTGGGAAAGATCAAAGTGACAAATTTTTTTTATTTTTCTTTGATCTTTACTTTGATCAGAATTTGACATTCTGAATGAATGACAATCTTTGAATAAAGAAGAGAAACAGTGAAAATGCTCCACTGTATCACCTCAGCATGACCAACAAGAGATTAGCAGGGATACAAATATGTCAGAAAATAGACTTTGTAAATGACCTGGATATTAAGTTCTTTTTTGCAATGGTTCATAAGTGTTTATTTTATGTTGTAATGGTAGTATAGTGTTTATGCTTTTACTTTGAAAGAACTGACAGACAAGGTGTGGTAAATCAGAAGTAACTGTTGTAAATCAGATGGAAGTACCAGGAACGTTGATGAGCAGTAAAAGCCATGCTTAGTGTACTGTGATTTCAATTTTACAGTTTAATTGTAATGTAAAGTAAAAGGTAATTTATATTATTTCATGGTACAGACATATGGTTAAAAAGGACTAAGTTGTAAATATACATGGAAATTCCACATTAAGAGCACTCAAGGTAGAGCTTGTCAACGGTTAATAATTTAGGACAATTCATTTAAGGTAGTAAATATGGTAAAAGTTTAAAGGTAAAACATGCTGTTAAGAGTTGCTCATGGTATACTCTTGAACAAAGAGTACAAAGAAACCATGTGCTCAACCCTGGAAAATTCGCCATTGATCACATGACCCCCCCCCTCCGCTAGCTGCGGCACTGCAGCTCAACGGCAGGGGGACCCAAAACCCCGTCATCACCGCGTCACTGGCCCGGTGACGCGCATGCCAACCCCGCGTGGATTGGCTAAACCACGGCCAACGCAGCGGGGAGCCAAGAAGACATCATAACGGTATAAATTCAGGCCCAGGAGGAAGATCCACCTCTTCCAAAACGAAATCGCGTGAACATAGACGCACCTTTTCGTAAGGAGACAAAGCGCCTCATGTTAACTCACCTGGACCGGGCCCGAGTTTCTTCACCTCGCTGGACGAGCTCAAGAAAGCGGGAATTCCCTTTATTTTTGTTTTCTTCTTTTTTTTTCCTCCTCCGGAGTCCGAGCGCCGCTGCACCGGCACGCTCACCTGCAGACCGACCTGAACATCGCTTCTTCACTGCCCCTCATCGCAAGAAGCGGCTGATCGCCCCTCGGATCACACTACGGTTTTCCCCTCCGTAGTCCATGTCAGGTTTTCTACTTTCTGGGACGCCAGAAAAACGCCCGCGGCCACAAATCAACGGATTTCACCTGGCCACGGAAGCACGTTTTCCCCCTCGTCCAACCAAGTGAGGCTTAGAGTCTGGGCAGGAATTAGAATAACGTGATATTATTATTGCTGTGTGTTTATTGTTGGTACTTGTAACTTTAGGACGCCGATCCCTGTTCTGAGTACTTTTGTGTCTACACGTGGACGGCCATCCACGCGAATCACCGCACACACGCGCGAGCCTCCTCAACCTCAGCTCACGCTTCTGCTCCCAGAGTCCATATCTGCCTGAACAGCCATTTTTGGACTCTGTACGTGTAAGCTGAGGTGGTCGCGTCGGTGTACATAGTCAGACACCCCCTCCTCTTTCTCCTCTCTCTCCTTTTTCCTCTCCTCCTCTGTACACTAACCCGCGCACGGTACAGCCGCCACTGCACCCGAGCGCCTCCTTTCATTGCGTCCCTGGGACCGTGTGCAGCTCGGATTTCTCAGCCACGAGAAATCCGGCGCGCTCCCGACGGCTACGGCCCGTGCACGGAGCTCAGTGACGTCACGCTATCCCAGGCAGAGCACGCCGAGCACCCCTGGTGACCGGTGGGGGTAATCACACCCATTCCCCACTGAGTCGCCGAACCGTTCGGCGCCCTCTGGTAGTCGCGTGGGTAATTGCAACCGCTCGTGCCGCCATCTGGTGGTTGCTTTAAGTCATTACACCCGCCCTGCGCGCCGTCGCACATCTAGTGGCCACATTGGGTGATTGCACAGGACCGCTGACGTCTACCTCACTCTGGTGGACGTTTGTGGTCATTACATCCTAACCCATTCACGCCCCCTTCGCTCCACAAACTTCCACCCACACGGCTTTTCCACACTCGAACACACACACACACACACACACACACACACACACACACACACACACACACACACACACACACACACACACACACACACACACACACTTTATTTGCTGACTTCCGTTTTGTATTGTGTTGTTTTATGAGATCTTGCTTGATGTTTATTGATTAGATGTGATTCGTAGATTGATGATTTAGGAATAGACGTTTGTTAATAAACACTTAATAGTTGAATTGAACGATTCTTGGTGGTTTTTGTGTGCTTTTTGGTGACAATTGCTGGTTGTAACAGTCAGTGCTCGGATTTACAGCCTTCCTTTCCTGCTTCAGTTAAAGTGCGATTATCATTTCAATCAGAAATAATAATTTAAACATTTTAATTGAACCTTTCTTTTAAGACTGATGTTAAGTTAAGACCCTAACTTCAGCTGGTGCCCCGACTTTGATTAAGTAACGGTAATATTCAATTAATTAATAGTTTGAATGGTTTAAAATCAATTTCAATGATTTTAACACTTTGGGTAATTTAACACACCTAGGAGTTGTTGGCGAATGAATGCAGGTTTTCTGCAGGGATAACCCGCATTGCTTTTAAATCATTTTTAAGTGTTTTATCGCATTTTACGTGGTTAATTACTCACACTATTATTGATTGATCTGTTACCCAGTTAACCTAATCACAACTTGAATTGCCTCTAAAGCTATTGTTCATTGACTTCATTGCAGATAGATAATTTGTATTCTTTATTAATTAATAAATTAATCAATTTATTCAATTAATAATCAAGATTGCTTTTGATCATTTTTAAGTGGTTTTCTTGCATCTCAACATCCAATTATCCAGTATTATTAATTCATAAAGCGCAAGTTTATCCAATTGATAATCCTAACTGCATTTAATTCATTTTCAATGGTTTAGCGCATTCAAATAACTCATTGTATTAATTAGTAAATCACGACTTTACTTAATTAATTCCAACTGCTTCTTGATTACTTCCGATTGTTATTAAATAAATAACCAAATTTGTTTAATTAACAACTCATTCTAACTTACTTGCAGATCACCCTCGGTGGTTCACGCAACTGAGATAATTTAGCCTCCCTTCAGTTATTGATTTACAAATCGCAGGCTTGTTTCATTGATAACTTGAATCATAGATTGCTTTCCGTAAGTTAATCGTCACTCGTAATCAAGTGCAGTTGTTCATTGATTGGTCAATGGCCATTTGTAGTGCCTTAGCAGCTTGAGTTATTCCCAGGTTATTTCAGTGAGTCACCTCCTGTGGGTCCACAGACGCTTCGGTAGTTCACGCCACTGACCCGCAGTTGTCAACAAAGGAGTGACCAGTCACTCCTGTTGACAGGTCGCGTCACTGGTGGACCGCCTTAGCAATCTGGCACCTGTGGAGGTTCCTCCCGTCAAGCAATCCTTTTTAGCTCAAAGCTGTTGGCCGACAACTGACTATTTACTTTAATCAACCTTTATAGCTTTGCATAACTTACACTAGGTACATTGCCTTAGTAATCTATTACTCCAGTAATCCATTACTTTGGTGGTCTACCGCTAGTGATCAGTAATTGTCAACCCGTAAATAACAATTTACTTCTGTTTGGCGATTCTTTGATATGTAAATTACCTCTGACGGTGTAGAACCTTCCGGTAGCCTATCACTAGGGTAATTTGCATATTCTGATCAAACGCTGACCCCAACAACACGATCAGTATTTGACTTACAAAAGCTTAAAAAATATATGTTGAGGTTTTTGTCCTACAGAATAAAGACTTTTAAGAACAGGGTTGCAGATGTATATTGTCCCGGACACATGAACTGTGTTTAGAGCAGAACTTGGCCCTGACAGTAAAGGTTCTCACTCTATTAGAAGAGCTCCATGTTCTATCATTCTCCTGATGAAACATTTTACACATAATGTCTCATATAAAGTCAAACTCGTTGATAAATGTTGGAGTGATTCGATGTTCTCCTTGTGTAGAGTAACGTTACTCATACTGACATTACTCTTTAAAAAAACAAAGCAAGTCTTGCTGCAGTTTCCACCTTTTCTTTGGTGGGGACGTTGTACTGGAATAAGAGGACAGAACACTTTGACAAGCTTTGACGATACTTGGGAACACTGACAAAGTTTGTAGGTAAATAAAGGAGCAATGAGCATCTCAGGATTAAGAGGATTTCATTCAGAAGATCTACTTTCTAAATATGAATGTAAACAACAACATGATGTTATAAACAAGCCATATTCGTGGGAAGGTTCCCTGCAGACCGTTTGACCTCCTTCATAAGAAGTCCCCTTATTAAATATCTGAGGGAGCGGGTGAGGGAGGGGGCGGGGCAGTGGCAGATAGGTGTGCTGCGCCGTCAAAATAAAAGCACGCCAGTTAAAAATTTCTAAATCAAATATTTTTCTCCTCCGCGGGATGATTATTGGGGGGGACAAATGCGCAAGTCTCCAATATTGGTGGGGACGTTCCCCCCCCGGTTCCTACGCCTATGTGTCTCACTAACAAAGTTGGTACTGAGTTCTGTTCAATGTGTTTGCTTGTTTCTTGAGCTGGAAACACGAATATCTATTACAACATTCAGGAGCATCATTAGAATTACACCTGAGGACGTGTTTTGTTGGGATTCATAAGACATCTAAATAACAAGATTTGATTATTTTGGCACTCGTAAACATGTTTTGTTGTGTCTTTAGGGTTTAGCCACGATGTCTTATTTGGCCGGTTTCCAGTGTGAAAGAAATCTCTAACTTGTTGACACTTCCTGGTAAAATGAGGGACATGTGAGACACGCAGGACGGTGGACCACCAGGACAAAGACTGCTACTTTATTGTGAAAAACGCCCCCTTGTGGCCACTCAGCATCAGACACTCTCTGTTGACTCTCTCTCTCCCCTTTGGAAGACGCCTCGCTTCACCTGGACTTTTAGCCAATCACAAGCTGACTCAGGCTCGCTGCTCGCGGGCTGCTAACATTCGGTCCCAGACTTTAGCCAGTAGTTCCTGTTCTCAGCACGGACTAGCTGCCTGCTTACATCTGTCCTGTTTTGTGTGTCTTTACAAGTAAGAAGGGCTATTATGTTGTTCCTTTACTGTCGGTGCGAGATTGGAAGTGTTTTGTCTGCTTAGCGTTGCTAAATGTGAGCTCAGGCTTTGCCTGCCTGGCTCGGCCTCGTGCCGTGACTTTCCTTTCTGGAGATGCTATAGTTTGTCATTTATCTCTCTTATATTCGCTGTAAATCCAGCTAATTGGCGATAAGGCACCGCCTCCCGCATGGCCACCCGTTGTCACGTGACACCTCCCGGTGCGGCCTGTTGTAGTTATTCATGCGACCAGCAGAGGGAGCCATTGTATTGCGAATGGTTTCTTTTTCCCCATTTGATGGTTGAAGCTGTTTCGGCCCACAGAGCAGCCTTGTTTCATTGTTTAATGCCAGTTTCGGCCATGTTTATACTTTATTGTTATTATTTCAGCTCTATTGCTATACTAGCATATAGTGAAGACAAATGGATGTTTCTTGCATTATAGACCATTTGCATTCTGCTAGTTATGTTTTAATTCTGTTTCTCTGTTTCAGAACCACACTAACGCACATGTAAATATACATATTAAATCATACAGTTGTGAACTCAATAAATCATCATCCAATGAGGAAATCTCGCGTGATTCTGAGCGATCACCCGCTGTGAGCCCTACCTAACGATCCACCCCAGCCAAAGACAAAGCCAGCATGGGTTCCTCAAGGAGAACTGAGGCAATCCAGTCCTTATGGTTTGATCCAAACTTAAAATGATTTAATGTAGAAGTTTGATGCTGTGATGTCTATTGTTGCCCGCTGCAGGTTCCGTTTGCCTGATCAGCATCTCTCAGTGACTGATGAGAATTTAATGCAATGATATTTTGCCCACAGGGTGTAGAATTGCTCTGAAGGTCAGAGAACAGAAGATGACCTCACAAGACACTCCTCCGACGTTCTTGAGCCACTGGAAGGCCCCATGAGCCGACCAACCCCATTCACACCCTGAGCACAGACAGGAGACGGAACGAGACCTACACAGTGATCATTTCACTCCAAAACAGGAAGTCACACTCTAACTCATGTCACCATTCACTATTTATTCTGATAAAAATTATTTCTGAACTGGTCAATCTTTCTTGAAACTTGCTATTTAAGGATCCACACACCTTCAGAAAATCTGTAGAATTGAACAAAACATCAATTGTAAAAAAATTAAATAAATCCAATAAAATTCCAGAAGAAATGTGTTCCTGCTTCTTGCTGGCAACATCCTCTGATCTCCTCCATGAGGTGCCTCTTCCATCCACTTTGTATCAGACTTTTATTTTGATGTTTTTTGCTTTTTATCCAGAAAGTGTTTGCGGAATCGTTAAGAAAAGTCATAGCAACCTATTCCTGAACGTTGATTCTGATGTCTTGAAGAAAAGTCAACGTAATCAAATCTCCAGTTTCCTCGTCCTTTTCTTGAAACTGGGAACTGTTCCAATAACACACATTTCCCACGTCATGTCATTACACAGCATTTAGCTCAAGAGTATGAACGACACACCAAAATAATACAAACTCTTTGTACAAAGTATCAAGTGACAAATTCAATGGAGATTGTTTGTGATGAACAAAGTGAATAAAGTCTTAATTCCTTCAAAATCTAATACAATTCCAGTTATTCAAATGCACCATTTCTATAAGAAACCTAAAGAACAATAACTGTATTGTGACAAATGAGAAACCTCACCCAGTTCAAATCACACTTTCATTAGAGATGAGGGGCTTTATTTTACAAGAAGAATACTAGTCAGTGATGTTCTACTTTCTTCTGTTCAAACCAACAGCTGCACCTCTTGCACCACCAGCTGCCAAGAGGTTCAACCAGATCCTCATTGAATACTTTCATACATATTTTAAAGAAGGCTTTTCATCTCATACCAGGAAGTAGAGTATTGAATTGAAATCACAAGGGAATCTTCCAACACTTACTGTTTCTGCTGGAAGTTTTGAGAGCTGTTACTCATGATGGCGTCTCCATCACCATCAATGAGCCTGGAACGCTGTCCAGGACGGTCTCTGTGGGCCCTGTCAGACCTGGGGCTTGAATATGTGAAAAAGAAATGACAAACATTCATCCTCAAGAACAAAACATAGAGATTTCTAATGAATTCAAGTTAGCTGCTTTGATTTGCAAAGGATAAGCTGAGGGATAATGAAGCCTGACACTTTCATATACATTCTCTTGGTTTGACCAATTATTTGGACGAATGTACTCAAAGTCGGTTTTGCATTTTTGGCTCTTAATAATTAAAAATTTCAACTGAATCATCCTCTTCTTTGACCATTACCTTTCCTGTTTGCAAGGTTTCAGCTGTTATTTGGCAGCGATTTATTTTTCTCCACGTTCCCTGAGGTGGAAGTTTGGTTCTGAATTCCTAAGGCTGGAGTCACAATCCTGAATTACAACATTGGGCTGTCCTAACATAAACATTGAGCACTCATGAGATTTAAAATCAAATCTTAGCACTAAGGTAATCTACAAATGGAGGAAAAAATGACAAGGGCTGTTAAATATATCATTTCCCCGAAAATAATGGAAATGGTGATGGTTCCAATAAAGCCCAAGATTAAACACTAAAACAGATTTTCTCTTATTGGCCTCAGCCTTTTGTTTCTTCTCATTATCAAACTTAGCATCTGATCACCAAACAGCCTTTTTCTATTGTGACTGTCAAGCATGGAGCTCATTAGGTGACAAAATGAGATCGCAGAGTCTTGGACACAATGTTACTTACCTCTTCGAGTCATGATATCGGTGCTGCTGACTTCTGTTCTCACAGTGAAGTCAATTAATATGTTGAGTCCGAGCAGGGAGAACTTTTCTTATGCTTCAATAGACAAAATATCCTCCTCTAGCTTGGTTTTGCAAACGCATGTGGCATTGACTAAGGTATTTTTGAGTGCTATAGCACTCAGAGATCAAAGGAAATCAAAGGAGAGCAAATGAGTGAAAATTTGATCAAAGGAGAGCAAAGGAGATAAAATTGTATCAAAGAAGAACAAAGGAGATCAAAGGAGAGGCTCTTTACTCAATGTTTGACCTACCTCAAATGTATTAGGGACGTGTTGAAAAACCATAATCTACGAAAGAACTCTGTCTTGTGTCTTTTCTGTCAATAGACTACAAGTGCCATTAACCCCGATCATGAGACTTTGCACCTCTTGAGCCGCCTCTCTTAAGACTGCAGGACAAAGAAAATGGAGTCTCCGTTTGGCCATCCCGCAGTCTCAACATCATCCCAGAAGCCTTCCTCAGCTTTAACATGGAATGGAACTCAGTATCTGCCTGCATCACCAGCACCCAGCCCGCCCTCCTCCAAGCCCTGTCAGCCTGATCACCTGCTCAGGCAGAGCATCCAGCGCTCCCTCACACACATCCTGTTAGAAAGGTGAGAATAACTTTTCACACTTGTATGAAACCCACAGCCTGTTACCTTTTGATTATCTACATAGTGTAATTTAAGGTGTTTTTTCCAAAAAGATATTGGCATACACACAATAGAATTTTACAATCAAGTCATAATATGCAACAGGACATCATTTGAAATTCATGACCCTCAATTCCAGTCACCAGTCAAATTTAAGTTATAATTTCATTATATGTATGATTATCAGAGTATCCTGACCCACATTTGCAACAATATTTGACTTTCACCATTATTTGGTTCGGGATTCTCATTGTAGCATTGATGCAAGAATTCATGACTGAGCAAGATCATGACACTGGCTGGTTCTTTGCCCAGTCATGAAAGGTCGAGTTCATTAAATATATTGTTTCACATACTAAATATTAGCACAGTACTATAAACTCAATCGAAAACACGATCATGACTTTATCTTTGGTGCATCTTTCAGAAAAAGTTATCAAAATGAAAGAGGATGAATATACAGACGGTTTGGCAACTCACAAAAAGACCAGGATGCTGTGATGTGCCTCAAACTAGGAGATTATTCTATATATACATTTCATCCATCTTCTTTTGAATTGATGCCAGTTGATTTGATCTGATCTCAGGTCTGCAGAGTTAGAATTGATCTTGAAATACTCTCTTCTGTCTGATGTTAACACTGACTACAAGGTGTGTGGAGTGGCTTAAGGTTATCAACTGAGGTTTGACTGCTCTATTTTGTATCCTGGTCTAAATGAGCTGGACCTGTTGCTTGCAGTGTCAATACGCTGACAAGTTACATCACGGCCAAGTCTCTACTTTAACTCTGCCGAGATCCTCCTCACCAGTCTTTGACCCAGGGTAGAGGCTCCAGGGAGTGAGGCCTCACTGCCATGTGCGATGACGCTGGGCGTAGCCCTGTGTTGCCCTCCGTCATGTCCTGGTTTCAGATGGTGACTAAAAGCAGCAACTCTGTGCTCAGTAGTGGAGGTGATTTCATGCAGCCCCTCGCTGACACCAGCTTGTAGTTTCACTCCATGTCTGAGCGCAGACATTTCACTCTGGAGCCGCTCCATGTTACTCAGCAAGTTGGACTAATCTATGCTGTTAGAGGTGACAGGCGGTAGCTCATCCAAATAGTGGGAGACGAACCGAGGGAGGTTTTCTCTGCACTCATTCAAAACCTTGAAGCAACTTTTAATGTTGTTGATGTTTTTCTGATCTCCTTTAAAAGCCACACATCTTTGTTTGGTGTCAGGACAGAGTTCAAACAGCCTCGTTCTTCAGGATTCAATCCATTTCAAGTCCAACGTGTTGGAAGCTGTTAGAACAAGATGGTCCTGGCTCATTGTTCTCATTTTGACCAGGAGAAAGTTTAAAAACTGGTCCTCAACTAGAAGCTTGCCGTCAACAGTCTCATAAAGCACAGGTTTTAAACCTGGCCAGTTAGATAGTGGAGGAGCCGTCACTCTGAACTCCCGCTCAGCCATCTTGCTCAACTTTTGTTGTTGCTGTAGGTAAAGGAAGAAATAGGTGTTATGAGTTATCAACGCACTAGCTTACATACCAGTATAATCAGCTTGTCTCACTTCTGTTCAGAACTGTTAATAACACGACCATATATGGGAGGATGCAACTACAAACATACCAGTTTGCAACATATGTCGAGGTGACAACCTCCTTGTCTGAAGAAAGTACGATTGTGATATCTAAAACTTCTCGGGACAGAACACGAGATATAGTCAGTTTCGATAAAGACAACATGTGATATCCACACCATATGTACAGGGAGGGGTGAAAGAAATGCTTATAAACCAACGTTTTCCTGTACTCTGGGCTCTTGACCATTGAAGCCTGGTCCTCTAGGACAGACTGGTTCTTGAGCCCGAGATCTCGTTTTATTCCATGTAGTCTGCTGAAGGTAATTATCTGTGAAACTGTGTGATTAATTCCACTCTTGTTTCCTCATCAATAAAAGAACACATTAATGACTGTTTTTCCTTCAAGGTCATAGTCAACATTTCTTTGTGGATAAACATTTGTACACAGAACTAGTTTAGAATGATGATATTTTTTCTTTACAATCAAACAAAATTATATATCATCATCATCTTTATCTTTATTGCAGACACAGGAGTCCAAAAAAACCATTCACAAATACATTAAACAAATATATAAAACAAAATATCAGAAATAGGATAATCACAGATAAGTCTAATATTACCCTATTTATAAAAGACATCCACACCAATACAATAATACCATACACAAGGATGAGTGGTTTTTTACAGGACTATGACTGAGATTATTCAGCAGCATTATCATGGTGTTCTGAGAGTCCTCAAGCCTGCGTATAAATGTATACATCAGATTCCTCATGAGAGCCTGAAATGTAGAAACACCTGCTTGACAGAACATCTCACTTCCTGTTTCCCAGCCAGGTTTTTTTCAGCAGGATCCTCAGAGCATCATTGTGAGCAACCTTGAGCCGTCGTAGGCTTGATTTTCTATATTTAATCCACAAGGGGGCAGTATACAAGGGAGTACGATAAGCTCTAAAGAGAGTCATCTTCACATTATCAGAGCACATAGAATCTGGGTGACAGTGCTCAGACTGCCACCCCCGCGACCTGGAAACGGATAAGTGGGAGAAAATGGAGGGATGGATGGATGGATGGATGGATGGATGGATGGATGGATGGATGGATGGATGGATGAATGGATGGAGCACATAGAAAATGTCCTTACTCGTATGTTGGCTTGAACATACAGCGTACGGCATCGTCTATCCAGATCATCATCATCACACATTTTATCAGAGATGAGATGTCCCAGATATTTTGTTTTGCTACTGACAGTGACTTCCTGTTCTGACAGGTAAAAATGAGGGAAGTTGAGATCCTTCTCCTCCTTAGTTCTACATATCAGAACTGTGCTCTTTCTGGCATTATAGTTAACATTATATTTAACATTATATTTAACATCAGATTTTAAGCCATACTCAGAACAGATATTTAAAAGCTGCTGAAACCTGCTGGGAGAGAGAATGACCAGATCACCAGCAGACATGAGATGATTAATTATCTTGTTACCCAGCACACATCCACTTTTACAACTATTCAGTTGTTGAGATAACTCATCCATGTACAAGTTAAAGAGAGCAAGTGATTTATGTCTTTGTCTTTTTAAAAACGTTCTAAGAAAACACATGAAATCTGTGGATAATTTTAAAAGATACTTCTTTTACTTTATTGTTTATCATATATCTCGCTGGCAAATTACCCCCCCCCCCCCCCCCCAAAAAAAAATGGAGGGAGGAGGAGGGGAATCCCCAAACCACTACTGGACCCCGGCACAGAGACAGCAGTCACTGCCAGAGGCCTTTGAGCAAGGCAGCAATATCCAGGGAGCTGATTTATAGAAGGAAAGTTAGATTTAATCATCTCCAGCATTAGTTCATGTTGTTCTTCTCAGTGTAATTGGTCATCGTCTTCATAGTAGTAATTACAGTAGACTGATTAACTCTAGACTATTCAGAGAGACATGGAATATATTCAGTCAGTTGAAATAAATCTACATGAATTATTTTACTGGAACTGAAAGATAAATACCTATATGAAGATATTTACCTTAAACATAAATATGGTTTCATAGAAAAACCCTTTTGTGTTCACCGTCAAAGTAACATTACTCTTCTTATATTTAGGTTACATGTATTTTATCGAGTTAATTATTTTGTTAACACACCTAGATTTGCACTGTTGCCTTTATTTTCACAAACAACTGTGTAGTGAAAGTACATTTGTTGTTTTAGGTTGATGTTATTCTCTTGTTGATATTGTTTGTGAACAAATACTTTCTCAGTTCTGCAGTGATACTTTGTGTAGATTTTATTTACCCTGCATATATTGAGTTTGTTCATAACAAGTCATTTCTATGTACCTACAATCTTTGTCCTGCATTTTATTATGGTCACAATCAACTGATAAAAGAATAAAAACTCCCCAAATCATTCAAAGATCATGAGAAAAGCTTTATTTTTATTTTCATTCAGATTTGCATTTTGATGATGATTCACTTCATAAATAATGACACATTGTTCTCCCCTACATTAAAGTAGATGAGCTGCTTATCTTAGTAAAAACTATCTACAATACTGGCCGTGTACTTCAAACACTCCTTTTCCCTCCTCCTGCTCCCCATGTCTCCAAAGCTGCTTCATACTGACACCTACTGGATATAGGGGGAACTGTAGGTCAGTATTTCTATTGCGTCCATCCATCCACCCATAACAAAACCCATTTAATGTCAAAGATGTTGATCATTTTCTTCTCAACTCATAATGATGATCATTCAGTAAGTTGTATTTTCTATAAAATTATCCAGTCTGTTTACATATAATGTTTTAAAGTTGTTGTTTTTTTCTCCAACTGAGGAAACAAATTCTAGAATATCAGATGATGTATTTGTCTACAGTTTTATAGCTTGGAAACACCTTGGCTATTTTCATCCTGTCAGGAAAAATACCTGTTAAAAAGGATCTATTGCATATATAAGTAATTGCTTAAGTATACAATCTATTACATCTTTTACACAAGACATATCAATTGTTAGAATCACGGGACTTTTAAACTTTCTGTGCACTTCTGAAACATCACTTTCAAAAACTCCATCTAGAAACATTGAAATACTGTTTTAAAATGTAAAATCAAAGTGACAGTCTCATACATGAGGTTTAATTTCCTTTGTCATCTACTGAAACATGGTGTGACTGTGGTACTTAGTAGTGTAAATGTAATCAATGAGAGATTTGTACAATTCAGAAACTTTTCTATATAGAAATCTTAAAATATGAGTTACTTCCAGATTAAAGTCATTGAAAGAACTTAACGGTTTGATCTCATTTAAAATGGTCTTTTTGCACAACTTGCTGTTTCTTAACAAGCTTAACAGCCTCATCTAACGTCTCAACACTCAACAGTGTGCTTTAAGGAACGTGAAGTTTAAATGTCACTCAAGTCAAAATATTCCACATCACATACATTTTTTTGTTGTTGGTGGTTGTTGTTAGAATAAATAGTTTGAGACGAGGAAATCATTGCATGTTTCCACTGAAGAGTTTTACTTTCATGAAATGTACTTCAGTACGTGTTGCAGGTAAACAAACAGTAGTTTTTCCTCCGTAGTGTAAAAAGAGTGAAAAATGAAATTACGACTCATTAATGTTAAATAAAAACAGTGAAGAACAAAAGCCATTGGATTCATGTCAACATTTTACTTCCATTTCTTCAAAGTTCACATCTGCTCATACAAGATTTTTAACCTCACATTTTTCAAACCACAGAAAGCAGCATTGTTAGAACTACTAATGAAATGTGCTTCTTTAACATTCATTATCAAGCAGGGACCTTTTGTCAGCCTCTGTGCAGTTCAACACAAATGGAAACCAAACTGATTGAAATCTTCTCATTTTGGTGACAAACCAGAAACTAAATGATTTCCTGAAGCGTCTCAACAGGGTTTAAATCAGCAATGTTGACTTCAAACTGGAGGAGACCTTGTGATTCTGGGCTCAAGCTGGACTTCCTGAACCACATCTGTTGGAGCTCCATTCCCATCTCCACCTGTCCACATGTCCAAGTGTCCTTGAGCAAGACACTGAACCCCAAACTGCTCCCAGTGGATGGACTGAGTGCCTTGCATGGTCGCCGCCTCCATTGGTGTGTGAATGAATGGGTGAATGTGATTAACAGTGTAAAGCACTTTGGGGACTGCTAAAGGCCTCTGCATCCTCCCATAAGAAGAAGAAGAAAAGTTCAGTGCTGACGTCAGCCAGCTGCTGGAAAAAATGCTTGTTCAGCAGGAGAGTTCATACTCTCACCCCCTCACAGCTGACACTTCTGTAAAACCTTTTAACTTTTCAACTGCAGCTTATTTCTCACTTCAAGCGTTTTCAGAAATACATTTCTCTGAAGTGTTTCAGTAAGAAAAGAGAAAGTTTGTGTCCAGGACATGATGTTGGTCTGGTTTTAACTGCAGGAACTGACAGTCCTGACGGTTGGTACTGCTGAACAAAAAGTCTCTGGCCAGAGGGAGCTGGCTGAAGAACATGACATCATTTAGTACGGCAAGACTCTGGAGAGCCCAACTTTCTTCTTGTTCTTATGGAGGATGAATCGGCTTTTATACGGTGGAAAAACACTATATAAGTGAAATCCATCCACACATCTCACATAGAGTCTTTCATGATTTCATTTCTTTATGGTTTTTCATGTGTCGCCGCAAATTACTACGATGACAGAAACTCCACCCACATGTTTCACAAGAATACGGCTTCTCACCTGTGTGAGTTCTCTTGTGTATCTTCAAACTATTTGATGTACTAAAACTTTTCCCACATGTTTCACAAGAATACGGCTTCTCACCTGTGTGAGTTCTCTTGTGTTTATTCAAACTATTCGATGCTCTAAAACTTTTCCCACATGTTTCACAAGAATACGGCTTCTCACCTGTGTGAATTCTCTTGTGTATCTTCAAATCATTTGATACACTGAAACTTTTCCCACATGTTTCACAAGAATATGGCTTCTCACCTGTGTGAGTTCTCTTGTGTATCTTCAAATTATTCGATCCTCTGAAACTTTTCCCACATGTTTCACAAGAATACGGCTTCTCACCTGTGTGAATTCTCTTGTGTATCTTCAAATTATTTGATCCTCTGAAACTTTTCCCACATGTTTCACAAGAATACGGCTTCTCACCTCTGTGAGTTCTCTTGTGTATCTTCAAATCATTTGATCCTCTGAAACTTTTCCCACATGTTTCACAAGTAAATGGTTTCTCACCTGTGTGAGTTCTCTTGTGACACATCAAAGAACTCCCTCGAATGAAACTTTTCCCACATGTTTCACAAGAAAATGGTTTTGAGTGAGTTTTTTTGTGTCTCGTCAAATTACCCTGTTGAATGAAACTTTTCCCACATGTTCTACAAGAATACGGCTTCTCACCTGTGTGAGTTCTCTTGTGAGTCCTTAAATATCTCTGTTGAGCGAAACGTTTTTCACATGTTTCACAAGAATACGGCTTCTCATCTGTGTGAGTTCTCTTGTGAGTCATTAAATCTCTCTGTTGAGCGAAACGTTTTCCACATGTTTCACAAGAAAATGGCTTCTCACCTGTGTGAATTCTCTTCTGCACCAACAAACCATCCTGTCCGGTGGAACTTTTAACAAAGATTTCACCACTTTTCTTCTTATCATTGAAAGTTGTTAAATTCTGACGTAATTGAGGTTTTTTCTGGACCATATTTCCACATGTTTCCTCACAAAGAAGCTTTTCACATTCAGCCTGCTTCTCTGACACAGGGAACTTGTCCACACAATCACTCTGAAACATGCTTCTTCTTTTCATCTCTGCATTTCTACTTGATTCTGAGTCAACAAGTTTTTTCACATCGTGGACTTCAGAGTCATGAGAGAGGAACTGCTCAGTGTCTGGAACTTCTTCTGGTTCACTCAGGGAACTTTGTTCCTCAATTGAAGGAACCCTAAAGGAATCACCTTCAAACTTCAGTAGAAGCCGCTCTCCCTCCTGGCTGGTACCGAGTTCCTGGTGCTCCTCAATCTGTGGAGGTTCTGGTTCTTCTGGCTCCCCTTTCATCTGTGGACTTTCTTGTTCCTCTTTGATCCGTGGAGGTTCTGGTTCCCCGTTGATCTGTGGAGGTTCTGGTTCTTCTGGTTCCTTTTTGCTCTGTGGAGGTTCTGGTTGTTCTGGTTCCTCTTTGATCTGTGAAGGTTCTGGTTCTTCTGGCTCCCCTTTGATCCGTGGAGGTTCTGGTTCCTTTTTGATCTGTGGAGGATCTGGTTCTACTGGTTCCTCTTTGATCTGTTGAGGTTCTGGTTCTTCTGGTTCCTCTTTAATCTGTGGAGGTTCTGGTTCCTCTTTGATCTGTTGAGGTTCTGGTTCCTCTTTGATCTGTTGAGGTTCTGGTTCCTCTTTGATCTGTTGAGGTTCTGGTTCCTCTTTAATCTGTGGAGGTTCTGGTTCCTCTTTAATCTGTGGAGGTTCTGGTTCGTCTTTGATCTGTGGAGGTTCTGGTTCTTCTAGTTCCTCTTTGATTTGTGGAAGTTCTGGTTCTTCTTTCATCTGTGGACTTTCTGGTTCCTCTTTGATCCGTGAAGGTTCTGGTTCCCCGTTGATCTGTGAGGTTCTGGTTGTTCTGGTTCCTCTTTCCTGCTCTAGACTGGAGTTTGTTTCCAGTTTAAAGAGCTGCTCCTCCCTACAGTCACGGTGCAGTTGGAGCTCTGGAGGGACAAAAAAGTACAAAATAAAAGTTACATTACTTCTACAGTTCCCGCTTTAAAATGACTCAGACGAGTAATTTGATTACAATAAAATCACCTGAGGCAATTATGGCAATGAATTAAAGATGAAAAACAAATGGGTTAAAGGAACAATGAAAATATGAGCAGTAATAAAAAAGAGAATGAAAATGTCTGGTTCAATCTGCAGGGCGACTAAAATAGGAAAGAATTTAGATTTTCTTCCTTCAACCATAAACGGGGGATTTCATAGGAGGGAATCCAAATGGCTGCTCTATATTGGACGGCTTTTCAAAAAGGGAAAATATGAAACCATTTGAGCAGCTTAAAACTGAATTTGATCTGCCAACACAAGACTTTTATAAATTCTTACAAATTAGAAGCCGTCTTCTAAAACACAAAGGATGGGAATTCTTAGGTAAAGAACCAAATGAAGTAGAGAAAGTACTAATGACCAAGCTGGAGAAGAAGAAGAAAGTCATTTTAAAGCTTTAGAAAGCAGCTGAACAAGACAACAACATGAACTTTAAATAGAAATGGGAAAGTGAAAGAAAGAAGAATTGGGGGGAATCATTTAAAGAAGGACATCAAATGTTTAGGAGCATTATATGGAAAGAAGGTGAATGGAATTAAAAACACAAGATTTTCTGCTCCCACTAAATATGTCCTAATATAGTAAAACATGTGATAAATGCTGGAGGGGTTGTGGTCCAGTAGGAGACTAGAGACATATATTCTGGGACCGTCCCAAACTCAGAGAATATTGGAAAAATATACAGAAAGAGATCAAAAGAATCTTGGATGAAAACATTGATTTAGACCTGAAATGATTTTTATTGGGTTTTAAACCCAAAAATGATTAGAATGTTACTTATTGTAGAAAAGTAAAAGATTAGAGTGTGCTGGCTGGAACCAAACCCCCCCTGCATAAAGCAATGGTGGGACCCAATCAAAGATGTGCTGAATATGGAACAAGTAAGAGCAAGGTTCCAAAACAAAGTGAAGGAATGTGAAGACCTGTGGTCTCCCTATATACAAAGGAGGATTCAAACAGAATCACCCCACAAGGGACTTACTTCATTATTTACAAAGCACTCTCATTAAGATCTACTGCTTTGTTTGTTTTGATTTGAATTAACATCTCTAACTAAGGTATTTACTTGTTGTGTTTGCATTTAGCAGATTTGTTTTAGGATCATTTCATTACATTATTTAGACATTTAAGAAGCGGGTGTCTGGACACATGGTGAAAGGGGGAGAAGAATAAAGAGGTAGAAAGGTAGACATACATTCTAGGAAGGAGACGGAGGGCATCCATCTTTCTCTTTCTTTTTCCTTCTCTTGATTGGATGGAAGCTTTTTTAACAGACCTTCAGTACGGCTGTTTGTATGGAGGGACGACTGTTTAAAGTAGGAATGGAAAAGAGAAGTTTCATTGATCGACAATCTATTTATTTATCTTTTCATTTACTTAATGACAAAAGACTAGATTAATAGGAGGAACAGAGGAGGAAGAGAAGGGAGGGTCCCACATTTGTTGATGATGTCATTTAGTTGTTTGGTTCTTTTGGTTTTTATGTCCTTCTAAACGGATATTGGAAATGTATTTGTAAGATAAGAATACTGCATGTACCATACTCATATGCTTATTTGAAAAAATAAAATAAAAAAAGGAAGTGCAACAATCTTTTTAAACATCTTAGATGTTCATATTTCTAAAACTCTAGTTGCTGAAGTATTTTAACTTGATAATTCTTCCATGTTGCCATTTGGAGCCTCACTGTTCCAGAGACAAGAGGTTTACATTCTTCCAGGTGCTTTTGCCTCCATGTTCCTCCATGTTGGTTTCACTGATACTCAGAGACAATCGTCTTTTAATATGGAAACCTGGAGCCAGGAAGTGTCTGCATCCTGAGGCTGGAGGCTTGAGCCCGCCTTTGGAGAGAGGAGGGACTATTCTCTGCTGTGATTGGACTGGAGAGGACAGGAAGTGACCAAACACAGGAAGTTGCAAACAATGCAAATCCACTGAAATCAGAAATGATTAAGAAAAATACCCTCTATGTTTTGTCAATGGCTGCTCATATTATTATTTTAACCTTGTTTCAATGTATTGTCAGGTAGTTCCAGGTGATTCTAGACGCTCTTCTCCTGTTTCTGACTTCAACTACAACTGTGTATTGATTAAAACCTGGAAACATGTAAAAGAGTCAAAGTCTGAGTTCAATCCAAGTTTCCCTCCAGAGACACAAATCCTGCTTCTGTGTGCGGTGGATAAACCAAACCCAGTCAGAACAATGGAGATCCTGCTCCAGTCACATTCATGTGTTCATTCACACTTTTCCATACCTGTTCTGTGGAGCTTGATTTGAGGGTTCCAGGTGGTTTCCAGCAGTCTGTGCTGACGATCAACCTCCTCCTCGTGCTGGACGATAGTTTGTTCAAACTCTCCCAAAGCCTGAACTGAACTCATTGTTGCTGCACGAGATGAAATGTTTCCTCTGTGAGACACGACAACACAGCCGAGAGAGTCCAACAAGGTCCAAACAGTAGTGGAGGGCGGCTCGAGCTAAAATATCGACGTATTCTCCGTGGCTCTGCTCGCTGCTGGAACTCCACTCGCGCTTGCTCCGCTCCTCCCTTTCCTGTTTCCGGTCTGACGTCACGTGATCACCCAGGAACCATAGACACGAGACTCCGCGCAGCCTGTCCCGCCCACCGCTCCGATACGTCAGAGCGGCCGCCATCTTGTGAGGGGCAAGTCTGACCCGTCAGCCTAAAAAGTCTCTGTGACCGCGATGTGTTTTCTGAAGAAAACCACGCAAATATACATTTACATGACTGTGAAGAATCATTGCTTTCATTTTTAATTTATTAAATTAAAAAGTATTTCATTTATTAACAAATAAGTTATAAGTAACTCCTCTTCCGCCGTCCAATTTATCCATATTAGTAATCAGCGGGCAGCGTTACGGCAGTTGCGGCACTTCGTGTCACGATCGCCCGTAATGCTACGCTTAGCGACCTGCTAACCTCCGGAACTCGACGTGAAAAGTCATTTTACACACAAAATACTTTTTTCACTAGAATCAGCTTAGATAGGCCTGTGCTGTGCTGACCCCTGCGAATTCCCCAAATGTGGGAATCTCGACTGTATAATTTCTGGTATAATGTTGTCCTTTCCTCTGCAGGAACAATTCGATTTCATCCCAGATAGACTCTAGTGTTTTTCCACAGATACACCAATCCACATTTTTCCACTTCCAATCCCATCCCGATACCTGAATTTGGATATCTGCCGATACTGATACTATTCCGATACCAGAGCTCTGTTTTCTTTAATATTATTATCATTATTGTTGATTTGGTATGAGGCTGTAATAAACTCCTGTTTACAGGAAAGTATGAAATGTATGAAATTAACTCTAATTTTTGATTCTGTGAATAATGAGACCATAAGTGAGGTGTATGTGTGTGTGAAAGGAGTGTGTGTGTGTGGAGCATGTAAAATTCATACTTACCTGGTGGGGGAGATACCATGATCAAGAAGGTGGTTGACCCAGGGTGAGGCTCAGCCATTGCACTCTGGCTGTGCTGACCCCAGCGAATTCCCCAAATGTGGGAATCTCGACTGCATAATTTCTGGTAGTGGGAGACTGTGTCTGCGCTCTCCCCTCATCACTTGTTCAAGAAAATGTAATTTGACTGGACAATCCCACATCTTGCAGAAAGATATTAAGTGTTACTCAGCAGGTTCATTTCAGTGCTGATCTTATATAGTCTTCAAGTCATGCAGAGAAAAGCACTGACTGTTTTCCAGGCTCTATGATTATTTCAATATAAATCTAATAGGCCAAACAGGAGTAGAATAAAGGAAGCTAAACAATCCATAAAAGCATAAATATATAAAACTGTAATACAGGGTTGCAGCTATTGATTCTTTTTGAAATTGAGTGTTTTACCAAAGAGTTGAACATTTTCTAACAACAATACTATTACTAAATGTGTGACAGAAAAGACAGGCCAGTTAAAACCAAATAATTGGCTTTTGTTTGTGAAACAAATGATTAATTGAATAAAGAATAATTGATAATTGATAATACAACTCAAGTTTTTGGCTTAACTTTGTCCTTTTCAGTAATAACACATGAACCTTTAAATGTAAAGTAAATGAATTGATAACAGAAATACAACAAGCGAGTGAAGCCCATTTGGCCTCAATGTTGTCCTTTCCTCTGCAGTGACAGTCTCACAACTGCAACCCAGATTTGAGAAGATCTGCAGCAACAAGCAGCCTCACACCATCACTGGAAAGATGTGTGGATTAAAGGTCTCATTTTAGCACAACAAACCTTTTTTTTGTTTTTCCTCAGGAAGTTTTTAAGTTTTTAAACTCATTTTATACAGAGAAGCAAAATGTATTTTTAGCAATGTTGAATATAGTTACACATTAAAAAACTGACAGCAAAGAATAATGTTCCTCAGTAAAACAGTTACACTTTAAATAGTTACACTGTGAAGGTGGTTGAAAGAAGTTGTAGTTTCTTTTATTGCAACTTATTGGAAAATGGATGGATGCAATAGAAATACTGACCTGCAGTTCCCCCTAAATCCAGTAGGTGTCAGTATGAAGCAGCTTTGGAGACATGAGGAGTAGGAGGAGGGAAAAGGAGTATTAGAAGTACATGGCCAGTATTGTAGATACTTTTTACTAAGATAAGCAGCTCATCTACTTTAATGTGGGGGAGAACAATGTCTCATTATTTATGAAGCGAATCATCATCAATATGCAAATTTGAATGAAAATAAAAATAAAGCTTTTCTCATGATATTTGAAAGATTTGGGGACTTTTTATTCTTTTATCAGTTGATTGTGACCATAATAAAATGCAGGACAAAGATTGTAGGCAAATATAAATGACTTGTTATGAACAAACTCAATATATGCAGGGTAAATGAAATCTGCACAAAGTATCACTGCAGAACTGAGAAAGCTGATTTCTCCCACAGCAAAGCAACGCAGTAACGCCCCAGATGAAGGTGATCACAACATTGTGCTACGTCACTACAAGTAGGCTGCAGCAGTGCAGCGGTGATGACGGGGGTTTGTCCCAGTCCTCCGTCAGCAGAGTGTCAGTCTGACCGTTACGGTTCTTTCACCGCCCCACATTGGTGGTAAATCACAGGAAGTGGTGACGCTGCGTCGCCTCCACCATTAATATCAAATACATTAAGTTGTAAAAATAAGAGAACAAGAATCAAATCAATGTAATAATCGGCATGTGAACCAGGAAAGTTCAATCATTCTTAAGCTGTGTACAAATTCAATTAATTTGTCTGAGTTTCATAAAATAGACATAAATTATTTTCATGATTACACATTTTTAATAGAGCCCAAGATATTTGATGGGTTAATTTTACTCTCCATTCATTAGGAGGAGCACAGAGGCTTTTTTCTTTCTTCCTTTCTCTAACAACCAATCAGCTTTCAGCAGACTACGTCATACATGGCAACGGGGTCGACCTGGCCTCCTCACTAAGATAAAAGTTGCTTTCAACTCCTACACATAAAACACAAGAGAAACTCAGCCTCAAAACAACTGGATGGAAAATCTAAACTAAAAGAAGATCAGTGAGGAAGTTCAGCCCGACACGTTTCTGCTGGAATAAAGTGAAACTGAGTGATCACAGTGCTGTCTGTTTATATTGTCTGATGGATTAATCTGGTATAATCTCACCAAGTCAGCATTAACAAGTCAGGAATGTTCTGGCTTTGGCTGCAGCAGCAGTGTTGCTTTTAGCTGCTGGATGTGTTTTAATTCTTCATAATCTCAGAGATTAACTGCTCCTTCAGTAATCTGTAAACTGCTCTGCAGAGTTTCTCTGTGTGTGATTGGTCAGACGCTGCAAACTCCGCCCCTTTCATGTGAACAAGCACACGTAGGTCTGGGTTGAACCAGAGAGTTGATAACCTGCTTGGTAGTAACGGTGATCAGGATCAGTCAACCCAGGAAACAGAGAGATCCTGGATATGTTGATCAGGGTTCCTAGTACAGGCCACAGGCCTCAGTGTGATTGAAAAAATATTTATATTTACTTGCTGCTCAGTAAACCAGCGGCGGCCTTGCGCATGCGCGGTTCCTTCTCAGTGTGGACGCAGTGTGGTGAGGGTCTCCTCTGGTCTGACTGCAGGAGGGAGGGAGGGACTGTCAGACTGACCGCAGGTCTGTCAATGCTTCAGGACGGGGGAGGGGCTCACAGCAGGACCTGCTGCTCGTTGACCACAGTGACTGCAGAACCAGACCTGCTTTCACCTCAGAGTCGCCAAACACACTAGAAAGTCGCTAGATTTGTCGCTAGTCGCTTTTCACAACAAAAGTTGCCAACAGGACCTGAAAAGTCACCAGATTTAGTGACAAAGTCACCAAGTTAGCAACAGTGACAGGCTCACACCCCTGCTGACACAGACAGGATCTTTGTTCTACACTTCTTTTGAAACTTGCTTTCTTTGCTTAACTTTGAGTTCAGCCCTTCAAGAAAGAACTATTTAGTTTTCATTCAGCAGGAGAGGAGGGTGCACCATTCCCAGATGAACTGCAATACCAGGTTGATGCGTGGAGTGGACAGAGCAAGCTCCTATTCCATCTCCCTGTTCCAAAAATCAATTTAATATACAGTCCCCAGATAGGGGACATATCAGATATTAAACTGATAAGAACAGATTTTTTTCTTTTACAAGATTTTATTGACACCTTTTACAAGTCATTTTCTTCCATTTCTTCCACAGATGTTTTCACTCATTTCACACATAAAAGCAAACAAGGAACAAGCTTCTGTTTTAAAATATCATAAATACAGTACTTTAAATAAATAGATATTTACAAATAAAGCAGGACCTGTTGAGTAAAATGAGAAACATGAGGAAATAAAAAGTGTCTATCGTTGTAAAAGTCAATAAATAGGAGTGCATTCAGTTTAAAAGGTCTATTCTGTTGTGCAGGAGAGCAGTGAGTCCCTATCAAGGGGAACTCATCCTGTTCTCTCAAACATTTGGTCTCTCGGGGTTCTGCCATGGTGCTCAGAGGAGGTCCTCTCCCTCCTGCTCCTTCCCTCCGTCCACACCCGGAGAGCCAGGCCGCTGCTGCCTTGACCTTTTCTCGTGAGGCTCCGGCTCCTTCGTCCGAATGGGCAGGGAGGCGATTCTTCTTTGTGGCTGTGTCCTCGGCCTGCCGCCTGCAGCTTCCACCTCGCGGACCGTCGCTGCGGCCATCTGGATCACAGCCACGGGGGGGATCTGCCTATGCCTTCTCACCAGCAGGTTTCTGGAGGTTCAGGTGGCGTCTTTGATGGCGGCCAGGGTGAGCCACATCTTTTCAAAGTCCTTCTTTGTCATGAACTCGTGGCTCACCCCGTATAGCACCAGCTGTGCTGTAAGGACCCCCCCTGCTGGTAAGTACGGGAATTGCAAGGAGCCGGCCGTTGCCCACTGGTCTACGGCAGCGCTGCACTCCCAGAGGAGGTGCCTCACCGACTCAGGAGCGCCACAACCAGGCCGGGGGCAAGTTGAGTGCGCTGCCATTCCTCGGGAGTGCATGACGGCCCTGACTGGGAGAACCTCGTGAGCCACCAGCCATGACAGGTCCCGGAGTCTGTTTGGGAGGACAGGATGGTTCACGTTGCGCCAAACTGTGGAGGGCTCACCAAGTGCAAGCCCGCGCACTGGACTCACTGGTTCCCGTTCTTGCACAACAGAAATAAAATCATAGGCCGGTGGCAGGTTAAAAGAAACTGGTATTTTAAGATCAATGGGTAAAATCTTAATCCTTCGAAGGTAGGACCCCATCCAGAAACGAGCCATTGCTGTCGTCTTTGGGTTCCTGGAGGGGTCCGTGTCAACAGCCATATGCTGTTCCTTTAAAAGGTCATACCTATCATTTTCGTCATTAAAACCATAAATATTCAAGAGCTTAAAATCCTGGTCCATAAAAGTCAAATGTATTAAAAGTGCCCTACCGTCTCTCACCACAGTGCTGCCCTTCACCAAGATCCGGGGATTATTTATTAAAATGGCCACTCCATCATTTTTATTACCGTTGGAGCCACTCCATACTGACGGGAGTGGCCACACCTCCTCCCACTGTTTGTAAGAATTTAAAAACGGTATAGCACACTCCTGTAATAAAAACACATCCGACTTAAAGGAGACATATCATGCTTTTAAATCCTTCCTTTTTACATATAAATCATACAGTTGTGGTCTATACAACGCGGAACTGCAATGCTTGGGTCTGAATTCCTCATTATTAGAGCTCCACAGGCCCCTTTTCAACCCCTTTTCTGATGTGCTTCTGATAGCAACTCGTTTTGGGGCGGTCTCTTCAAATGCAAATGAGACACTTCATACCCCGCCTCCTCTCCAGGTTGCAGAGGTGAAACTCGGTTCAACGCCACCCTGTTCGGCCATCTTTGTAGTTTGATAGAACAGATACAATTATCTAGCGGCGCAGAAACTTTATATTCACACATTATTTACAAAATGTCAACAACGGAAGATTTGTCCATCCAGCCATACATGTTGGAGCCAGAGTCAGACCCGGCGGAGCGAGACGAAAATGACGATGATGCACCTACAGAACAACGTCTTCATATGGATGTAACGCAATGGTGTGTTACTATATTTACACTAACTTCTCCATCCATGCCCACTACTACAATACTGCCTGTATTACAACGACTATTTAACACAGAAGTTACATTATAATCTAAAACGAGCACACAGCGCTAACATATGAAGACGGTGCAACTGCTAATGCTAACAAAACAATGACAGGGACGTCTTATCATCACACTTTTTAGCGTTATATACAGCTTACCGAAGTGCTCTGTTCGTCGTCTCCATAGATAGAAGGAACTGACCGCTCAATCAGACCAAGTCTTTCGGCAAATCCTTCTTTATACTGGCGGAGGTTGCTGAAGCAGTCATCCTTAAAGTGATTCGCGCACACAAAAATGACCTTACCCACAGATGTGGGTACATTTCTGTGAAAAATAAAACTCAACCAGGCACTTCGAAAAGGTTCTGATGCTGGGAGACGGTGTAACGAAGCTTGTGGGTTACTACATCCAACAACCAAACATTTCGACTTATCCTCTCGTAACTTCGGTTGGACTACAAAATCGCAGCGAGAAACAAAAATGGCGGATTGCTCGAAATGTCGATGTCCTAATTTGGCAGTTCCGCTGAGAATACTGTGACGTCATTGTTCAAAAAACGTAATAGAGAATAGAAAAATCGAAACCGATCGCAAAATATGACCAAAACAGAATATAAAGATATCATCGGAGCACCTGAAGAGACTACTTTGAACTTTTCTGTACTTCTAAACACTCTAAATATACAACAAAATGCATTTAAGGGCTAAAAAAGTGGATTTAGCATGATATGTCCTCTTTAAGAGAGGCGGCTCAAGAGGTGCGAAGTCTCGTGATCGGGGTTAATGGCACTTGGAGTCTATTGACAGAAAAGACACAAGACAGAGTTCTTTCGTAGATTATGGTTTGTCAACACGTCCCTAATATATTTTGAGGTAGGTCAAACATTGACTAAAGAGCCTGTCCTTTGATCTCCTTTGATCTCCTTTGCTCTCCTTTGATATCCTTTGATAAAATGTTATCTCCTTTGCTCTCCTTTAATCTCCTTTGATCTCTGAGTGCTAAAATAAGTCAAAAATACCTTTGTTAATGCCACATGTGTTTGCAAAACCAAGCTAGAGGAGGATATTTTGTCTATTGAAGCACAAGAAAAGTTCTCCCTGCTTGGACTCAACTTATTAATTGACTTCACTGTGAGAACAGAAGTCAGCAGCACCGATATCATGACTCGAAGAGGTAAGTAACATTGTGTCATTATGTCACCTAATGAGCTCCATGCTTGACAGTCACAATAGAAAATGGCTGTTTGGTGATCAGATGCTCAGTTTGATAATGAGAAGAAACAAAAGGCTGAGGCCAGTAAGAGAAAATCAGTTTTCGTGTTTAATCTTGGGCTTTGTTGGAACCATCACCATTTCCATTATTTTGGGGGAAATTATATTTTTAACAACTCTTCTCATTTTTTCCTCCATTTGTAGATTACCTTAGTGCTAAGAATTCATTTGAAATCTCATGAGTGCTCAATGTTTATGTTAGGACAGCCCAATGTTGTAATTCACGATTGTGACTACAGGCTTCCTCACAAAGTGAAATAAGCCAGACCGTTCCTCTGATAGGGGTCTACTAATGGTACCAAGAACAAGGCTCATTACCAGGGTGACAGAGCCTTTACTCTCCGGCCCCTCGGCTCTGGAACTCAGGCAGGAAAACTCAATATCCTGTTTTAAGTCTCATCTTAAAACTCATTTTTATCACTTGGCTTTTAGAAACTGATGTTCTCTTATTTTTAGTTTCTATTTCTTCTTGTCTATTTTTAATTGTTCTGTATTTCATTGTTGTAAATTTTATTGTGATTTTAATGTAAAAGTACTTTAATACTGAGTTTAGAAAAGTGCAATAGATATAAAGTTATTATGTTTGCTGGTTATGTAACCTCAGAGACTTTTAATACTTGATATGATCAAGATAAACAGCAGCTCCACCAGAGTATTTCTCTACTGGACAGCAGCTCCTCGGGATATCAGTCATTTGACAATTGGGTGGAGATCAGAGTTCCACAATTCTTGGCCGCGTTTCAGGTTTCTCCCAGTTGTAACACACCTGAACACAATAAGGGCCTCCTTACCTGGCTTTTTTACAAGCTTGATGATGACATCAACATCAGATTGAGGTGTGCTGAAGCTGGGAGAGCTAGAACGTGCAGGGCATGTTGAGGCCCAGAATTGAGGAACCCTGGTGTAGATCATGAAAGCAACACTCCTCTGCATGGAGACTCAAGAGAATTGTTCTGCGTTGACATAGAACATCAAGAGACAGGTTAGTTTTATCCTACTGATGATGTGTTGCTGCAAAAGTAATCCTGCTCAGTTTCTTCCCACCAAGAGCCTGAAGAGGGACTTGAACCCTGGACCCTCAGATTAAAAGACTGATGCTCTACCATCTGAGCTACCCAGGCCTGCCAATACAGGAAGACATAGTACTCCACCAAGGTTGTGATTTTCATGGACAGGGTGTCGAGGTGCAGCTGAAGCAAGAGGAGACAAAAACTCAGAGAGGCTGACAGTAAGGTAAGGCTCTATACTTTCTATTTCATTGGACTTAAACTTTCTTACAGGTCTGTGTCCCCCCCCCCCCTCTCTCTCTCAGCCTGCTGGTCACTCCATAAGAACAACCAGTCCATCAAAGAAAATTACTTCTTTATCACATCACAGCTGAAGCTCCAGACAATAGCCGACACTACATAACTAATAATTGAAAACATAATTAATGCTATATATCTTTTTGTCCATTTAACCATCAGCTTAATTCCTCCATGTAAAAATCCTGCAAACTTATTTACAGCACATTCAGGCAGTAGGTAGGTAATAAACATTTTAATAAACTCGTGACATCTTATTGTTCCATGCAGAGACGTCCCCCTCCGTCCCCCCCGGCTTTTATTAACACATGATCAATCTGAAGTTCAGAGTCAGTGTTGTCTCCAAAGATTGCTGAGATATTATCATTGTAATGTTTCCTTGTGGCCGTGATCGTATAGTGGTTAGTACTCTGCGATGCGGCCGTGATCATATAGTGGTTAGTACTCCGTGTTGTGACAGTGATCGTATAGTGCTTAGTACTCTGTGTTGTGGCTGTGATCGTATAGTGGTTAGTACTCTGTGTTGTGGCTGTGATCGTATAGTGGTTAGTACTCTGTGTTATGACAGTGATCGTATAGTGGTTAGTACTCTGTGTTGTGGCTGTGATCATATAGTGGTTAGTACTCTGTGTTGTGGCTGTGATCGTATAGTGGTTAGTACTCTGTGTTATGGCCGTGATCATATAGTGGTTAGTACTCTGTGTTATGACAGTGATCGTATAGTGGTTAGTACTCTGTGTTATGATAGTGATCGTATAGTGGTTAGTACTCTGTTTTGTGACAGTGATCATTTGGTTAGTACTCTGTGTTGTGGACGTGATCGTATAGTGCACACGTGTCGAATTCCAGGCCTCGAGGGCCGCAGCCCTGCACGTTTTGCATGTCTCCCAGCTTCAACACAGCTGATTGCAATGAGCAGCTCGTTATCTGGCTTTGTGCTGAATGTGATGATGAACCATCAGGACATTCAGGGGAGGGAGACATTGAAAACGTGCAGGGCTGCGGCCCACGAGGATCTGAGTTTGACACCCCTGGTATAGTGGTTAGTACTCTGTGTTGTGGCCGCAGCAACCCCGGTTCAGCTCCGGGTCACGGCAGTGGCTCCTAAAGTGTTTATCTTGTCGTCACTCATGAAGCTGCTCTATCATCAACTTGTGGACTGAAGGAATCTCAAGAAGATTCTAACTCCTTTAAAATCTACCATCAGTATGTCTCTCTGTGTCATAGTTACTCTAGAATAAAATAGTTACTCATTATCTATTATATGTTGTTGTTTCTGTTCATATTTATTTATGTTCTTAAATTCTATTAACGTTTCAGTACAAATATTAGGGGTCCATATATTCTGCTGTGGAAAATGGACCTCGGGGTTCAGATTCTATGAGGTTCCTTTTACAATCTTACACCGGCACTGAGCCTCGATGGAGCCTTGGACAAATGAAGCCTCATCAACCATTTACTTTATTTTCTGACTCCACCAGATGGCGCTGTTGGTTTGAAGATAGAGGCTGAAAGATTGGCAATGAAGTGTGTTTTCAAACATTTGTTGAACAGACAGCGCCATCTAGCGCCATCTGCTTGTATGGGAGACTGCCTGAGAATAGCAGGTGCTGTGAGCTTTTAACCCCCCTGGCCAGAGGGGGCGCTCTTCTTGCTCTTTTTCAACTCAAATTTTCACAAACACATCAATGTTGGTAAACGCTGTGTGACCTGAGGCCTGAGGCCTGTACTGCGAAGCTGGATTTTCTCTTATCCAGATAACTTTCCATACTATGACACTCATTCACTTCTCACCAGGATAAATCACCATGGTAATTTACCCTGAATGTCTAACCTCCGGAGCAGGTTATGTTCTGGATAAGAGGTCAAAGCTCCGCCTCCTGACCAATCAGATCTCTTGGAAAATGCCCCGCCCATTCTTAAATGATGGTGATTGGTGGGCAGGTTCAGCACTGAGCTGCAGCAGAGCGGAGATGAGAAAGTAATTTAGAAATCTTTTTGACATAATAAAATAAATCCTGGTCTCTGAGGCTTTGAAGGAAGTTTTTGTTCGTGGCTTGTTCCAAGTCTGTTTATCTCCACGAGGGTTGATCTGGAATAATGAGCTTAATGATCACACCTGACAAATCTGCAGAAACATGAATTTATGGAACCAGAACTACTCCTGTCGTCACGGTGATGAATTAATATTCCAACATAAAACACAAGAGAAACTCAGCCTCAAAACAACTGGATGGAAAATCTAAACTAAAAGAAGATCAGTGAGGAAGTTCAGCCCGACACGTTTCTGCTGGAATAAAGTGAAACTGAGTGATCACAGTGCTGTCTGTTTATATAGTCTGATGAATTAATCTGGTATAATCTCACCAAGTCAGCATTAACAAGTCAGGAATGTTCTGGCTTTGGCTGCAGCAGCAGTGTTGCTTTTAGCTGCTGGTTGTGTTTTAATTCTTCATAATCTCAGAGATTAACTGCTCCTTCAGGCTGCAAACTCCGCCCCTTTCATGTGAACAAGCACACGTAGGTCTGGGTTGAACCAGAGAGTTGATAACCTGCTTGGTAGTAACGGTGATCAGGATCAGTCAACCCAGGAAACAGAGAGATCCTGGATATGTTGATCAGGGTTCCTAGTACAGGCCACAGGCCTCAGTGTGATTGAAACAATATTTATATTTACTTGCCGCTCAGTAAAGCAGCGGCGGCCTTGCGCATGCGCGGTTCCTTCTCAGTGTGGACGCAGTGTGGTGAGGGTCTCCTCTGGTCTGACTGCAGGAGGGAGGGAGGGACTGTCAGACTGACCGCAGGTCTGTCAATGCTTCAGGAGGGGGGAGGGGCTCACAGCAGGACCTGCTGCTCGTTGACCACAGTGACTGCAGAACCAGACCTGCTTTCACCTCAGAGTCGCCAAACACACTAGAAAGTCGCTCGATTTGTCGCTTGTCGCAAATAAAAAGTTGCCAACAGGACCTGAAAAGTCACCAGATTTAGTGACAAAGTCACCAAGTTAGCAACAGTGACAGGCTCACACCCCTGCTGACACAGACAGGATCTTTGTTCTACACTTCTTTTGAAACTTGCTTTCTTTGCTTAACTTTGAGTTCAGCCCTTCAAGAAAGAACTATTTAGTTTTCATTCAACAGGAGAGGAGGGTGCACCATTCCCAGATGAACTGCAATACCAGGTTGATGCGTGGAGTGGACAGAGCAAGCTCCTATTCCATCTCCCTGTTCCAAAAATCAACTTAATATACAGTCCCCATATAGGGAACATATCAGATATTAAACTGATAAGAACAGATTTTTTTCTTTTACAAGATTTTATTGACACATTTTACAGGTCATTTTCTTCCATTTCTTCCACAGATGTTTTCACTCATTTAAAACATAAAAGCCAACAAGGTACAAGCTTCTGTTTTAAAATATCATAAATACAGTACTTTAAATAAATAGAGATTTACAAATAAAGCAGGACCTGTTGAGTAAAATGAGAAACATGAGGAAATAAAAAGTGTCCATCGTTGTAAAAGTCAATAAATAGGAGTGCATTCAGTTTAAAAGGTCTATTCTGTTGTGCAGGAGAGCAGTGAGTCCCTATCAAGGGGAACTCATCCTGTTCTCCCAAACATTTGGTCTCTCGGGGTTCTGCCATGGTGCTCAGAGGAGGTCCTCTCCCTCCTGCTCCTTCCCTCCGTCCACACCCGGAGAGCCAGGCCGCCGCTGCCTTGACCTTTTCTCGTGAGGCTCCGGCTCCTTCGTCCGAATGGGCAGGGAGGCGATTCTTCTTTGTGGCTGTGTCCTCGGCCTGCCGCCTGCAGCTTCCACCTCGCGGACCGTCGCTGCGGCCATCTGGATCACAGCCACGGGGGGGATCTGCCTATGCCTTCTCACCAGCAGGTTTCTGGAGGTCCAGGTGGCGTCTTTGATGGCGGCCAGGGTGAGCCACATCTTTTCAAAGTCCTTCTTTGTCATGAACTCGTGGCTCACCCCGTATAGCACCAGCTGTGCTGTAAGGACCCCCCCTGCTGGTAAGTACGGGAATTGCAAGGAGCCGGCCGTTGCCCACTGGTCTACGGCAGCACTGCACTCCCAGAGGAGGTGCCTCACCGACTCAGGAGCGCCACAACCAGGCCGGGGGCAAGTTGAGTGCGCTGCCATTCCTCGGGAGTGCATGACGGCCCTGACTGGGAGAACCTCGTGAGCCACCAGCCATGACAGGTCCCGGAGTCTGTTTGTGAGGATAGGATGGTTCACGTTGCGCCAAACTGTGGAGGGCTCACCAAGTGCAAGCCCGCGCACTGGACTCACTGGTTCCCGTTCCTGCACAACAGAAATGAGACATTTGTGGTTGGTTAAAATCTGCAACTCCTCCTGTTCCAGGTTAAACTGTTTAAAAAATGTCTTGATAAAATCATAGGCCGGTGGCAGGTTAAAAGAAACTGGTATTTTAAGATCAATGGGTAAAATCTTAATCCTTCGAAGGTAGGACCCCATCCAGAAACGAGCCATTGCTGTCGTCTTTGGGTTCCTGGAGGGGTCCGTGGCAACAGCCATGTGCTGTGCTGTGTAGAAGCTTCCCAGTGTTAGATAAAAATCCGGTACTCCCTTCCCTCCTTTATCTTTAGGCTTTTTCATGACCTCCCTTCTTAGTCTGTCCCACTTTGATCCCCATAAAAAATAAAACATGGCCCGGTCCAAGTCTAAAAGCACTCTCCTAGGAGGCATAAACACAGAGCTGATCAATAAAAGCAACGGTAAAATCACAGCTTTGATGATTAAAACCTTTCCTTCCATGGCCAGTCCTCTAAGTCCCCAGAATCCCAGTCTTTGTCTTACTTTCCCTACCACGTCCGGCCAGTTTGTCCCTCCCCCTCCCTCCCTGTCAAATTTCACCCCCAGTATTTTTTGCTCAGTCTGGGTCACGGTCAGGGGAAGTCCAGTCTTCTCAGTCTCCATCCATGGTCCATAAAACTGGGCTTGGGTCTTGTCTCGGTTGAGCTTTGACCCAGAGGCCTGTCCATAAAAGTCAGTCACGTCCAATGTCCTGTTGACTGATAAAAGGTCAGTGCATAAAATGTTCACGTCGTCCATGTAGAGGACACATTTAGTGGTGAGTCCCCCGCTCCCCGGGATACTCACCCCATTGATTCGTTTATCCCTTCTCAAGATCTGTGCCAGAGGTTCCACACATATTACGTACAGGAGGGCAGATAACGGACAGCCCTGACGGACACCGCAGTTGATTTTGACTGCTTTTGTCAGATGCCCATTAACCACAAATCTGCTGCTGATGTCCCGGTACAGCAATCCCACCCAAGCTAGAAACCTTTCTGGGAATCCCATTTTCTGCAGCACTTTGAAAAGGTACTGGTGCGAGACCCGATCAAAAGCTTTTTCAAAATCTAAATTTAGGACTACCAGCCGGATGTTTCTGTCTCTCGCAAAACAGATGGTGTCTCGGATCAGCAGGAGGCTGTCGGTGATCCTCCTCCCCGGGATGGCACAGGCTTGATCCGGGTGAATCAGGTCCTTTAAAAACAACGACATTCGTGAAGATAAAAGTTTACTAAAAAGTTTACAGTCAAAGTTTAAAAGCGTGATAGGTCTCCAATTCTTTAGGTCAGTCTTGTCTTTGTCTTTATGAAGGAGAGTCACTATCCCTACTTTAAAACTGTCTGGAAGTTGCTCATGTTCATCAAAATCTTTAAAAACGGTGAGCAGGTCAGGTGCTAAAAGGTCCCAAAAGGTCAAATAAAATTCCAAAGGAAGTCCGTCTTGTCCGGGTGACTTGCCTTTTTTAAAACTATTCACACATTTATTTAACTCAAAAAATGTAAAATCTTGGGTTAAAAGCACACTGTCCTCCACCGTTTTTTCAATAAAATTTAAAACTTCTGTCATGGCATCAATATTTACGGGTTTCTTTTGGTAAAGGTTTTCATAAAAACTTTCTACTTCCTCCTTCATTTCTTCTGTTGAGTTAGTAGTGGATTCATCTTTTTTTCTCAGTTTTCTCATGGTGCCAGTTTTACTTATAATTTTTTTAAAAAAGTATCTTGAGCATTTTTCCCCTTCCTCTAGTTCCCTTTCCCTACTTCTTAAAATGATGCCTTTACTTTTGACTGCTGCTAAAACCGACATTTCTTTTTTGATTTGTTTGATTTCATCATTAAAATCCAACCCATATTGTGTTAGTTTAAAATATCTTTGTAGTCTTTTTTGCAGTCCCATCATGCGTCTGTTTTCTTTAGCTTTTTGATTTTTGCCAACTTGTTTGAAAAAAGTCTGAGTCTTTCCCTTCACCATTTCCCACCAGTGTGCATGTGAATCGTACATGTCTTGAAGGGTCTGCCACTCCCTGTACTGCTCCCTGTACTGGCTGACAACATTGTTGTCCTCCAGCAGGGAGCAGTTGAGCTTCCACAGACCTCTTCCTACAGTCACACCAGAGGACAGTGAAAGGGTGCAGGACAGAATGAGGTGATCGGAGAAGAAAACAGGGTTTAATGTAGCATCGGTTGGTGGGCAGTCTCTTGTAAAAAGGTAGTCTATGCGAGAGGCTCTGGTGCCGTCACTACTGAACCAAGTGAAGCCCTCCTCTCTGGGATGCATGGTTTTAAAACAGTCTTGGAGTTTAAAATCCCTGCATAAATTCTGCAATAAAACCGATGTCTTGTCGACTTTAAAATCCTCCCCTGCTCCTCTCCTATCTTTTCTAGTTAAAATACAATTAAAATCACCTCCTAAAATAAGTGGCACTCGTCCTAGCATGTGGGACTGCAAGTCCTCTAAAAGGTCATACCTATCATTTTTCTCATTAAAACCATACATATTCAAGAGCTTAAAATCCTGGTCCATAAAAGTCAAATGTATTAAAAGTGCCCTACCGTCTCTCACCACAGTGCTGCCCTTCACCAAGATCCGGGGGTTATTTATTAAAATGGCCACTCCATCATTTTTATTAACGTTGGAGCCACTCCATACTGACGGGAGTGGCCACACCTCCTCCCACTGTTGGTAAGAGTTTAAAAACGGTATAGCACACTCCTGTAATAAAAACACATCTGACTTAAATGAACTTAAAAAGGATAAAACACTCTGGGCTCTAACTCTCGACTTCACACTTCTCACATTGATGGTAGAGAAGGTGAGGGTCATGAGTATGGTTAAAAACAACAGGTAGGACATTTTAAAAAGACTACAAAGTTTGAACTATAAAATCAGTTAAAAACAGTGACTAAGTTATCACTTGTGAACTGAGCTCTTCCTTCACTTCCATAGGTGAGGTGTGAAGGGTTTGAGCTCTGTTCCCCGTTCGGGCTCTGGGAGTTGGTCTCTCCTGCAACCTCCTATTCATTTTTGAGCCTTTTGGGGTTGATTGCAGAGCAATTGAAAGAAAAGAAACCTCATTGGGTGAATTGGAGGGGAAGACTCTGGGTTCCTCCACAGACGAACTGTCTGAGTACACCTCAACTCTTCCCCTCTTCTCTGAGCCCTGGGGAGACTCAGAGGACAATTCTGATGCCGGTCTCTTGGGGAGTTGGGCATTGGGGAGGGAGGCATCATTGCTGGATCCCTGGCTTTCCTCACCACTGGAAACAGCTCCACCTGCTGCCTGCCTGCCTGCTCTCATCTCCGGTGGATTCACCTGAGGAGGTCTTTGCAGGCCCCTCCCCTTCTGCCTCAACTGATCCTTCTCCTCCAACCACAGTGGTTGGTGGGGGATCAGGGTTCACAATACCCGCCTCTTCAATTATCTCTTTCACCTGTTCCTCGTGTCCGTCACTTCCTTCCTTTTCCGTCTGTTTTGCTGCCTTCAACTTGTTGGCAAAGGATTTAGGGCAATCTCTGAAGAGGTGGTTGGTCTCTCCACAGAGGTTGCACCTTCTGCCATTGGTACACTCCTCAAAGGTGTGACCAATTTCTCGGCACTTCCTGCAAACGACCAGCTCACAGGCTTCAGCCAGGTGGCCGTGCTGACCACACTTACGGCAGAGCTTGGGCTAGCCCTGGTAGTGAATATAGCCCCTGTTGTCACCCAGGACTACCATGGGTGGGAGGTGTTTCAGGCCCTGGAAGCCCTGGGGGTCCTGCCATTGTTGAATGGGGACCCTCCAAGCGCAATTCCAGATGCCGTCCTCATCCCTCACCTTGGTAGCCTGGCCTTTAACAGTGCAGTATCTACCCAGCCATGCACAGATGTCTTCTGCATTCACTGTTTCATTGAACATTCTAACAATAACGGTTTTAAGCGCATTGTCAGAAAGCTTCTCCACATTGAACACAGCAAACTGGGGTTTTACATTTTCAAAGCGTAACCAGAACTGTCGCAGGAGTGCTGCAGAGCAAAAACTTACATCAAATCCCTTGTTGAAGGGCAGGGTCAGGACACAATTCAGGTCTGTCGGGGAAAAGTTGAGCACACCTTGAACAAGCTTCCTGGAAAAATCAAGGCGTGACATACATACCAATTTCCCTTCTTTTTCTACAAAAGTAAAACGTACGCTGTGGTGCCTCCTAATGCCGGCATGACTGGCCGACATGTTGGAGGCACCACCAGCTTAAAAAGGTAAAAAAAAAAAAAACAATTAAGAAAACAAAAAAATAGTTAAAAATATAGATAAACTTTAAAAGTTAGCAATAAAAGGTCGAGCAGACAGAGAGAAAGCTATTAGAACAGCTCCCCTCAGTCTGCACAACAACACTTTTTTTCAGGACAAAATACTCAACTACAAACAAAATGCAAAAGAGAAATAATATTCCTGAAAAAAATAGATGTCCTCCTAAACAAGTAGGAAATCACTACCACGACAGGCAAACGATTTCACCACCCAAAGGAGGGGACCGCTGTCTTAGCCAAAAGGCCGAGAAGCGATACCACAATGGGTCTGAGCTAAAGGGAGCACTGGATGCACAGTCACCACAAGTCCCAGTCGGACATTGAGCCGCGCCTATTTAAGGCCTTTTACAAAACACAAAGTGTGCAAGAGGCATTTTGGCAACTTTTTTAGTTGGCTTGAATATTTGTTGGTGATGCTTCATTTTCACACTTTTTGCAGTAATCCCAGGCTATTTACGTCGGGGGTGTAGCGGCTTCTTTATCAGCTGATTCCTGTACTAGCCGCCAGAGATTAGTTTTTATTATTTTCAGTTTTTGTTTAACATGTTTGTCCAATCAATTGATATTAAAATCTCCAAGCACTATGGTTTCACTATCATATTTAAACATTTTAAGCAGTTTGTCCAGGTTACTATAAAAAGATACATTAAACGATGGCGGATTGTATAAAGTTACAATATTAAAATTCATTCTAGGTGATAAATCAATGTTTAAAACCAAATTAAATTCAGTACATTTAAGTGTGTTTCGAACATATACTAGCACACCATCCTCTTTACCTATTTGCCTGTCCTTAAGAAAACAAGAATATCCTGGAATGTCGATCATATTTGATGGTATATTACAGTTTAACCAGCTTTCACTCAGAGCGAGATAGTCCAAGTTAGTAACATGTTCTCTCTAAATATTTTTGACATAATAAACACGTGTAACATCATCAGTATTTACTGAAGCCAAAGTCAAAGAAGGCCCCTGAGTAGTCTGCCCAGACGATGCTGCCGATGGACCCGGACCACCTGGAGTCCCAGGAGATGGTACAGGGACACTGCTGGAAGGCTGGAGGTGCACAGGGAAGAAAACTGAATTCATTCATACACAATACAACGCATGCACACATTAATTTAATGAAAGACCACAATACATTCTTGGCATGGAAACCGCATCTACATGTCTGCATCTCTCCGAACAAAGATGATTGTCCTCTCAACTGCATCGGACACTTCTCAATCTACAATACAATTTGAGTAAATCCTTAGAATGTCTCTCACTTTTAGTTTAATTAACAATATCCTTAATAACTGCACACTTGTTGCTGATTATTCTGTCCTACTTTACCTTCAGAATTCAAGAAAGTCTGTCACCTCTCTCCCTGGCTTGTTTCAAATTTTAAAGAGTGGATCATGAATCAAACTTTATACAGTGTAATCGCGGGGTGTAGCCAATCCAAATCAAGGTCAGCCCTCCCTTTTCCCAATTAGGCAGCTCTGCTCTGGCACATGGCACCATGTGAGGAAGTATAATTGTTAGTCCTTGAAAGGTTAATGGACACACCTGCATGTTTTAACACATGCTCTGCTTTCAGAAGTGGGATTTGAACCCACGCCTCCAGAAGAGACTGCAACCTGAACGCAGCGCTCGGCCATCCTGACATAAAAATGTCGAGGTCACGTTTTGCCGAGGACGTTTGGAGTTCCCTAGTTGGTCTTGTCTCACAGCCTTCACCCTGATGATGTTGTTTGGTTGTCCAAGCCTTTACCATCCTGGCCAACACTGTCAACAAGTCCAAAAACACATTGGAAACAAATCACGCTCCAGTAAATGGTTGGGAGGGATCGATTCAAGCCGACATTCATGTTCCCGATACACCTAAACAAAGGACCTCAGTAGGTCACAAGATCAGACAATGGAAGTTGATTTGGGAAGAAAACATGTTCGGAAATAAACCACAGAGTGCCTCTTCGTAATGAAACAATGAGTGCTCGTGCTCGACAATGAAATTGATTTCTCAAATAATGCAAACAGAACTGCTAAGTACAGTGGACACTCCTTAAGAACCCTGCACTTAGCAGAGTGGCGCAGCGGAAGCGTGCTGGGCCCATAACCCAGAAGTTGATGGATCGAAACCATCCTCTGCTAGTGAGAGTTCAGGTTTTCTCCTCTTCCAAGTTTTCACAGTCAAATAACCATGTTCAAGGATCCAACACTTGCTGCAAATCAAGACTCTCACTGGAATGGCTGTGAATGAGTGCAAAACAGCAACGCTTGTTAACAATGGTCTTGATCTTTGTCTAACGAAAGAACACCATTCTGATGTTGCACAGTCATGGTGTCAGAATTGGACGAGCCCTTAATCCAAGCTGATTCAGGTAGTGTTGCCGAGTCATTCAAGGTGTTGGATTAAGACTCCAGTCTCTAAGGAGGCATGGCTGCAAATCCCACTGCTGCCAGTTTAAGGCTTTGAATGGAATTAATTGCTCAAATCAGCCAGTAATGATTCACTACCATCATTTATGGTCCTGATATGTTGGACACTTGTCTTGAAGGAGCAACGAACGTCAGCGATTAAAGGGGTCATATTATGCAAAATTGACTTTCTACTGGTATTGCAAGAGTAATATTAATCCCTATGACTGGGACTGACGCCCCAGAAGTCAAGAAAGTCTGTCACCTCTCTCCCTGGCTTGTTTTAAATTTTAAAGAGTGGATCATGAATCAAACTTTATACAGTGTTATCGCGGGGTGTAGCCAATCCAAATCAAGGTCAGCCCTCCCTTTTCCCAATTAGGCAGCTCTGCTCTGGCACATGGCACCATGTGAGGAAGTATAACCATTAGTCCTTGAAAGGTTCATGGACACACCTGCATGTTTTAATACATGCTCTGCTGTCAGAAGTGGGATTTGAACCCACGCCCCCAGAAGAGACTGCGACCTGAACGCAGCGCCTTGGACCACTCGGCCATCCTGACATAAAAATGTCAAGGTCACGTTTTGCCGAGGACGTTTGGGGTTCCCTAGTTGGTCTCGTCTCACAGCCTTCACCCTGATGATGTTGTTTGGTTGTCCAAGCCTTTACCATCCTGGCCAACACTGTCAACAAGTCCAAAAACACATTGGAAACAAATCACGCTCCAGTAAATGGTTGGGAGGGATCGATTCAAGCCGACATTCCTGTTCCCGATACACCTAAACAAAGGACCTCAGTAGGTCACAAGATCAGACAATGGAAGTTGATTTGGGAAGAAAACATGTTCGGAAATAAACCACAGAGTGCCTCTTCGTAATGAAACAATGAGTGCTCGTGCTCGACAATGAAATCGATTTCTCAAATAATGCAAACAGAACTGCTAAGTACAGTGGACACTCCTTGAGAACCCTGCACTTAGCAGAGTGGCGCAGCGGAAGCGTGCTGGGCCCATAACCCAGAAGTCGATGGATCGAAACCATCCTCTGCTAGTGACAGTTCAGGTTTTCTCCTCTTCCAAGTTTTCACAGTCAAATAACCATGTTCAAGGATCCAACACTTGCTGCAAATCAAGACTCTCACTGGAATGGCTGTGAATGAGTGCAAAACAGAAACGCTTGTTAACAATGGTCTTGATCTTTGTCTAACGAAAGAACACCATTCTGATGTTGCTCACCCCTCTGCCTCTTTTCTGTAATCGCTGTTTTTCTGGAAAACAAAGTTTGCAGAGGTCTCGCGGAGGTTTTGTGATAGGTTCGCGGCAAGAGATGCCAGTGGGGAAAACCAAGATGGCGGTGTTGCGTGCGCCGCCATATTTATTTCTTGGTCGCCGCCATCTTGAAATGGTGCTATGCGGAAGCATGGACGGAAATGTCGTAAAATGACGCGCCGGAAGTGACGTATGTAGAAGCCGACCCACAGGATGTGACGAAATGGACTGAACGTGAAGGAAGATACGTACACGAAAGCCGACCCACAGGAAGTGACGTGCGGACAAAACATGCAGGAAGTTACGTAGACGACACGCAAATGCCGGAAGTGACGTGGTGAGACCCACTCGACCTAAATTAAATCGGCGCACATTTGTTTTTTCGTCTTTGGATTCTTCACACGTGTACTCGAAGCTCAACGGAGTAAAGGATTTTCTTCTGTTAAGGTAAACAATTGCTTTCTTGTCTATGTAGAACATATCAGCCTGCACTAATAAGAATGAAATGGTAGCTGTAGTTATATCAGTATTAATGAGAGTAGGAATAGTTTTATAGTTTTGTTAGGAGCAATGCACGTAAGATCAGCTCGAATGTTTATGTTGCTCTTTCTATCTTTGTCCCATGTGTTGGTGTATTAAAAACCTGTAATTTATTACCACAAGAAAACCTGATAAAGTAAATGTGGGTTGAAAAGCTACCTTCTCACTCCTTCAACCGCATCACTCAGGCTGCCAGCATGGAGCCAGACTCTGCTCAGCCTTGTTGGCTTTTACTTTGCACTAACAACATATAACACACAGGAACCATCACTCATCCACCTACATATCCACTGATAAAAAGATCACACCTAATCCATCTGATTCCTCAGCCTCTGCCTCGTGAAATAATGTTAGAGTATTTCTTTGTCTCCAGCCATTGGTTCATTGTGTGTGTGTGTGTGTGTGTGTGTGTGTGTGTGTGTGTGTGTGTGTGTGTGTGTGTGTGTGTGTGTGTGTGTGTGTGTGTGTGTGTGTGTGTGTGTGTGTGTGTGTGTGTTTGTGTAGGATTCAGATAATTCATATTACATTTTTTTTCTCTGATTCTTTATTTATAAGACATAAAGGAAATGATTTTTTTTTTTTTTTTAATTATTGTTTTGCAGGATTTTTTATCTACATGTTTACATTCTGGAATGGGTGGAGGTCACAGTTTGCAGAAGCTGGCTTCATGTCCATTGTGCTGGAAAATCCACAAATGTTCCCAATGCATCATTCAGCTGTGGATGCAACCCCCAAAAAGAGAGCACAGGTACTCCAATAGTTGGTTCAGTAGTTCAATAGATGCATGTGGTATGGCAGAAATGACTGAAACACCTGGTGACATATTGAGCTGCACTCCTTTATGTTGAATAGAACAGTTGTTTGATGATCACTTGTGAAAGCAAAATGTCAGCTGATTCAACAGTTGGCTGATTCCTTTTGTTAAATGACAGGAACAAATAAACTCCAGTAATTTTGACTTTAATCAAAGTGTAAATGTCACAGTTGGTGCTGCTTTTTATCTCATTTTAACTCATTTTATTTTTCTGCAGGATGATTGAGGTGTTGAAGGGGGGAGATCCTGACTGTATTCTCCAGAGAGCAGATCAAGGTGAGTGAAACAAACTGTGCTGTTAGTGGTTCTATTCTCTAGTGCTGCTATATGTTCTCTCTTTGCTCTTTGTCTTCAGATCTAACATGATGATCTCATGGAGTCGAGGGTCTGTTCAGACAGAATAAACCTCTGGAAGATGTCGTCAGCATCACTTTCCCTGAAGCAGCAGCTCAAACTGAGGATGTTTCCTTTCAGTGAGCAGCAGGTAAGAAAACATCTCATCAATCAACTTTGAGAGTTTTTACATAACATAAGTTTGATTTGTTTACTTTTATTCCTCTGTATTGCAGCAGATCTTGGAGATGCTGAAGGAGATGGAGGAAGTCACAGGAATCCAGAAGGAGGACCTGAGACTCATCCGATACGTTTTGATGTTTTGCTCCCAGAAGTAAGATGATCAATGGAATGGAGGACATCATAGAAGTAGAGTGCTCAATATTTTGAGTTTTTGGAAAGCTATCTACATACACCTTGTCAATGTTTTTCAGATCATCATCAACATCCTGATGGCCGAAGGTCATACAAGGCTTGAGGCAGAGGTCATCATAGCCAGAGGGAGAAAGTTCTAACATGCTCTCACAGGGGAACCAACCGTACATGATGAACAAGAGAGTCTGAAGGCATCCGGTGATGTAGTAGTAATCCTATATCTTCCTGTGTTCACCTGATAGTAGAGTGAACCTGCACTGCTGTCACTCATCACCATCTTATCTATTGGAATCTGTACATTTGCATAATTTCTCTAAAATCAAGAATATATTGATAGAGTGACACTGAAAAGCTAATCCATGCATTAACTTCCAGAGTAACTATTGTAACTCCCTATTATCAGGGGGTCCAAGTCACTGCTTAAAAAGTCTTCAACTAAATCAAAAGATCTTAAAGAACTGCTAGTCCCATATCTCCCCAGAACACTTGGTTCTCAGAGTGCTGGCTTACTGGAGGTTCCTAGGTTTTCTAAAAGTAGAATGGAGGCAGAGCTTTCAGCTTTCTGGTTCCTCTGATGTGGAACCAGATCCCAGTTTCAGTTAAAGAGTCTGACACAGCCTTTAATTTGAAGGTTAGGATGAAGACTTTTCTATTAAAGTTTACAGTGAGAGCTGCTTCAGGACACCTGAGACCATTTTCTAGTGAAACTGCCAGAGGTTCAGCCTGCTGGAGGACCTAAACTGAGCTTCTTTCCTTTTTTATTCACCACTATTACATGTCACTATTACATGTCACTAACATTTGCCTTTCTCTCCTGTAGTCTGTCTCTCAACCTCTCTGCTGGATGTCTGACAGTGGAGCTGAAGGTGGATTGAAGCCTCCTGTCCTGATCAGTCTTCCGGGTGGATCTCTCTCTCATCTATCTGTCTGTCCTCTCCTCTGTCCTCTCACCCCACCCGGCCAGCAGGAAGCCTCCACCTCTGAGTCTGGTTTCTGCAGGTCTCTTCCTGTTAGAGGGAGTTCTTCCTTTCCACAGTCGCTCATGTGGATTTGTTGGGTTTTCTCTGTTAAAGTACCCTGTGATTGTATATATAATAAAGAACTATGACATGATTTATGATGGTTTTATTCTTTTAAAGGTGTCATAGGTGTTTGTTGAAGGTTTGTCATGGACATTTCCTCCTTTCCTGCTGAAGAAACTACAGTTATTCTCCATTCTGGTCCTTTGTTTTGCTTCGCTTCATGCAGCTACATTGTCACTGGATGAATGAAGGAGGCAGATCAGTTTAGTAGCTGACCTCTGACCTCTGACCCTGAGCTTCACTGTGGTTACAGCTGCAGTGTGTTGCTGAAATAGGCTCAGAGAGAGTTAGACAACTTAGTCAATCATGTACGCAGCGGGTGTATAAAGAATAAACTTACCGTATTTTTTGGGCCATAAGGCGCATTTAAATGTCCATATTTTTTTCAAAAATCAACAGTGCGCCTTACATTCCGGTATGCCTTGTGTATCACTTCCAGCTGTGTTTACGGACCTAGCTGCGCCGCTGAGTATTTTGCCCATCGGATTTTGCCGCCTCGCGGAGTAATACACATTATGTACTGTAATACTGTTGTGTTTATTTAATGACCCTAAAATGGCTCCTGTGAAGAGACACGCTTACGAAGCAGAATTCAAGCTTAAGGCCATCAGTCACGCAGATCAACATGGAAATAGAGCAGCTGCGAGAGAATTTAATATTAACGAATCAATGGGACGTAAATGGAGGAAGCAAGCAGACGACCTGCGCCAAGTAAAAAAGACTAAAAAAGGTTTCTGCGGCAACAAAGCAAGATGGCCAAAGTTTGGAGGCAACATTGATCAGTGGGTCATTCAACAGAGAGCAGCGGGTAGAAGCGTCTCTACTGTCACTATACGACTCAAGGCAACAGCAGTAGCGAGTGATATGCAAATCAACGACTTTCGAGGTGGCCCTTCTTGGTGCTTTCGTTTTATGAAAAGACGTAATCTCTCCATACGCACAAGAACTACCGTCTCACAACAACTGCCAAAAGATTACGTTGAAAAGCTAGCCCTTTTCCGCACCTACTGTGCGGGAAAGATCGCTGAAAAGAAGATCCGCGTAGAGCACATAACCAACATGGATGAAGTGCCACTCACCTTTGATATTCCCATGAACCGTACGGTCGAGAAAACGGGGACGAGCACGGTGTCTATCCTCACCACAGGGAACGAAAAGTCATCTTTCACCGTTGTCCTCAGTTGCCAGGCAAACGGCCAGAAACTACCACCGATGGTCATTTTCAAGAGAAAAACTGTTCCAAAAGAAAAGTTTCCAGCTGGCGTCATTGTCAAGGCAAATGCAAAGGGCTGGATGGACGAGGAGATGATGAGTGCGTGGCTGAGCGAAATTTACGTGCAGCGACCGAATGGCTTTTTCCACACATTTCCGTCCCTTTTGATCTACGACTCCATGCGCGCCCATCTCACTGACGCCGTCAAAGACCAGGTAAAGAAAACAAACTCGGAGCTCGCCGTCATTCCCGGTGGATTATCAAAGTGAGAATAGGAGTTTTTTTTTCAAATTTTAGTGACTATCAAAGGGAAAATTTTATTTTTTTTCAAATTAAAGTGACTATCAAAGGGAAAATATGAGGGTTTTTTTCAAATTAATGTGACAATCAAAATGAGAATAGGAGTTTCTTTCAAATTAAAGTGACTATCGAAGTGAGAATATGAGGTTTTTTTTCAAATTAATGTGACTATCAAAAAGAAAATATGAGGGTTTTTTCAAATTAAAGTGACTATCAAAATGAGAATAGGAGTTTCTTTGAAATTAAAGTGACTATCAAAGTGAGAATAGGAGGTTTTTTTTCAAATTAAAGTGACTATCAATGTGAGAATAGGAGTTTTTTTTCAAATTAAAGTGACAATCAAAATGAGAATAGGAGTTTCTTTCAAATTAAATTGACTATCAAAGTTAAAATATGAGGGTTTTTTCAAATTAAAGTGACTATCAAAACGAGAATAGGAGTTTCTTTCAAATTAAAGTGACTATCAAAGTGAGAATAGGAGGTTTTTTTTTTCAAATTAATGTGACTATCAAAATGAGAATAGGAGTTTCTTTCAAATTAAAGTGACTATCGAAGTGAGAATAGGAGTTTTTTTTTCAAATTAAAGTGACTATCAAAATGAGAATAGGAGTTTCTTTGAAATTAAAGTGACTATCAAAGTGAGAATAGGAGGTTTTTTTTCAAATTAAAGTGACTATCAATGTGAGAATAGGAGTTTTTTTTCAAATTAAAGTGACAATCAAAATGAGAATAGGAGTTTCTTTCAAATTAAATTGACTATCAAAGTTAAAATATGAGGGTTTTTTCAAATTAAAGTGACTATCAAAATGAGAATAGGAGTTTCTTTCAAATTAAAGTGACTATCAAAGTGAGAATAGGAGTTTTTTTTTCAAATTAAAATGACTATCAAAATGAGAATAGGAGTTTCTTTCAAATTAAAGTGACTATCGAAGTGAGAATAGGAGGTTTTTTTTCAAATTAATGTGACTATCAAAAAGAAAATATGAGGGTTTTTTCAAATTAAAGTGACTATCAAAATGAGAATAGGAGTTTCTTTGAAATTAAAGTGACTATCAAAGTGAGAATAGGAGGTTTTTTTTCAAATTAAAGTGACTATCAATGTGAGAATAGGAGTTTTTTTTCAAATTAAAGTGACAATCAAAATGAGAATAGGAGTTTCTTTCAAATTAAATTGACTATCAAAGTTAAAATATGAGGGTTTTTTCAAATTAAAGTGACTATCAAAACGAGAATAGGAGTTTCTTTCAAATTAAAGTGACTATCAAAGTGAGAATAGGAGGTTTTTTTTTTCAAATTAATGTGACTATCAAAATGAGAATAGGAGTTTCTTTCAAATTAAAGTGACTATCGAAGTGAGAATAGGAGTTTTTTTTTCAAATTAAAGTGACTATCAAAATGAGAATAGGAGTTTCTTTGAAATTAAAGTGACTATCAAAGTGAGAATAGGAGGTTTTTTTTCAAATTAAAGTGACTATCAATGTGAGAATAGGAGTTTTTTTTCAAATTAAAGTGACAATCAAAATGAGAATAGGAGTTTCTTTCAAATTAAATTGACTATCAAAGTTAAAATATGAGGGTTTTTTCAAATTAAAGTGACTATCAAAATGAGAATAGGAGTTTCTTTCAAATTAAAGTGACTATCAAAGTGAGAATAGGAGTTTTTTTTTCAAATTAAAATGACTATCAAAATGAGAATAGGAGTTTCTTTCAAATTAAAGTGACTATCGAAGTGAGAATAGGAGGTTTTTTTTTCAAATTAATGTGACTATCAAAAAGAAAATATGAGGGTTTTTTCAAATTAAAGTGACTATCAAAGTAAGAATAGGAGTTTCTTTGAAATTAAAGTGACTATCAAAGTGAGAATAGGAGTTTTTTCAAATTAAAGTGACTATCAAAGGGAAAATAAGAATTTTTTTCAAATTAATGTGACTATCAAAAAGAAAAGATGAGGGTTTTTTCAAATTAAAGTGACTATCAAAATGAGAATAGGAGTTTCTTTCAAATTAAAGTGACTATCAATGTGAGAATAGGAGTTTTTTTAAAATTAAAGTGACTATCAAAATGAGAATAGGAGTTTCTGTCAAATTAAAGTGACTATCAATGTGAGAATAGGAGGTTTTTTCAAATTAAAGTGACTCTCAAAAAGAAAATAGAATTTTTTTCAAATTAATGTGACTATCAAAAAGAAAAGATGAGGGTTTTTTCAAATTAAAGTGACTATCAAAATGAGAATAGGAGTTTCTTTCAAATTAAAGTGACTATCAAAGTGAGAATAGGAGGTTTTTTTTTCAAATTAATGTGACTATCAAAATGAGAATAGGAGTTTCTTTCAAATTAAAGTGACTATCGAAGTGAGAATAGGAGTTTTTTTTTCAAATTAAAGTGACTATCAAAATGAGAATAGGAGTTTCTTTGAAATTAAAGTGACTATCAAAGTGAGAATAGGAGGTTTTTTTTCAAATTAAAGTGACTATCAAAATGAGAATAGGAGTTTCTTTCAAATTAAAGTGACTATCAAAGTGAGAATAGGAGTTTTTTTTTCAAATTAAAATGACTATCAAAATGAGAATAGGAGTTTCTTTCAAATTAAAGTGACTATCGAAGTGAGAATAGGAGGTTTTTTTTTCAAATTAATGTGACTATCAAAAAGAAAATATGAGGGTTTTTTCAAATTAAAGTGACTATCAAAATGAGAATAGGAGTTTCTTTGAAATTAAAGTGACTATCAAAGTGAGAATAGGAGTTTTTTCAAATTAAAGTGACTATCAAAATGAGAATAGGAGTTTCTGTCAAATTAAAGTGACTATCAATGTGAGAATAGGAGGTTTTTTCAAATTAAAGTGACTCTCAAAAAGAAAATAGAATTTTTTTCAAATTAATGTGACTATCAAAAAGAAAAGATGAGGGTTTTTTCAAATTAAAGTGACTATCAAAATGAGAATAGGAGTTTCTTTCAAATTAAAGTGACTATCAATGTGAGAATAGGAGTTTTTTTCAAATTAAAGTGACTCTCAAAAAGAAAATAGAATTTTTTTCAAATTAAAGTGACTATCAACGGAAAAATAGGAGTTTTATTTTCAAATTAAAGTGACTATCAAAGTGAGAATACGAGGGTTTTTTTCAAATTAAAGTGACTATCAAAGTGAGAATAGGAGTTTCTTTCAAATTAAAGTGACGATCAAAGGGAAAATAGGATTTTTTTTTTCAAATTAAAGTGACTATCAAAGTGAGAATAGGATTTTTTTTTTTGGAAAATTTAGTGACTATCAAAGGGAAAATGTGAGTTTTTTTCAAATTAAAGTGACTATGAAAGGGAAAATATGAGGGTTTTTTCAAATTAAAGTGACTATCAAAATGAGAATAGGAGTTTCTTTCAAATTAAAGTGACTATCAAAGTGAGAATAGGAGTTTCTTTCAAATTAAAGTGACTATCAAAGTGAGAATAGGAGTTTTTTTTTTCAAATTAAAGTGACTATCAAAGTGATATTAGTATTTTTTTTCAAATTAAAGTGACTATCAAAGGGAAAATATGAGGGGTTTTTTCAAGTTAAAGTGACTATAAAAGTTAGAATAGGAGTATTTTTTTCAAATTAATGTGATTATCAAAAAGAAAATAGAATTTTTTTCAAATTAAAGTGACTATCAAAGTGAGAATAGGAGTTTCTTTCAAATTAAAGTGACTATAAAAGTGAGAATAGGGGTTTTTTCAAATTAAAGTGACTATCAAAGTGAGAATAGGAGTTTTTTTTTCAAATTAATGTGATTATCAAAAAGAAAATAGAATTTTTTTCAAATTAAAGTGACTATCAAAGTTAAAATAGGAGTTTTTTTCTAATTAAAGTGACTATCAAAGGGAAAATATGAGGGTTTTTTCAAATTAAAGTGACTATCAAAATGAGAAAATGAGTTTCTTTCAAATTAAAGTGACTATAAAAGTGAGAATAGGAGTTTTTTTTTCAAATTAATGTGATTATCAAAGTGAGAATAGGAGTTTCTTTCAAATTAAAGTGACTATCAAAGGGAAAATATGAGGGTTTTTTTCAAGTTAAAGTGACTATCAATGTGAGAATAGGAGTTTCTTTCAAATTAATGTGAGTATCAAAATGAGAATAGGAGTTTCTTTCAAATTAAAGTGACTATAAAAGTGAGAATAGGAGGTTTTTTTTTCAAATTAAAGTGACTATCAAAGTGAGAATAGGAGGTTTTTTTCAAATTAATGTGACTTTCAAAAAGAAAATAGAATTTTTTTCAAATTAAATTGACTATCAAAGTTAAAATAGGAGTTTTTTTCAAATTAAAGTGACTATCAAAGGGAAAATAGGAGTTTCTTTCAAATTAAAGTGACTATCAAAGTGAGAATAGGAGGGGTTTTTTTTCAAATTAAAGTGACTATCAAAGTGAGAATAGTAGTTTTTTTTTCAAATTAAAGTGACTATCAAAGTGAGAATAGGAGTTTCTTTCAAATTAAAGTGACTATCAAAGTGAGAATAGGAGTTTTTTCAAATTAAAGTGACTATCAAAGGGAAAATAAGAATTTTTTTCAAATTAAATTGACTATCAAAGTTAAAATAGGAGTTTTTTTCAAATTAAAGTGACTATCAAAGGGAAAATAGGAGTTTCTTTCAAATTAAAGTGACTATCAAAGGGAAAATATGAGGGTTTTTTCAAATTAAAGTGACTATCAAAATGAGAATAGGAGTTTCTTTCAAATTAAAGTGACTATCAAAGTGAGAGTAGGAGTTTCTTTCAAATTAAAGTGATTATCAAAGTGAGAATAGGAGTTTTTTTTTCAAATTAAAGTGACTATCAAAGTGATATTAGTATTTTTTTTCAAATTAAAGTGACTATCAAAGGGAAAATATGAGGGGTTTTTTCAAATTAAAGTGACTATCAAAATGAGAATAGGAGTTTCTTTCAAATTAAAGTGACTATCAAAGTGAGAATAGGAGTTTTTTTTTTCAAATTAAAGTGACTATCAAAGTGATATTAGTATTTTTTTTCAAATTAAAGTGACTATCAAAGGGAAAATATGAGGGGTTTTTTCAAGTTAAAGTGACTATAAAAGTTAGAATAGGAGTTTCTTTCAAATAAAAGTGACTATCAAAGTGAGAATAGGAGTTTCTTTCAAATTAAAGTGACTATAAAAGTGAGAATAGGAGTTTTTTCAAATTAAAGTGACTATCAAAGTGAGAATAGGAGTTTTTTTTCAAATTAATGTGATTATCAAAAAGAAAATAGAATTTTTTTCAAATTAAAGTGACTATCAAAGTTAAAATAGGAGTTTTTTTCTAATTAAAGTGACTATCAAAGGGAAAATATGAGGGTTTTTTCAAATTAAAGTGACTATCAAAATGAGAATAGGAGTTTCTTTCAAATTAAAGTGACTATCAAAGTGAGAATAAGAGTTTTTTTTCAAATTAAAGTGACTATCAAAGTGAGAATAGGAGGTTTTTTTCAAATTAATGTGATTTTCAAAAAGAAAATAGAATTTTTTTCAAATTAAATTGACTATCAAAGTTAAAATAGGAGTTTTTTTCAAATTAAAGTGACTATCAAAGGGAAAATAGGAGTTTCTTTCAAATTAAAGTGACTATCAAAGTGAGAATAGGAGGGGTTTTTTTCAAATTAAAGTGACTATCAAAGTGAGAATAGTAGTTTTTTTTCAAATTAAAGTGACTATGAAAGGGAAAATATGAGGGTTTTTTCAAGTTAAAGTGACTATCAAAGTGAGAATAGGAGTTTCTTTCAAATTAAAGTGACTATCAAAGTTAGAATAGGAGTTTTTTCAAATTAACATGACTATCAAAATGAGAATAGGAGTTTCTTTCAAATTAAAGTGACTATCAAAGTGAAGATTAGGAGTTTTTTCAAATTAAAGTGACTATCAAAGGGAAAATAAGAATTTTTTTCAAATTAATGTGACTATCAAAAAGAAAAGATGAGGGTTTTTTCAAATTAAAGTGACTATCAAAATGAGAATAGGAGTTTCTTTCAAATTAAAGTGACTATCAATGTGAGAATAGTAGTTTTTTTAAAATTAAAGTGACTATCAAAGTGAAAATGAGAGTTTTTTCAAATTAAAGTTACTGTCAAAATGATAATAGGAGTTTCTTTCAAATTAAAGTGACTATCAAAGTGAGAATAGGAGTTTTTTCAAATTAAAGTGACTATCAAAGGGAAAATAGGAGTTTTTTTCAAATTAAACTGACTATCAAAAAGAAAATAGGAGTTTTTTTCAAATTAAAGTGACTATCAAAGTGAGAATAGGAGTTTTTTTTTCAAACTAAAGTGACTATCAAAAAGAAAATAGGAGTTTTTTTCAAATTAAAGTGACGATCAAAGTGAGAATAGGAGTTTTTTCAAACTAAAGTGACTATCAAAAAGAAAATAGAAGTTTTTTCAAATTAAAGTTATGTCAAATGATGTAAAAATCCTCATCCTCCACTTTGTGCAATTAAAAAGCAAATAAAGCTCCAGATGGATCAGAACTCCTGGAGTGAAACATAAAGTACTTCAGGAAAGGAGGAGAACGCCGCCACTAGAAGTAGAGATATTTTCAGGATTGTTACGTTACGTTATGGAACGAACACTGAAGTTAACCCAGAAGTGGAGTATGGACATGATTGTGTGTTCATCTGTTGTCCGGTGGTGAGTGTGTATGTTGCCTTCAGGGGAAAACATTTCCAATCACATTCAACACAAATTTTGGAAGAAAGAAAGTAGATCTTTTCACCAATGTGGGCCGGTTAGCTCAGATGGTCAGAGTGTGGTGCTAATAACACCAAGGTCATGGGTTCAATCCCCATATTGGCCAGATGAAGCTTCATTAACCACTGTCTGAACCACCAATGCTAACACATCAGATCAGACCCGTCTCCATTTTAAATGTCAAAGAGAACTTGTCCTCATGGCAGTAAGCCATGTATTAAAATGAATCCTGATGGAGACACACAAGCTTCAGAGGCTCTGACAGAACTCACTCACAAACCTGAAAACTGCTTCAGGTCAAATGGACCATAAAGTTACAAATCCTCCAATAGCAGTTGAACCTTCAGCTTCATTTCTTCAAGGTCGGCCATGACTAATGTTTTCATTTACTTTTGTCAGGATGTGGTCATTCCAGGAGCTCTGTCAAGGCTGTCAGGAGTCTTGATCTCCTGACTTATTTATGACAATCAGTTGAGTCCTTTAGCTTCTTGAACACGTCGGCTCGTTGGTCTAGGAGTATGATTCTCACTTTGGATGTCAGAGGTTGTGGGTTCAATTCCCAGATGAGACCTTGGAGTTACCTTGACCCTCTCCTACAAATGGTTTTAACTTTGGTCATCAACCAGGATCTCTTCGTGTTAAATTTCAAAAGAGACTGAGACTTTGTGTTGGAGGCTTGGCTGATCTCTGCTCTTCACCTCATGGACTTTTTATCAGAGAAACCTCGTTGTAATGTCCAGTTTGTGTCTTTATAACTGATTGAACCAAACTGAAGCACTTCAGCAAGTCTTTAATTTTGACTCAGACTTCAGCATTATGATTTGCTCCTTTAGCTTTCAGGTCTGTCTAGAATCAGACTGGTCATGCAAAAGGTTCCAGATCTCTGTAACGGACAGTAGACCCATCCAAGATGGCTCCTGTGTTCTGTCTTGTTCTGGATGTGATTCCCTCAAACCCAAGTGAGGTGTAAAATGTATAAAAGCTGGATTTGTACCATATATGTGAAATGTTGTTGCTGGGAGAGAGAGTGGAGATCAAAGTGAAGAAAGGAATGTCACTTTTGTCTTTTCAATTATTTTATGACATCACTATGACATCACCAAACAGAGTCAGCATAGAACCATCAGGGTATCACACTTCACAGCCTCCCTGGGAAAGTTCTGGAAGACATAGTAGAGAAAGTGTCAGTAGCAGAGGAAGGTTTGGATCCATGGAGCTCATTGCAGCATCTGTCCTCTATAATGGAGATGATATGAGTCGGCAGCAAGAGACAAAATGGAGGCACAAAGATGATTATCATAGGAGTGTAATGATTCTTAAGTGTAATGTGTAATGTTCTACCAATATAAGAGCCATAATACAGCTGAGCAGGTCTGGGATGGATTTCTTTATTTCTCTGCCATGTGTAGTGAACTAGAAATCAAGCTCAACACCACAGAAGCTGTTCTGTCCTTCATCATCTGCAGCCATATGGAAAGGACATACCAATCAGTCACTAGTGCAAATGCAGAACGCAGTTTCAGCCTAAAATGAATTCAAAACTCTCTCTGGGCATGAAGGAGGCCAGACTCTCAAACCTCACTTTGCTCTCCATAGAGAGACATTGTGCTTGATAGGAAGGAGGTGGCTGAAAGGTTTGTGAGGATGAAGGAGAGGAAGATGGTGCTATAAGATATGAGGCCACGTTACTGTACTTAGTCCAGAAATACCTTGGAGACTGGAGGTTCAAACTGTTGGAGGGTTTTATAATGGACACTTTGGACTCTGGACACTTCATGTTGGCTACAATGGATGTTTTACTGGATTGGAGACATTCTTGTTGTCATTTCTTCTGGATGGGATTCAAACTACCCACCACTGGATGAAAACATCATCAGTAAGTTATTAGTGATGACAGAGGCTCAGCTTGTCATAGATGCTGGCTGTCTGGCCTTTTCCTTAAAGAGCCTTGTTGTCATTGCTGTCTGTGTGGTGGAGCGCCGTGTCTGCTTGGTTATTGCTTTAACGACAGGCAACCATGTTGCTGCAACACTTGTTTGTTGTCCTGTCTGGGTCCATCGTGTGTGGGAGAATTAGAGCCTGATCTGAAGGTGGAGGTCAGAGGAGTGTGACATCATGGAGGAGAGTGACATCATGGAGGTCAGAGGAGAGCGGCATCATGGAGGTCAGAGGAGAGCGACATCATGGAGATCAGAGGAGCGTGACATCATGAGGTCATCACCAGAGCTCACCTCTGTACATCAAAACAGCCTCCATGGTTGTGAGGGTCAGCGTGTGTCAGAGTGTCGGAGAGGGAAGGAGACAGATTTGTAGGAGACCACAGTGGAGACCAGACTGATAAAATACACTTTGATCTGTTTATTAAATGTACAAATGAAATATTTCAACAGGAAGTATTAAAAAGGCTCAGTGGACTTTGTGTTTTATCCTCTGTCACTAGAGTTGGAGGCGGTGGGTGACGAGGAGCTCGTCTGGCTGCAGCACCAGAGCGTCCAGAGCGCATGGCGGTACCAGAGCATCCACAGTGCAGCTTTACACACAGCTGTCACCGCTCTATTTATGTGCTCACTTTGAAATGAGACTGATTGTTCTACACCTTGTCATAGTTGATCATCAATCAGTTCTATCCACCGCTCTGGATCATTTGGAGATGAAAGTCTGACAGATGATCATCGTGCTGCAAATTCAGGATTCAGCCTAAAGTCTCAATAAAGAAACATCTAGAACACTGCAGCTCAATAAAGGAACATCTAGAACACTACAACTCGGCTCTCTCTGATTACCTGGATAAATAAGTCTGATATATTTTTTTTAATTATTATTTCTTCTTCGGTCGGTGGTCAACAAAATAAAACAAACTAAAACAAGCAAGACCAAAAATGGACAGTTTTACAGATTGAAAGGGTTTAAGCTGAAGTTAAACACTTATTTCTCCTAACCCTATTAACAAATCAAAATACAAGATGTAGCAAGACCGCAAGATATGTAATGACATTCACTGTATGAGATGAATCTGGCCTCAATTCACCACTTCATCATCTGGTTGAATTCACCACTTCACCATCAGCTCTACCAGTTTTCCCCATAACAAAAGTGTTCCTGGTCCAGGTCCATTGTTGTCATACTAGTACGCACAGTCTCCTCCTAAGTTTATTTTAGATCACAAACTTTGTGTGGAAAGTGGCGTACGCATCTTTCAGGACCTGTTTTGTCATAATCAACCTTTATAAATGAGGCCAGACATTGTTCTGGCTCCATCATGTTCCTGGTCCAGGATCAGTTTAACATCCAGACCCAGAGCATCGAGTGTTTTTAGGAGAAAATCATGAAATGTGTCGGCGTTGCTGTTTGAAAGCTCCTCAAAGTGAATAAAGCCCCGATACTGTTGGTTGAGTCCTTTTGCTTCTTGAAGATGTTGCTGGTTGGTCTGGGAGGAGGATTCTCACACACAAAGTCAAAACCTCTTTTGAAATTTAACACAAAGCATCATGGTTGATAACCAAAGGGCTCATCCGGGAATTGAACCCGGGACATCTCGCACCCAAAGCGAGAATCATACTCCTAGACCAACGAGCCGACTTGTTGAAGAAGCTAAAGGACTCCAGTGATTGTCATAAATAAGGCAGGAGATCAAGACTCTGACACTGTCAGGTCACAGTTTGACAGTCTGGTTCAGTTTGAGTGACAGTGACAGTGAGAATCACTCAAACTGTGGGGGAGGGGTTCATGGAGCACTGAAGGTGGAACGCTTCACATTTCCTGGTTGGAATGAAGGGAAGTGTAACATTGGTGGTTCAGTGGTAGAATTCTCTCCTTCCATGCAGGAGTCCAGGGTTTGATTCCCGGCCAATGCAGCATATAGTTTTTAACCCTCCTCCTGTGTGAGCTTTCACAACCCAGTCACATGTTAACGGCTCAGTTTTGATCTGAGTCTTCGGCTCCGTTTACACCACAACATTCCAAGTGACAACAACTTGTCCGTTAAGGAAAAGTGAAGCTTTTACAGGACAGCAGCTCTACGGAGGCCGCCATGTTTGTTACTCACACATGAGTTAAAGGTAGTAAATATGGTAAAAGGTTAGAGGTAAAACATGCTGTTAAGAGTTGCTAATGGTATTTTTCTGTTTACATTGTAGTTCTTACGGTGTGTTCACCTGCAAGGCTCAATAAAGTTGAGAAGCATCAGTTTGAGAGAGCATCTTTTCTACCGCGGCTGCTCCAGGCTTCACTGATCCACTAAGAGGTGCAACTGTTGGCATTCCAAAAGGACAGTCAGGAGGACTGAATACATTCTATTAAAGTACTTTGATCTGATCTATTGAAGACTCTGATCTTACCTTTAACACTAAACAAAGAGATTCACAATTCAAGTGTTAAAGTGCAGAGAATCTCACAGCAAATCCACAATGTGAAACATCAAATAGATCCAACTGTCATTGAACACACACACACACACACACACACACACACACACACACACACACACACACACACACACACACACACACACACACACACACACACACACACACACACACACACACACACACACACACACACACACACACACACACACACACACACACACACACCTTCACCCTGTCAGAAAGGGTGGAGGTGAGGACTGATGTTCTCCTCCACAGAGAGCAGCTGCTGGTAGCTCACTCTCTAATTTCCTCTGCAGAAAGTGATGAGGACTGATGTTCTCAGAAGAGCTTCTTTATCATCAAGAACAACTTTTCCCTCAGAGTGAGATGAGTTGAGTGAAGAAACCAAGCGGTCCAAGGAGCTGTGTTCTTGTTCCAGTCTCTTCTGGATTGAGTTGCTGCTTGTAGTCAAATGTTTTCACACGACCCTGTTAACCTCCAGCAGAGTTTCTGTAGTGTAGTGGTTATCACATTTGCTTAACACGCAAAAGGTCCCTTGTTCGAAACCGGGCGGAAACACAAAGAGAAGGTTTTGAAATTCATCAACACAGTTTCCAACATATTAGGAGCACAATGGACAATGACGTCTTGTTACATAAGCAAATATAACAACCCAAAACCTTTTAACTGACAGTGGTGGGATTTGAACCCACACCTCCTGAGAGACTGGAGCCAAAATCCAGAGCCTTGGACCGCTCACCCAAACCATAATCATATCATAATAATAATGCCTATTTATATATCACCTTTCACAGACAAAAAGCCACAAAGTACTTCAATACACAGTTCAAAAACATCAGAAAGTACACAGAATATAAAAGGCCAAGACAAGACAAAATCCTAGCAGCACAAAGGGAGTTAATTAAAAGCCTGAACTAATAGATGAGTCTTAAGTTTGCTCTTGAAGGTGTCAACAGAGTCAATTGAGCACAAAGAGGGAAGAAGATCCTTCCAAAGCCTCGGAGCAACAGCCTGGAAGGATCGGTCACCTCTAGTGAGAAAATGAGAGCGTGGAACCTTCAGCAGGTTCTGATCCACAGACCTCAGAGCCGTTCAGGGGTGTAAGGCTGGATCAGATCTCTGATATAAGAAGGAGCCTGACCATGCAAGGCTCTGAAGACCAGGACCAGAACTTTAAACTGGATCCTATAGGACACTGGCAGCCAATGAAGTTCTTTTAGAACCGGGGACATGTGAGTCCTCCTATTAGTACGGCTCAGAATTCTCACTCTCACCTCCTATGCCCACATGAGCTTTGTCTTGGAGACATGTTGTAACCTGTGTTGATGCTTTAAATGTGCGGAGGTGTTTTTTCTCCTAATTCCACACTGTTCTCCCTTATAGAGCAGTTTGGAATCTGCTTTTTCTTCTCCTCTCCTCTCCTCTCGTTGTCTCTCTCTTTTCTCTCAGCTTAAAAGAAATTTCATTGTACTTGTTGTAATGACAATTACACAAAGAGCCTGAACAAGGATTTGAACCCTCAACCCCCAGATTGAAAGTTTGATGCTCCAGCGTCTGAGCTACTGTGGAGAAGGTAAAAGAGCATAGCAGAGTGAAGACAGCTGATGTGATCTACAGCCTGGAGAGACGTACAGAGCTGAGCAGAGTCAGTGAGGAGAAGTGCAGAGAGAGTGAGTTCAAACGGAGGTCAACCACCTGCAGACAATGTCCTGACATCAGCTGAGGTCCTCTGATGAAACAAAGAAGTAAGACAGACACCAGCTGCACATAGACGTAGTAGTGGACCTGTTTAAGCAGACATTTATGGATGATCAATGGAACAAGGTCAGAGCACTAGTGTGGTAAAATGTGCGTTATATGAAGACCTCTGACTGAGGTAAGACAGAGACGTGTCCTCTGAACCCAGGGGGACCAAGTGAAGAGGGACACTACAGGTTCTAAAAGGGAGAAACAGCCAAAGGAGTTCAGTGGTCGGTGGGATCCGCGGCTCAGAGTCTTTGTTCTGGAGAATAAAGACTCTTTTGCATCCAAGTCCAACTTTTTATCTGCTTTTTGCTTCAAGAGTGAAATTTTTTACCTTTAGAGTTGGAGAATTAGAGAAAATGCTGGTGGGATCATCCAGCACCACGCCTGGCCCAGATCCACATGCCATGATTATTTCCACCACACTACCCAGGCCTGCCAACACAGTGTTGTGTCTCCATATGAGTCTCACTTCTGAGTGAGACGAAGCAGACACTGATCCTGACCACCAAGGTGCAGAAGTGGAGACTCTTCTTGCTCGCTGTTTTGAAACTCAGCAAATTGTAGTCCATTGTTCCTTCCTGAAGATGCTGAAAAGCTCCGCTCTGGATTTGAAAACAATCAGGAAACATCTGAGCAGACTGCTGGCTGTATTGCATCATATTTTCTCACTGCCTGATTGGCTGCAGGTGAGAAGTTTTGCTACAGGACAACAAGTTTTACTTCTATATTTACAAAGTGACTCAAACTCAAAGTTAGGCTTCCTCCGGTCTGGTGCACATGGCTAATTTGCATATTGCAGGACCGACTCCAGCAGACTCTAACCTTCAGTTGTGGATGAAGTTCATCTGCAGATACTTCTGGACAAAAAACCCAGAAGTGGTCTGAGTGAAAGTAGTTTGGTGTCTGTTCACACTTGTCATCTAGACACGCAACTTGTGATCTGATCACCTGAAGCACAGTGGAAGCCTGCTGGGCCCAGAACCCAGAGCTCCATGGATCCAAACCTTCCTTTGCTACTGACACTTTCTATACTTTGTCTTCCAGAACTTTACGAGGGAGGCTGTGAAGTGTGACACCCTGATAGTTCTATCTGCTAACTCTGTCTGGTGATGTCATAGTGATGTCATAAAAGAATGGAAGAGATTAAAGTGACAATATTTCTTTCTTCACTTTGATCTCCAGCCTCTCTCTCTCGCTCAGCAACATTTCAGCTATACGGTACAACTCCAGGTTTTTTACATTTTACACCTCACTTGGGTTTGAGGGAATCACATCCAGAACAGGATGGAACACAGGAGCCATCTTGGATGGGTCCACTGTCCGTTACAGAGATCTGGAACCTTTTGCATGACCAATCTGATTCTAGACAGACCTGAAAGCTCAAGGAACAAATCATAATGCTAAAGTCTGAGTCAAAATTAAAGACTTGCTGAAGTGCTTCAGTTTGGTTCAATTAGTTATAAAGACACAAACTGGAAATTACAACAAGGTTTCTCTGATAAAAAAAAAAGTCCATGAGGTGAGGAGCAGAGATCAGCCAAGCCTCCAACACAAAGTCTCAGTCTCTTTTGAAATTTAACACAAAGAGATCCTGGTTGATGACCAAAGTTAAAACCATTTGTAGGAGAGGGTCAAGGTAACTCCAAGGGCTCATTTGGGAATTGATCCCAGGACCTCTGACACCCAAAGTGAGAATTATACTTCCAGACCAACGAGCCAACGTGTTAAAGAAGCTAAAGGACTCAACTGATTGTCCTAAATAAGGCAGGAGATCAAGACTCCTGACAGCCTTGACAGAGCTCCTGGAATGACCACATCCTGACAAGAGTAAATGAAAACATTAGTCATGGCCGACCTTGAAGAACTGAAGCTGAAGGTTCAACTGCTATTGGAGGATTTGTAACTTTATGGTCCATTTGACCTGAAGCAGTTTTCAGGTTTGTGAGTGAGTTCTGTCAGAGCCTCTGAAGCTTGTGTGTCTCCATCAGGATTCATTTTAATGCATGGCTTACTGCCACGAGGACAAGTTCTCTTTGACATTTAAAATGGAGACGGTCTGATCTGATGTGTTAGCATTGGTGCTTCAGTGGTAGAGTTGTCTCCTGCCACACTGGAGGCCTGGGTTTGATTCCAAGTCAATGCAACTAATAATTACAATACAGCCATTTATAATAGTGGTGCCTTGCTCATGCAGTGTGAGCAATCCAGCCACAACAATCCCTTAACTCCATCAGGAAAGTGAACCCTAGTCTCCTGGTTCGAAGATAGATCCTAAAGTACTGGCAATGAAGTGTTTTTTAGATGTTTTTTGAAGAGACACCGCCATCTAGTGGCTTCAGAAAATAAAGACAGTGGTTTATGAAGCTTCATTTGGCCAGTATGGGGATTGAACCCATGACCTTGGTGTTATTAGCACCACACTCTGACCAACTGAGCTAACCGGCCCAATTTCTTTCTTTCAATATTTGTGTTGAATATGATTGTAAATGTTTTCTATACAAGCGCAAAACAAGATGTGAAACATACAAAGAAACCATCAGTCATTCATCCAAATCTTCTGCATCATGGATCAACCAGCAGCAGAAAACTAGTCAAGACTTTGTCTTCATGGGACAGCTTCATTGTTGACAGCTTTTTAATCACATTTCAATGATTTTGCTGCATATTTGGCTTTATTTATTGTGTTTTAAGTTGCTGTGATCTTAACCAGAAGTGTTTCTATTGTCTAGTGTTTCTTACATGCAGTGGTTTTATTTCCCATTGCCCCTGAAGGCAACAGATGAACACACAACCATGTCCATACTCCACTTCTGGGTTAACTTCAGTGTTCGTCCCATAACGTAACGTAACAATCCTGAAAATATATATACTTCCAGTGGCGGCGTTCTCCTCCTATCCTGAAGTACTTTATCTTTCACTCCAGGAGTTCTGATCCATCTGGAGCTTTATTTGCTTTTTAATTGCTCATAGTGGAGGATGAGGATTTTTACATCATTTGGACATCACTTTAATTTTAAAAAGAGCTCCTATTCTCACTTTCATAGTCACTTTAATTTAAAAAAAAAAAACTCCTATTTTCCCTTTGATTGTCACTTTAATTTTATAAAGAACATCCCATTCTTACCCTGATGTTCACTTTAATTTAAAAAAAAATAATACAATTTCCAGGTGAAGTTCGATTTAATTTGGAAAAAAAAATCCTATTTTCACCTTTTTGTTCACTTTAATATATATATATAAATAAAAAAAAAACCCTCCTATCCTCCAATAGAGACCACTGAAGAATTCAAACCCATCATCCAGGACAAAGCAACACTGTTGCTGCAACAAAATCCAGGAAGGATTGCTGCAGAAAATGAGCGACTCTGTTTATGAGTCACTTTGTGAGATTCTACAATATTAATTCATGGGACAATAGAAACACTGTGATCAGTCAGTTTCACTTTACTACAGCACAGACGTTTCAGGCAGAGCTTCCTCACTGCTCTTCCTTTACTTGATATTTTTATTGAGTTCTTTTGAGGCTCCGCCCCCCGTGTGAGGCTGTTTGTTTGTTGGAATATTAATTCCTCACTGTGACGGCAGCTTTTGTTGTCCTGGTGTTACTATGTTGTATCACAAGATCAAGGTGTCTGTTACTCAATACTACACTTATTATACAGTTCTTTACATGTGTGATCAGAGTCCTGCCCTGATCAATTCCATAGACCAATATACAGTCTCAGTGATAGCGCCACCTGGTGGACAGGAAGTTCTGCAGAATGACGCAGTATTTCAACTTTGTTGATATATTGTATGATGAAAAAATATCTCAACATTGTTTTTTGACTTTATATCAAATTGCATGAAAAGAAACTAACTCTTATTTTATTTTGTCATGAGTGGCCCTAAAACTCTTCTGTAGTAACAAGTTGGCCTGAGTTTCTTAAAGAAACAGACACATCCAACAATGTTTTTACACTTTGGATGTGATATTATCAAATAGTTCTGTCAATTCTTAAAAAAAGAATCTAATGTAGACGTCATCACCAAGGTTGTGAAAAAGAACAATAATGAGCCTTTCATTACAAAGTGGATGGGAGATGCACCGGATGGAGATCAACAGAGATCAAAGCCGGAGGAGATCTTTGTTCTGAGCATCTCCATGGCAAAAGGCACTGATCTCCTTTGATCTGATAAGAGATCAGCACTGGAACCATGGAGACGCTGAGATCAAAGGAAATCAGCTTTATTCAATCTTCAGCATTCACACTTGCATTTTCCTCTGGAAATACAAACCTCTAGTAATTATTATTATCATAACAGGTCTCTGATATATGGAGGAGTCAGACCATTCAAGGCTTTAATTAGTCTTGTTCTCTTTTAATTCTTTTCTTTCTCAATTTTACTGTGTTTTTTCTTTTTCTTTTTTTTTTACAGTGAAGTACTTTGGTCACTTTGTGTGTTGTAAAGGACTATATGAATAAATGTTGATTGATTGATCAGGAGGAGGAGAAGAGAGAGCAGGGTACTATACTGAGTGTGATTCATTCAGAGGAGAAGGAATACTAATATTTACATGAAAACACTATTAGCAGGGAAGAGTAAATAGTTCCCTCTCTCAGGTCCTCCACCAGCTCCTCTGTCACGTTGAGCTGCAGAGGGTTGTTCTCCCACCGAGTCACTAAGTTCTCCACCGTTGGCCTGAACTCGGTCTTATCGCCCCGCTGATGCATCCAGATACCGCAGAGTCAGAGAAAGTCAGCAGACGACAGCTCCCACGGCAGCAGCTGGAGTCCGTGGTGGAGAGGACGGTCCTCCACCCTGAGTCGAGGATAGTAGGAAAACTGACGGGGTCCCAGGTGATGAGGAGGAGCAGGATGAGGAAGTTGTGTTATAGATTTCTTTGGGACAACACCCAGCTCCTCCTCCTGAACTGCTCCTCTTCTTAAAACAGTCTGTGAAGGGGGAAGAACTGTGTATTGTAATATCAAGAGAGGGAGGAGTAAGAGGAGCGGTGGATTACATGGAGTGGAGTTCAGGAGGAGGAGCAAGATGTGTTACAGTCTGGTTCGAGAGGAGGAGGAGGAGGAGGAGGAAGATGTCGCGTTGCCGGCTGGTGTTCCATTGTGTGAACTGCCGCGTGCCCCCCCCGACCGGTTCCCCGACGCTGGAATGGGCCGATGTGCCGGGACGCCGGAGCTGGTCCGAGCCCCAAGCCCTGGTGTCTGTCCTGGCATCGCTTTCGCAATCTCTGCCTCCGTGCGCAAAATGCAGCCGTCACAACCAGCGGCACTGGTGTTTCCAATATTACCAGAACTATTGAAGGAAGTTATTTAAAGGCAAATGGATGTAACAACAGGTTTATTAGAGAAGTGTTGGAAACAAAAATTTACTGTAACTAAGACAGACAAATTTATAGACATTTGACTGACCTACAAACTCTAAAAGTTGGAAAAAGCACAAAAGTGTTTTGTTAAATGGTCAGTTCCTCCAAAGTGAAAGGTAACACATTTTAAAATTATTTACAAGATTTATCCAGTTGGTGAACTCTTAAATAATAGATTTGACTTTGAAGTTAATCCCTGTTCATTTTGTGATGAATAAAGTTAACCTTAAGAACATTTATTTTTCTCTTGTCCTCCATCAAAAACATTTTGGGGTGATATTAAAGACTGGATTTCTCTCAAGATTAATGATGTAAACAATTTAGACCTCTCTGACATATTGCACTACAAAAAGCTGGCAACAGATACTATTTCTTCTGATCGCCTTTCATCTCTATGAGGTGCCTGTTTGTATCCGCTTTGTATGGGACATTGAGAATAAAAAAATTATTAAAAATAGAAAATTATTCAAATGAATGGCCGCCTAGGATAATAATCTTTGCACCTTGCCACTGAGGCAGGCACAAGAATTAAATCTAACAATATCTACCAAAACTATTTTACTGTCAGGAGAGGTAGTTCTGGTTGCCTTGCAACAGTAAATTAACATGCGTTCTGATGACATCACTGTTTTTTGGCTATCAAGTTTCCTGCTTTGATCTTGGTAAGAACATCAAAGGTCTTTGATCTGTGATGTCACAACGATGTTGAAAGGAAGTTATAGGTGAACAGAACCAGCTATGTAGTGGTAACGCCACTTTGCAGTTGTCCACCCGATGAGCGAAAAACGATAGGACCAAAAGGAGAAAAAGAAGTAGAAAAAGAAGAAGTAGAAAAACACGTAGAAGCAGAGGTAGAAGAACAAGAGAAAGAACAAGAAGAAGAACCCAAACCAATAGATTAGCGGCTCAAGCTTTGAAAACATCTCAACAGTTTGTTTTAAAGCACCGACGATCACAATGAAGACGGTTCAGAGGAACGACATCGTGGCTGCTGTCAAGCCATTAATCGAGTCATTTTTTGAAAAGATGACAGTTGAGCGGTGGGAATCGCTCAAGTCAGGCAGTCTAGACTTTGCTACCACAACAAATTTAGCAGAACTGCTTCTGGGGGTGATTTCAGAAGTATCTAATTTGATGTTGACGGCAATTAGAAATGGCGACGATTTGCTGAAGCAGAACAGCATTTCTACTGTTGTGAAGGACACAGTCACCAAAAGTATTGCAGAAGTGATTGACATTCAGGAGGATGTTTGCAGTGAAAGTTCGGACCACCTGACCAAGTTAATTGGTGATGTAGTCACAGACATGGTCAATGTTGAAGTCTCTGCTCAGGTGGAGTCTGTTCAGAACACTGCCCCTCCTAAAAAGCTTAACAAAATGATTAATGCGGCATCTGAAGCGCTAAAAAACATTATGGCAAAGATACAATGTCTGCCAGTGGGCACATGCAAGTGGTGGGGGCGGAGATCAGACACTGTGACACTTGTACAGGAGATCAGTATCATTCAGGTGGGGGACAAATGTGTCATCACAGAGAGTCCAATGCCTCCAGTGGTGTGGATTGAACACCATCCAGGGCCAGATGACAAAGTGGAGTTTTCGGAGTCAGCGTCAATAACGGACACTCCAGAAGTCACCTCAGTGGAGGTGCCTGAGCAGGTTGCCTTGGACACGTCGGATATTGTCCACGATGTCATGACAAATGCGATAAATGAATTTGTTGAGCCCTTCATAGAAGACATCGAAGAAGAACACAGCCAGCTGATCGCAAACAATCTTGGAGAAGAGACCGAGACAGCGATCTGTGATATCGTGAACGACCTCGAGGAACAACTGAAGATCTGTGAATCGAGTGCAGCGGCTGCACAAATTTCCACAGTCTCCTTGAAAGGGGTTAGAAATAAGATCAGGGCTTTTTTTGCCAGACAGTTTGCCAAGATATCAATCCTTCGCATTGTAGCCAAGCTCAAGGCTCAACACTGCAGCGATAAGAGACGTGGTATGCCGATGGAGGAGGTCATTGATCGTGTGGACTCTCTCCTCGAGGCACTGAGTCCACAGATCGCTGGGAATGAGGTCTGTGATTTCCAAAGGCTCAGTGGCATGTCACGTGGCCTACCCATGGAGTTTATTCCAGGACTGAGAGAGCTCCTGTTGGATAGTGTGTCTGGTGATAGGGCGGGGGAGATTCTCCCAAAATTAGTCAGGAGGACGACGACCAGAGAAACAGAGGCTCTACATCCGTCAAAAGTCAGCACCGATGTCCAGAAATTCATTCGACACTTCCAGGGATTAATGAAGTGGTGGTTCACTGTGCAGAACTCTCTCCACACACAGCAAGTGTTGCTGGCTTTGCAGGACAAACCGTTACTGGATATTTTTCATGCGCAAGGTGCAGAGGTGGAGACGGATGTCGAACCTGCAGATGACACAGATGCAGCAGTTGACATGGTGAAGGGACCAGTGTTTTTACTAGTTCACGCTCTGGTCAGGCGGACATTCAAGAAGGCGGGCTTACAATCGGCAGGCACTGTCAGACTCCAGGACACCATAACTGACTGGCTGTTTGAAGAGGTATGGTCAGAGGTGGAGGAGGACAGACTTCAGATCTCCTTCAAAACTCTGAAGAAAGTTGAAAAGTGCATTTTCAAGGTCCTCGCTGATGAGCTAGGTGGTGTGGATAAAGTGCTTTGCGCTATGACTCTGCGGAAAGGCAGTGTTGCAACGCTTGTTGCATCCTGCCTGAAAGACTCTCAGAAAAAACCCAAAGTGAAGGGACTCTTCAAAATTCTCAGTAGGTTAGGTTTCAAAGGTTAGAGACAAATATCATGACATTGGATGAATGGGAGGAGACTGGTGAACTGTGGAGAACAACCTGCCCGTTATCTTGGAAGGATCATGGGTGGAAGAACTTCTCAAGACTTATTCCTCTCTGGACCAGCTCTATACTCTTTACCGTGTGCTCGAGGGTTCATGGGGGTTCGCCCAACCAGTCCACATGTGTTTTGTGGACTCGTTGGGCGAACTCCCATGAACCCTCGAGCAGGAGTTTGGTTCCCATTGCCGGCAGTAAGTCGGACCTGTTCCCAGTGCACGTTGGCCTCCGGTAGGGCTGTCCTTTGTCACCGGTTCTGTTCATAAATTTTCTGGACAGAATTTGTTGGCACAGTCAGGGACCGGAGGTGATCCAGTTTGGGGACCACAGGATCTCGTCTCTGCTTTTCGCAGATGATGTGGTCCTGTTGGCTTCAGCAAACCAGGACCTTCAGCATGCACTGGCGTGGTTCGCAGCTGAGTGTGAAGCAACTGGGATGAGGATCAGCACCTCTAAATCCGAGGCCATGGTTCTCGACTGGAAAAAGGTGGCTTGCCTAGGGAGGTGTTCCGGGCATGTCGCTCTGATAGGAGGCCTCAGGGCAGACTTAGGACACGCTGGAGGGACTATGTCTCTCGTCTGGCCAGGGAACGCCTTGGGGTCCCACCTGAAGAGCTGGAGGAAGTGTCTGGGGCGAGGGCAGTCTGGGCATCCCTGCTTAGACTGCTGCCTCCATGACCCGGCCCTGGCTAAGCGGTGGACACTGGATGGATGGATGGAGTGAAGAAGGTTTTGTGTGTAGTGTCATCCTGCCATGGTACTTGAGTGACAAAATTCGAGCCAATTGTGACTGTATTCACCACAGAAGGTAAGATCAGTTTAGTCAAGTTTGTCAACCCTTGGCAACCAGAGATGATGACTCAGAGGACTCTTCTGAATCAACATTAACAACTATCACCTTGAAGACTGTTCAGAGAAACATTGATCGTGACGCCATTTCCTGAAGCAGCACAGCATTTGTACTGTTGTGAAGGACACAGACATGGTTGATTCCAAAGTTGGAGTCTGTACAGAACACTCCCCCTCCTAAAAAGCTCAACAAAATGATTAATGGCTACATAGAAAGAAATGACATTGGTCACGTGACCCCCCACCAGGGGGCCCCCCTCTGAAACCCTCCTGTAAGCTGCACTACCAGGGGACTCCACCAAGTGGAGGAGACTGCTCTCTTAACCTGAGACCAGTGCAGGGGCGGAGCTTCGGGAGGGGCTGGGAGGGCAGCACGGAGTGGGGGATCTGGGGGAGCCGGGGGAGCGGCTCTGGGCTGGGGAGGGCGAGCCTCTCAGGCCTGGGCTCGGAGGAGCTTAGATCGCCCTCAATATTTGAATATGTCGGCTGTATGAATTCTCTGTTGTTAACATATTCAGAGTTGCACTGTTTGGTCTTTTTGTTTAATTTTTTGCTGCGCAACTTTCATGTTGGTCCCGAAAGAGCAGATGCGAGGCAGGGACGAAGACCGGGACTCTGGAGCAGATGCTTCGGCCGTAATTGATGCGCTACCGAGTTCGCGTTGCTGGCCGGTCACAACCAGCGGCGCTTGTGTTTCCAGAACTATTGAAGGAAGTTATCTAAAGGCAAATGGATGTAACAATAGGTTTATTAGAGAAGTGCTGAAAATAAAAATTGATTGCAACTACGACAGACTAATTTACAGACATTTGACTGTTGCAACTGCGACAGACAAATTTATAGACATTTGACTGTTGCAACTGCGACAGACTAATTTATAGACATTTGACTGTTGCAACTGCAACAGACACATTTATAGACATTTGACTGACCTACAAACTCTTTAAAAGTTGGAAAAAGCACAAAAGTGTTTTGTTAAATGGTCATTTCCTCCAAGGTTAAAGGTAACACATTTTAAAATGATTTTAAATGATTTATCCAGTTGGTGAACTCTTGACCGAATAAATCTATATTTTCACAACCACAAAATTAGAGAAATGTCATTATTCTCAGGTCATCTTATACGGCTTTTCCACCAACAAGAACCAGGTTCTACTTCAGGGCCGGTTCTTAAATGAGCAACGCTAAAGAACCGGTTCTTTTTCCACCGTTAACAGAGGCAAATGAGAGCCACGTCATTGCGTCACTCCAAAATGTGATACGTCACTGATTTCACCAATTTAGCACTGACAGCGCTCGTAGAAGAACCAGGAGACGGACTGTAACGGTGGTTTAGTCCGGATCGCTCCATCTCGTCTGACCTGAACCTCGGATACAGACCAAAGAACCAGAAAACATTGAGCCTCCTCGTATCTCTATTGGTGTTTTTTCACGTCCGTCGTGTTTTAGTCTGGAGCCCCAGAGAGGGCATAGAGGGAAAAAATTAAATAACGCGTGAATGAGTTTGGGGCTTATTTTTCAACATTACATCGTGAATTTCTGCTCCTTTCACTTTATTTCAGGATGTGTCTGAATCAAATGCTTCAACATGGAGGAATGGAGGTGTAGAATGATAGAACGCTGCTCTACAGTCGTTTATAACAACAACCTATGTAAACATCTCCTGATTAAGGTTCTCTTTCACATGAAGCCATTAAAAGTAGTATGTAGTTTGTTTTTAACACTCACAATACCATGTAGAAGTCATTTGACTTTTCTTCCTCTAGATACCAAAGAACAGTCAATTGACTCACAGACTTTCAGCTAACACCTCACCCTCAGCTGTTTGTTATGTAAACAAGGCTAATACTGGTGCACCACAGGAGGGGGAGCCAGGTATTGAAATGCACATGTGTACATGTATATTTATTGAAATCAGGAGAACCACATTGAGATTACGCACCTCTTTTAGTACATAAAAAAGTTTGCTGTGTCTTATATTAATTCTAAATACAAAAATATTCTTAAAACAAATAAATAGCACAAAAGACAAATAGATGGAAACTATAAAAAGTACAGTCGCAGAGAAAGACAAAACTATAAAAGCCACCAAATACTTAAATATACGTTAGCTAAAACAAGAACAAGGTTAGGTTTGTGTTTACATGTCCTGTAAAACGGCCCTAAACTCGCCCAGCATGACAAACTGTGAGTTTTTAATTTTTTTCTGTACAGCATTCCATAAACATGGAGCAGAATACATAAAGGCTTTTTTGCCCAGTTTATAATGGATGGTCGGAACTGTGTGTAAAAACAAGTTTTTAGACCTCAGACTGTAGTTATTCCTGGGACACATTATAGCAGGCCAACCTGCTTGTTCACAATGACATTAGATGGCTGAGCAAAGGTAATGCATTGAAACGTTTCTGTGAACTAAGGGAGGATATTCTGATGTTTCTGCGAACTTCAACATTACAAAAAGCTGGCAAGTTTCTGTCTCTGATGGAAAATGAGGAGTTTAACGCGGCTGTTTGCTTTCTGAGCGACATTTTCTATCATTTGAACCAACTAAACATGGAGCTGCAGGGCAGAGAGAAGACAGTAGCAGAGCTTGTTGAGGAACTTCATGCATTCCAAAGAAAGCTCTCCCTCTTCTCTGCTGATCTTTGTCCCGGGAGGATGCTTCACTTCCCCACATTGAGGAAATCTGGTCTGAAAATTACCAAGGTGATGTCAGGATTTATAGAGTCATTGAAAAGCAACTTTGCCAGTAGGTTTGATGACTTCAACATCGCCACTGAAGTTATGAGATTTGTGAAGGACCCTTTCTGTGTGAATGTGGAGTCAGACTTTGCATTGAGAGGAAAGGCGCTGGTATCATCATTGGATGAGGCGTCTTTACAACTGGAACTCATTGACATTCAGTCATCAGATGACTTGCAACAGTCATTTCAGAAGGCAGGTTTTGAAAAATTCTGGACCTGTGAAGTCAGCCAAGACAAATTTCCACACTCAAGGGATCTTGCACTTTTTCTTTTGACAATGTTTGGTTCAACATACACTTGTGAGTCGTCATTCTCACATATGAATGCAATTAAAACTCATGACCGCATGTCCCTTACTGACCAGCATCTGCAAAACTGCCTGCGCATTGCCTTGACAACCTATACACCTGACTTCACTGGTCTTGCGAGGTCAAAAAAATGCCATTTTTCCCATTAGATGGCAAATCTTTTCGTGTTGTATGTAAGTGATCAGTCAAGCAAGCAATGGGTATTGTTTTATGTTTACTGTTTGGCTCAGCTGGACTGAAATCTGGGGTGTCTGATGCAATTCCATCAAAGGAAATGTAGTGAAAAGCCCTCAGCAGAGGAACTGCTGAACACTGGCATTGTAGAGAGGCCAACTGAGGGACGGTCACAGTGATTATTCTGTCTTCAAATAGATGATGGTTATATGTTATTTGAATCATTTTGTCTTGATAAAGTATCTTGCACTTTTATTTTGTTATTATATTTGGAGGCATACTATGCACTTTTGTTTTGGATTTGTTGGTGCACTAGGAGGTTGTTTGCCTGTTTGATTAATTCAATTCTAAATGACTGATTTGGTGCTTCAGTTTGAAATACCATGCACTGCTGTGTTGCTGCAGTTCTCTTTATTTTGCACTTTGTTACTTTTGTTGTTATTTTTGGTGGAGATACATTTGATGTTGCCTGTTAATCAAATGACTGGAATCATAAATATTGAGGATAGCGACCTGTAAAGTTGTGTTGGTACAGTTATGTTCAATAAAGTGATGTTTACTGTTGGTTAATTGTTTTTCTCTAATTGCCTGTTAATATGGCCTGGATATTGCTCGCCTGGTCAGATTTTTTAATATTTAAACAAGCAATTTAAGTGTCACAATGGCAGTATGTGTCAGTGTAGCACAAAGTACATTGTTAAATACTTGCAAAATACAATACATTGATTTCTTCAATATGTTGTAATTTTTTCTTTATTTGTTACTGTAATTACTCATTTTGTCCGGCCCCTTACTTTTCATCAGTTTCATGAACTGGCCCCGATTCCAAATTAATTGAATAGCCCTGAAGTAGAGAGTGTAGATAGAGAAAAGGTGATTGAAGACAAATTTCTAGAAAAATGTAAGGATGAGTACGAGCACATTACAACTCTACAAAGCTGATTTCCTTTGAGCTCAGCGTCTCCATGGCTTTAACTGTGGCTTCAATGCTCAGCTTCACTTCATGATGGTGAACAAAATGAGTTTCACCGCTCATGACTTGCTTCCAACTGACCTCCTGTTAATGACCACCGCATGGCTAATGTGGCTAACTGCGTTAGCTCAGCTGCAGGAACTCACCAAGACTCTTCCCAAAGTAAGAAACTCCTGGCGCACAGGTCCGACAATCACCTCTGTCACTCAGCTCAACCTCTGGCTCGGTTCATTCAGGAGGAATAAGACATTACAACATGGATTGATCCTGGAATTAACTCCTTTTCTGCACCACAGGACATGCAGGGGCTCGTGCTGACGCTCTAGCTCCGTGAAGGGGGCGGGACTTACTGCCTTCTGACCAATCACATGTCTGTATTCCTTAACTTTGCTCAGAAGAGTTAAATTCAACACATATTCTCATTTTAATGACCAAATCAATGAAAACATAGAAAAACAAGAAAGTATCATTATCAAATTGATACAGATGATTAGAATGTTTTGTTTACAGGAAATCTGCAGGAGGTTTGTGTGGACAAACGTTTCATTTCACAACAACCAAGAGACACTAAAGGCTGTTTTATACTTGAAGGGTCTGCAGCTCCACATGGCTCCATATGGCCCAGTTATGTCATTCAGCAGCCACGCCCCTCCGTGAAGCCCTGTTCATGGAGCTGATGTCTCATTAAAAAATCAAACTTAGAATACCACTTAGTTTTACTATCTTTTCTCCGTGTTTCATTTTCTTTGTCACCATTTTTGACAAACAAAAACACCTCTTGTTCAATCATGTTTCCTGCATTAGAATCAGTGTTGAATCACAAATTCAATAAAGTCCTGTATTTTCTCGGTCCCTCTCCAGCAGAGCGTTTCTAAGCACTTTGTCCTGCAGAGTTCAAGTCCCTGTGGTGTCAGGAAGAATCATTTCAAGTCATTTCCAGCAGAAACTGCAGACCGAGTGAGGACCAATGTCCAACAAGTTGTTGTGTCCTGCTCTGGTCCACGTCTCACCTGTGCGTCAAGCATAAAACTGCCTTAACTCACTATTAATCTACTTGCTGCTGTTAATGTCAGACATAAAGTTTGAAGATGCTGGAGATTGAACCCAGGACATCATACATGCTGAGCATGCGCTCTACCACTGAGCTACATCCTCTGTTTTCTACTTTGTTAAGCTGAATTGATTTTTCAACTGAATCAGCTCATAAAAGATACGTAGGAAAACCGCCCACGGCTCCGCCCACTTTCAAGTCTCCGTTCTTCCGTGTTTTGTCTTAAACATTGTGGTGGAGGCAGCGCAGTGTTTTTATCTGCTCTATAAAACTACTATTAAACATGACAAACTACGTTGCTACCAGGATATTAAAGTGGAAGATGAAAACTGAGCTGGATGATCAGACGAGGCTTCATGTTGCCTCATCTTTTTTTAATTAGACCAGAGAGAACGATATAGAAAGTGGACTGAGTGGCCAGAGAGAAAATAATAATAACGTGGGAACGAGACAATAAGTCGTTACCTCAAATTAATACAGCGAGGGAACCAGATCATTTAATCTCTGGCCATGAGACTGACGAAGGGAGAGGTCTGTATGAGCTTTGCCCAACACCTGGGGGTCTAATGGTGAGACGGAGACCTGGAGAGGCCGACAAGTCACAGTGTCTTGGACCGACTGTGAAATTTGGCGGAGGATCGCTGATGATCTGGGGGTGCTTCAACAAGGCTGGAATTACATATGAATATAATATAAACAGATATTATAAAATAAATAATAATGAAGGCAGAAAGGATTGTAGTACAGGGAAAGAAAGACAGAGGGAGTTTTTTCTTTCAACAGTTGCTTATCCCTGCTCATGTGGACTTGTTGGGTTTCTCCTGTAAAAACACCAAGAAATGAATGTGTTGTATTTGATACAATATAAGTAAAGTTGAAGTGAATTAATGTTGTGAGGCACTGCTGGGATTTGAACCCAGGATCTCCTGTTTACTAGACAGGCACTTTGACCAGCTAAGCCACAGCGCCTTCTTTGGTGCATTTTTAGTGCTGCATATCCTGGTGTCAGATGTTCTGCAAACTCATCTTTATACTCAATAACAGTCTGAAAAATACGGAGAAAAAAATCACATTTGATTCTATTATCAGAATAATAAAGAGGAACTCAGCCCGTCACAGTACTAATATCAATACAAGAGAAGACTGACTCCTCACTAAAACCAAAAGCTTTGGTTCTATCTGTTGACTTGCAGTGGTGGACACACTGATTTCTAGACGATTGGAGTGAAAGATATGCAGTTCATATACCATCCTACAGGGGGAGCTGCAGCACTCTCAGCTCTCCTACTTGCCTCTGCCTTCAATCTATTGGTACCAAGTGAAGTCCACAGTTTTTATGGATGAAGGTTCTCATAATATTTGAGAAACAACCTCCTCGTGAGTATAGTGGAGAGTATCCCCGCCTGTCACGAGGGAGACGAGGGGAAAGCAGAGTCACATGATTTGTTTCCACAAGTTTCCATACTAGTGGACAAAGCTGCCATGACAGTTTCTCTAAAGCTTCAGTTCAAGAAGAAGCCCTGAGTTCACATTCCTGGAACTTGTTGAAGTGAAACTCAGAGAGCAGATGGCATCGTACAGGTGTTCCTCACCTGTTGAACTAATGCTGGATTTACAGAAGAGTGTCTTCATGACAGCTGGGGAACATCTGGATCTGATGTCACAAAGCTTCCACACTGTGACATCACTGTGATGTCATAATGTGGAAGTGTGGTAACAGACACAAGACAACAACACATAATAACATCTTCTCGTTAGTATAGTGGAGAGTTTCCCCGCCTGTCACGTGTGAGGTGGGGGTTCAATTCCCCAACAGGGAATGCAACTCTTTAGTTTACTTACTGATAACCGTCAGGTTCAGGTCAGAAATGCCCTCCCAGTCACTTCCTTCCAGGTCATGCAGCATTTTGCGACGCTGATATGTTTGTGAAAATATGAGTTGAAAAGAAACACGAAGAGCGCCCTCTGGTGAGCGGAATCACATTGCTGTGTAAAGAACGAACGTGGGCCAACGGAGACACGGCCACCGGGGTATAAACAGAAACTACAAGGCTTCAGGAGAACTGAGGACGGGAATTCCAGCTGAAAAGTAAAACTTCAAGATGGGAACTGGACTGTTTCCAGGTAAAAAAGGAATGTATATGGAAACCTAATTTGAGAACTGAGTCACTTTATTTACAAAGATACTCAAACTCAAAGTTAGGCTTCCTCTTGTCTGGTGCACATGGCTAATTTGCATATTGCAGGACCGACTCCAGCAGACTCTAACCTTCAGTTGTGGATGAAGTTCATCTGCAGATACTTCTGGACAAAAAACCCAGAAGTGGTCTGAGTGAAAGTAGTTTGGTGTCTGTTCACACTTGTCATCTAGACACGCAACTTGTGATCTGATCACCTGAAGCACAGTGGAAGCCTGCTGGGCCCAGAACCCAGAGCTCCATGGATCCAAACCTTCCTTTGCTACTGACACTTTCTATACTTTGTCTTCCAGAACTTTACGAGGGAGGCTGTGAAGTGTGACACCCTGATAGTTCTATCTGCTAACTCTGTCTGGTGATGTCATAGTGATGTCATAAAAGAATGGAAGAGATTAAAGTGACAATATTTCTTTCTTCACTTTGATCTCCAGCCTCTCTCTCTCGCTCAGCAACATTTCAGCTATACGGTACAACTCCAGGTTTTTTACATTTTACACCTCACTTGGGTTTGAGGGAATCACATTCAGAACAGGATGGAACACAGGAGCCATCTTGGATGGGTCCACTGTCCGTTACAGAGATCTGGAACCTTTTGCATGACCAATCTGATTCTAGACAGACCTGAAAGCTCAAGGAACAAATCATAATGCTAAAGTCTGAGTCAAAATTAAAGACTTGCTGAAGTGCTTCAGTTTGGTTCAATTAGTTATAAAGACACAAACTGGAAATTACAACAAGGTTTCTCTGATAAAAAAAAAAGTCCATGAGGTGAGGAGCAGAGATCAGCCAAGCCTCCAACACAAAGTCTCAGTCTCTTTTGAAATTTAACACAAAGAGATCCTGGTTGATGACCAAAGTTAAAACCATTTGTAGGAGAGGGTCAAGGTAACTCCAAGGGCTCATTTGGGAATTGATCCCAGGACCTCTGACACCCAAAGTGAGAATTATACTTCCAGACCAACGAGCCAACGTGTTAAAGAATCTAAAGGACTCAACTGATTGTCCTAAATAAGGCAGGAGATCAAGACTCCTGACAGCCTTGACAGAGCTCCTGGAATGACCACATCCTGACAAGAGTAAATGAAAACATTAGTCATGGCCGACCTTGAAGAACTGAAGCTGAAGGTTCAACTGCTATTGGAGGATTTGTAACTTTATGGTCCATTTGACCTGAAGCAGTTTTCAGGTTTGTGAGTGAGTTCTGTCAGAGCCTCTGAAGCTTGTGTGTCTCCATCAGGATTCATTTTAATGCATGGCTTACTGCCACGAGGACAAGTTCTCTTTGACATTTAAAATGGAGACGGTCTGATCTGATGTGTTAGCATTGGTGCTTCAGTGGTAGAGTTGTCTCCTGCCACACTGGAGGCCTGGGTTTGATTCCAAGTCAATGCAACTAATAATTACAATACAGCCATTTATAATAGTGGTGCCTTGCTCATGCAGTGTGAGCAATCCAGCCACAACAATCCCTTAACTCCATCAGGAAAGTGAACCCTAGTCTCCTGGTTCGAAGATAGATCCTAAAGTACTGGCAATGAAGTGTTTTTTAGATGTTTTTTGAAGAGACACCGCCATCTAGTGGCTTCAGAAAATAAAGACAGTGGTTTATGAAGCTTCATTTGGCCAGTATGGGGATTGAACCCATGACCTTGGTGTTATTAGCACCACACTCTGACCAACTGAGCTAACCGGCCCAATTTCTTTCTTCCAATATTTGTGTTGAATGTGATTGTAAATGTTTTCTATACAAGCGCAAAACAAGATGTGAAACATACAAAGAAACCATCAGTCATTCATCCAAATCTTCTGCATCATGGATCAACCAGCAGCAGAAAACTAGTCAAGACTTTGTCTTCATGGGACAGCTTCATTGTTGACAGCTTTTTAATCACATTTCAATGATTTTGCTGCATATTTGGCTTTATTTATTGGGTTTTAAGTTGCTGTGATCTTAACCAGAAGTGTTTCTATTGTCTAGTGTTTCTTACATGCAGTGGTTTTATTTCCCATTGCCCCTGAAGGCAACAGATGAACACACAACCATGTCCATACTCCACTTCTGGGTTAACTTCAGTGTTCGTTCCATAACGTAACGTAACAATCCTGAAAATATATATACTTCCAGTGGCGGCGTTCTCCTCCTATCCTGAAGTACTTTATCTTTCACTCCAGGAGTTCTGATCCAGCTGGAGCTTTATTTGCTTTTTAATTGCTCATAGTGGAGGATGAGGATTTTTACATCATTTGGACATCACTTTAATTTTAAAAAGAGCTCCTATTCTCACTTTCATAGTCACTTTAATTTAAAAAAAAAAAACCTCCTATTTTCCCTTTGATTGTCACTTTAATTTTATAAAGAACATCCCATTCTTACCCTGATGTTCACTTTAATTTAAAAAAAATAATACAATTTCCAGGTGAAGTTCGATTTAATTTGGGAAAAAAAATCCTATTTTCACCTTTTTGTTCACTTTAATATATATATATAAATAAAAAAAAAACCCTCCTATCCTCCAATTGAGACCACTGAAGAATTCAAACCCATCATCCAGGACAAAGCAACACTGTTGCTGCAACAAAATCCAGGAAGGATTGCTGCAGAAAATGAGCGACTCTGTTTATGAGTCACTTTGTGAGATTCTACAATATTAATTCATGGGACAATAGAAACACTGTGATCAGTCAGTTTCACTTTACTACAGCACAGACGTTTCAGGCAGAGCTTCCTCACTGCTCTTCCTTTACTTGATATTTTTATTGAGTTCTTTTGAGGCTCCGCCCCCCGTGTGAGGCTGTTTGTTTGTTGGAATATTAATTCCTCACTGTGACGGCAGCTTTTGTTGTCCTGGTGTTACTATGTTGTATCACAAGATCAAGGTGTCTGTTACTCAATACTACACTTATTATACAGTTCTTTACATGTGTGATCAGAGTCCTGCCCTGATCAATTCCATAGACCAATATACAGTCTCAGTGATAGGGCCACCTGGTGGATGGACAGGAAGTTCTGCAGAATGATGCAGTATTTCAACTTTGTTATCATATTGTATGATGAAAAAATATCTCAACATTGTTTTTTGACTTTATATCAAACTGCATGAAAAGAAACAACTCTAATTGTATTTTGTCATGAGTGGCCCTAAAACTCTTCTGTAGTAACAAGTAGGTCTGAGTTTCTTAAAGAAACAAACATATCCAAATATGTTTTTACAGTTTGGATGTGATATTATTAAATACTTCTGTCAATTCTTAAAAAAAAAGAATCTAATGATGACGTCATCACCAAGGTTGTGAAAAAGAACAATAACAAGCCTTTCATTACAAAGTGGATGGGAGATGCACCGGATGGAGATCAACGGAGATCAAAGCCGGAGGAGTTCTTTGATCTGAGCATCTCCATGGCAAAAGGCACTGATCTCCTTTGATCTGATAAGACATCAGCACTGGAACCATGGAGACGCTGAGATCAAAGGAAATCAGCTTTATTCAATCTTCAGCATTCACACTTGCATTTTCTTCTGGAAATACAAACCTCTAGTAATTATTATTATCATAACAGGTCTCTGATATATGGAGGAGTGAGACCATTCAAGGCTTTAAAAACAAGCAGTAGCATTTTAAAATCTCTTCTAAAACTGACAGGCAGCCTGTAATGATTCTACCAATATAAGAGCCATAATACAGCTGAGCAGGTCTGCGATGGATTTCTTTATTTCTCTGCCATGTGTAGTGAACTAGAAATCAAGCTCAACACCACAGAAGCTGTTCTGTCCTTCATCATCTGCAGCCATATGGAAAGGACATACCAGTCAGTCACTTGTGCAAATGCAGAACGCAGTTTCAGCCTGAAATGAATTCAAAACTCTCTCTGGGCATGAAGGAGGCCAGACTCTCAAAGCTCACTTTGCTCTCCATAGAGAGACGTTGTGCTTGATAAGAAGGAGGTGGCTGAAAGGTTTGTGAGGATGAAGGAGAGGAAGATGGTGCTATAAGATATGAGTCCACGTTACTGTACGCGGTTCAGAAATACCTTGGGGCCAGTTGTTCAAAGGTAATCTGATTGGATTTTGGTTATGGGATTGGATCAAATCTTGAAAATGGGTTGTTCAAAAGGGAAAGAAAGATTCTGAAATCGGATTAGATCATGTAATCCAATCTTAGTTTTAATCTGGATCGAACCTTCAGTTTGTGTTGTTCAAAACATTTCAGTAGGATCTGGATAACTTTGATCCCCAAAAACAGGATTATTCTGGTCCCAACAGGGGGCAGGATTTCAATATGGATTTCAGGAAGAAAATGTAGCAAAACTTTAAAATTGGTCAAAAATCAATTTGTATATATACTTCTATTTATATTTTGCACTTGATTTGTTCATCTGTTGTAGTGATTAAGTAGATAAAGAAGACATAAGCTACCATTTGAGCCTTTCAGTATATCCATTTTCTTCCGCTTCTCCCTTTCCGGGTCGTGGGAATTACATAGCACCGATTAAGAGCCCATGGGAAGGTGGCACCCAGCAAGGGGCATGAACCCACTACCTTGAGATGGGGAGGCTCATGCTCTACCAACTGAGCAAGCCGGGGCCTTTGGAACAGTATTTCCCGGAATATTCCCAAATTCTTGCAATGGAAACCCGAACCATAACGGACTATACCAGTCCATTCCTGTACTTTTTGTGCGGAGGAAACACATCTTAAGTGACCTGAGAGGGAGTGATTGGGAAGAACGTCTGGCCTGAAGGTTCTCAGGAACAACACACAGAAAACCTTACACTGCCCTTTGAGGAATTGAACCCTGGTCTCCTCAAAAGACAATAAAGTGGGTTAATCCTGATGTAAAACTGCACTGAAGCATGTTGTTGTGGCCGAGAGGTTAAGGCGATGGACTTGAAATCCATTGGGGTCTCCCTGCGTAGGTTCGAATCCTGCCAACAACGCTGCTCAATACTTTGAGAAGGTTAAAGAAAAACTCTTCTTGTGTATTATTTTGTACAGTAAAACCTCTGATGTAGAGACTCCCTGAAATCCAAGGACAAGAGTCCCCTGAAGACAGGTTCTCCTCTTCAGAGGGTCTCGTCATGAGGACCAGTTGTAGGACCAGAATGGACCAACCACCAAATACCTGATGGTGGCTGATAATGATCCTACAATTGCAGAGTCACTTAACATACCGAGCAGAACATAGTTCAGCCCCAGATGCATAGAAGCGCAGAGCAATGAGAACCTGTTCTTCCACAGACTGTGACTCGTTTGGGTTCTGCGTTGAAGTTTTGGCCTGACAAGATCTGCAATGTACTTAATATCAGCATTCCCCAAGGGGAAGCGAGCGTACAGTTCTTCAGTGGTGTATTGCTCCAGTGGTTTTGCACACTTAACATACACCCTTTGACGGTGTCCTTTTCCACCAAAATGGTGGTGGCGATGGACAAGACCTGCCATGTGAGTGTCTCTCTGTAAGTCCTCTGAGAAAGGCTTAATATAAGATGGCTGTCAAAAAGCAGACCACTCATCAGCTGACATCTTTTGGCTTGTGATCAATTAAGTCAATCGTGTCCAAGGCCTATTGTGAGGTGGACACTGTTTTGCTCACTGTTCCCACAGGACTGGAGATTTTTGTTGGGATTCACTCCCAAATGATGAGGCTTAAGTTTCTTTTCCCCATTTATTTTTCAGGTGAAAAACCTGGAACACACAGTGTAAATATTCATTCATTCATTCAATATTCATTTTTAAATAAAGTAGAACAATATCAAACAGTAAATGTTCAGTTATATATTAAATAAGTACATTTCTATTATATATATCTATATATACATATACAGTACATACACAGATACAGATATATATATACTCATACACATATGATATTTCATTGATATACTTCACAATAAATAGGTAAATATTATTTCCATATTTTTTAATTACTGTACATGATACAAATAAATACAATACAAATCGTATAAATAATACTTCATGTATTTTTAAATTCAATAATCTAACCAACAATCATGACTTCCTTTTCATTTAGGTTGAGATATCAATTGATTTCATTTGTACATTTATTTTCATTGCACGTTTAATTTAATAATAACACTTTACCGGTTAACGTAAACACAAATTTAGCCAACTGAGGGCAAACTACAACGTGAACAGCTGTATTTAAAAGGTCCCACATTTCCGGACGCAATTAAACGCACCTCATAGTCCAAATTCAGCGTAAAAGTGAAAGTAAACAATCGCCTCTTACCGGCAGTCATCTTCAGTTTTATTTGAGTGGGTACCCGTTTCTGCACGTCCATCGGCCACGCTGAAGCACTTCAGCGCTTCCTCAGCTCACTTCTTCGGCTCTGGCTTTCACACACGCCACAGCTGATGACGTTGAAGAGAAGCTGAAACACTTCCTCCTCTCTGATTAAAACAGCTGGAGCACCGCTGCTGCTTCCGTGAGGGGAGGGCTGCGTGGCTGTGTAGCACTCTTCCTTGTTCACCACAACACATACTATGCTCACTGCAGACCAGGTGGAATCATGGACTCAAAATGACCTGATTTCACTCTAGCAGAAACCCATGCACTGCTGGAGGGTGTAAAGTGCCATTATGCCTCAATAGTAGGAAGTTCTGTTGTGGCTGGAATGTTGAGGAACAAAAGGAAGAAAGACATTTGGGTTGAATTCACCCAGAATGTGAATGCAATGGGGTCTGGCCAGAAGAGGATCTTGGAGCAGGTGAACTTTAGATGGAAGAATCTGAGGGCCAGAGCCACAAAGGACCTTGCTGAAACAAAAAACACCCAAACGGGCAACAAATCCTTTCAGAAAGGTGAATACACAGATGTGGTTCTGGACGTTATTGGAGGTGAGAAGCACAGATACTCCTGGCAGAGGAACAAATCAAGCTGGCCAAACTGCAGCAAACCAGGGCAAAACTTCACATCTGCCTCCTAAAAGCAAGGCTTGATTTTCAAGATTGCTTTTAGGTCCCACTCGTCTGGTCTGTCCTACTCGGATGAAGAACCCTGAACATTCTTTATTCTGTTAACTATTGGACATTTAGCCTTTTTTTAAATTTTTTTTTTATTTAAGACTTTTTCAAAATATCCACAAAGTATTTCTTTATGTACACTTGTTATTTGTTGTGGCTCAGATGCGTGGTCATAAAAGAAATCATAAATAGAAGTGGATGTTTATGTTTATGTTATTTTTGTGTTTTGTCTCAAAATAAAAAACACTTAAAGTTTCCCCATGTTGGCTCTTCTACCTGTTGTTCTTTACATTGCTGGTAGCCCACATTGTGATATGTTGTCCCATTTAGAGCACTGGTAATCTGGATTTGGTCATCTTGAAAACTGTGTATCTAGATCAGGGTAATCCAATCCAATGTGGCTTTGAAAAACCGACATAAAAGTAAGACGGATTACCTGATCCTGGAAAGCAACAAATTAGATTTTCAAATCCGGATCATTTTGATCCAGATCACATTTTTTTGAACAACTGGCCCCTGGTGTTCTATAAATGCAGCTTACAATTACATTCTTTTTTTTTCGTACAGAGTTCAACTGTGTTGCATTCAAACACATCTTTCATTGCTCTTGTCATTTTCTCCACCACTTTATATTTCAGGTCTACACCCACATCTATAGCTCCCCCTCCACCTGCCTTCCCTTCTCTGTTTAAGGAGTTGAACTCGTATCCATCAGGTCAAATCAGCTCCCTTCTCAGTGCTGATCAATGTTTCAGAGATGGTGACAATACTGAATGGTTGTTTGAACTGACCTACATACTGTTTGATTTGGCTGAAGTTTGAATAGAAGCTCCAACTATTGAAGGTAGAATTGAAAGTTTATTGTCCCTTTGAATTGTCCTGTTGAATTCATCCTGAGAGTAATAGCAGCAGTTGTCAGTGATGTTGTAGTGGAAGTTATTGTCCGGGTCGACATCATCCTCCATGTCCTGATGTTTGTATTCAGTGTAATTGAATGTTTTTAATTCTGGAGGTTCAGTGTTTACAGTCATAGTAGCTGATGATGCCTTGTTTCTGGAGTTGTGTTTCATGTGGTTACTTCATGTAGTTTAACCTTATTCCAGTACTCAGCCTAATCTCTCCAGCTCCTCCATGTTGTGGATAGGCCTGTTGTGATAATCAATAAATCAATTAATTGCACAATAATTAAAAATGAGCTGGATAAGTTTGCCAGGCTGGATAATGTTTCATTTACCAAAGACGTCACTGTGAGCGGCGCTCATTCTGGTGTTAGTGAACGGCGCTCTCACAGCTTAATGTTGTTTTAGAGAATTGCCAGATTTCTGAGCCTTCCAGTGGAAAACCCGGGTAAGGCTCACTGTAAACGGGCAGAATATGATTCCCAAAAACTTAAACTGATATACGTTCTCAATATTAACTTCATCAATGGATATTATGGCTTCACCTTTTAGCAACAAAACAATCAATATACTCACTTCTCCAGTTAAAACACTCGTGGACAAAGTTTAGAAGTGGCACTTCAAAAATAGTTGAATTCTGGTTGTAAAGGTTCCTGGACTGGTGTCTCCTGAGGTTAACTGATGAGTGAAGATTCAACTGGTTCTGTAAACTCTGTTGGGTGATTCTTCAAAGCTCAGTGTGACATCACAAAGCGCCTTTACCAACTTCAAGGCTCGGTGTGGTCACACGGGATCAAATGAGTTAAGCCCCGCCCCCTTGGGCCTGCTGCCATGACTACCATCAACCGTAGCAACTAATTTGTAGACCTGTGACTGTTTAAGCAAAACTTTAACACCTATTTTATCTTCAATATTTATCAAATAAATAACAATCCAATGATGGATGAACAAAAGTATACCTCTCCAGTCTGAAGTCTCACTGTCACTTGGAATTGTATTTTTGCCATCAACCAGCTCAACCATCACCTCCAGTTTTATAAATTCTGCTATTTTGCTCACAATAAATGACTTTACATCTGATTTAATCTCAAACTGCTCAGGCCTGAAAGTCAACAAGTGCTAAATCAGCACCGTGTAGTACAGAAGATCAGTTTGTGAACTGTAGTCGTCTGTTTCTGTAAATATACATTTTGCTGATTGATTGTGTGGCACTGATGTGAAAACTCAGTGAGTGAGGATGGTGCTACGTAAATCGCCCCCCAAAAAAACACACATCAGCCACATATCATGGACTTTATAGGTCAAAGTAGTGACGAGAAGAAAAGAAGATTCCCATGTGGCGTTATCATGAACTCTAATGTTCTTGTGCCATTTGCATTTCAGATTGTTTGTGTGATAATTATTTCTCCTACTTTTAATGTTGGATGAATTATTGCTAAAATCAATAATTAGGGGCTGGTGTATAGGAATCAGGGTTTGGGGAGCACAGTGTGAATGCGTGTGTGTTTGCTGGCCCGTGTGGCATGAAGGAGTATTGTTGTGTTGGAGTAGATGGGGGCTTGTGTGAGCGCGCTTGGGGGCGGATAGGAGGCTTGAAAGGTGCACTCACCTCGGGGTGTGGTAAGGAGAGAGACAGTTAGGGTAGCCTCAATTTTTCTGGAGCGCTTTGTCTTATTTTTTGGTTTTATTTTATTTTATCCAGTAGTCATTCTGACAATATTCCCGCTCTCGGTCCATGTCCTTTCGTCCGCTGTGGAAGCAGTTTGTGCGCGACAATAAATCCATATCGACACGCATCCTGGATCCAGCGTCTCTGTAAAGGCTAAAAGCGCGTCATTCAATCTACAGGACCCAAAACTAATCTCTGGCGGCTAGTACAGGAATCAGCTGAGAAAGAAGCCGCTACACCCCCTACGTAAATAGCCTGGGATTACTGCAAAAAGTGTCCAAATTAAGCATCACCAACAAATATTCAAGCCGACTAAAAAAGTTGCCAAAATGACTCTTCCACACTTTGTGTTTTGTAAAAGGCCTTAAATAGGCGCGGCTCAATGTCCGACTGGGACTTGTGGTGACTGTGCATCCAGTGCGCCCTTTAGCTCAGACCCATTGTGGTATCGCTTCTCGGCCTTTTGGCTAAGACAGCGGTTCCCTCCTTTGGGTGGTGAAGTCGTTTACCTGTTGTGGTATTGATTTCATACTCGTGTAGGAGGACATTTTGTTTTTTTCAGGAATATTGTTTCTCTTTTGCATTTTATTTGTAGTTGAGTGATTGTCCTGAAAAAAACTGTTGTTGTGCAGACTGAGGGGAGCTGTTCTAATAGCTTTCTCTCTGTCTGCTTGACCTTTTATTGCTAACTTTTAAAGTTTATTTATAATTTTAACTATTTATTGTATTCTTAATTGTTTTTTTACCTTTTTAAGCTGGTGGTGCCTCCAAAATGTCGGCCAGTCATGCCGGCATTAGGAGGCACCACAGTGTGCGTTTTACCTTTTTAGAAAAAGAAGGGAAATTGGTATGTATGTCACGCCTTGATTTTTCCAGGAAGCTCGTGCAAGGTGTGCTCAACTTTTCCCCAACAGACCTGAACTGTGTCCTGACCCTGCCCTTCAACAAGGGATTTGATGTAAGTTTTTGCTCTGCAGCACTCCTGCGACAGTTCTGGTCCCGTTTTGAAAATGTAAAACCCCAGTTTGCTGTGTTCAATGTGGAGAAGCTTTCTGACAACACGCTTAAAACCGTTATTGTCAGAATGTTCAATGAAACAGTGAATGCAGAAGACATCTGTGCATGGCTGGGTAGATACTGCACTGTTAAAGGCCAGGCTACCAAGGTGAGGGATGAGGACGGCATCTGGAATTGCGCTTAGAGGGTCCCCATTCAACAATGGCAGGACCCCCAGGGCTTCCAGGGCCTGAAACACCTCCCACCCATGGTAGTCCTGGGTGAAAACAGGGGCTATATTCATTACCAGGGCCAGCCCAAGCTCTGCCGTAAGTGTGGTCAGCACGGCCACCTGGCTGAAGCCTGTGAGCTGGTCGTTTGCAGGAAGTGCCGAGAAATTGGTCACACCTTTGAGGAGTGTACCAATGGCAGATGGTGAAACCTCTGTGGAGAGACCAACCACCTCTTCAGAGATTGCCCCAAATCCTTTGCCAACAAGTTGAAGACAGTAAAACAGACAGAAAAGGAAGGAAGTGACGGACACGAGGAACAGGTGAAAGAGATAATTGAAGAGACGGGTATTGTGAACCCTGATCCCCCACCAACCACTGTGGTTGGAGGGGAAGGATCAGTTGAGGCAGAAGGGGAGGGGCCTGCAAAGACCTCCTCAGGTGAATCCACCGGAGATGAGAGCAGGCAGGCAGCAGGTGGAGCTGTTTCCAGTGGTGAGGAAAGCCAGGGATCCAGCAATGATGCCTCCCTCCCCAATGCCCAACTCCCCAAGAGACCGGCATCAGAATTGTCCTCTGAGTCTCCCCAGGGCTCAGAGAAGAGGGGAAGAGTTGAGGTGTACTCAGACAGTTCGTCTGTGGAGGAACCCAGAGTCTTCCCCTCCAATTCACCCAATGAGGTTTCTTTTCTTTCAATTGCTCTGCAATCAACCCCAAAAGGCTCAAAAATGGATTGCAGGTTGCAGGAGAGACCAACTCCCAGAGCCCGAACGGGGAACAGAGCTCAAACCCTTCACACCTCACCTATGGAAGTGAAGGAAGAGCTCAGTTCACAAGTGATAACTTAGTCACTGTTTTTAACTGATTTTATAGTTCAAAATTTGTAAATGTCCTACCTGTTTAACCATACTCATGACCCTCACCTTCTCTACCATCAATGTGAGAAGTGTGAAGTCGAGAGTTAGAGCCCAGAGTGCTTTATCCTTTTTAAGTTCATTTAAGTCGGATGTGTTTTTATTACAAGAGTGTGCTATACCGTTTTTAAATTCTTACAAACAGTGGGAGGAGGTGTGGCCACTCCCGTCAGTATGGAGTGGCTCCAGCAGTAGTAAAAATGATGGAGTGGCCATTTTAATAAATAACCCCCGGATCTTGGTGAAGGGCAGCACTGTGGTGAGAGACGGTAGGGCACTTTTAATACATTTGACTTTTATGGACCAGGATTTTAAGCTCTTGAATATTTATCGTTTTAATGACGAAAATGATAGGTATGACCTTTTAAAGGAACAGCACATGGCTGTTGCCACGGACCCCTCCAGGAACCCAAAGACGACAGCAATGGCTCGTTTCTGGATGGGGTCCTACCTTCGAAGGATTAAGATTTTACCCATTGATCTTAAAATACCAGTTTCTTTCAACCTGCCATCGGCCTATGATTTTATCAAGACATTTTTTAAACAGTTTAACCTGGAACAGGAGGAGTTGCAGATTTTAACTAACCACAAATGTCTCATTTCTGTTGTGCAGGAACGGGAACCAGTGAGTCCAGTGCGCGGGCTTGCACTCGGTGAGCCCTCCACAGTTTGGCGCAACGTGAACCATCCTGTCCTCCCAAACAGACTCCGGGACCTGTCATGGCTGGTGGCTCACGAGGTTCTCCCAGTCAGGGCCGTCATGCACTCCCGAGGAATGGCAGCGCACTCAACTTGCCCCCGGCCTGGTTGTGGCGCTCCTGAGTCGGTGAGGCACCTCCTCTGGGAGTGCAGCGCTGCCGTAGACCAGTGGGCAACGGCCGGCTCCTTGCAATTCCCGTACTTACCAGCAGGGGGGGGTCCTTATAGCACAGCTGGTGCTATACGGGGTGAGCCACGAGTTCATGACAAAGAAGGACTTTGAAAAGATGTGGCTCACCCTGGCCGCCATCAAAGACGCCACCTGGACCTCCAGAAACCTGCTGGTGAGAAGGCATAGGCAGATCCCCCCGTGGCTGTGATCCAGATGGCCGCAGCGACGGTCCGCGAGGTGGAAGCTGCAGGCGGCAGGCCGAGGACACAGCCACAAAGAAGAATCGCCTCCCTGCCCATTCGGACGAAGGAGCCGGAGCCTCACGAGAAAAGGTCAAGGCAGCGGCGGCCTGGCTCTCCGGGTGTGGACGGAGGGAAGGAGCACGAGGGAGAGGACCTCCTCTGAGCACCATGGCAGAACCCCGAGAGACCAAATGTTTGAGAGAACAGGATGAGTTCCCCTTGATAGGGACTCACTGCTCTCCTGCACAACAGAATAGACCTTTTAAACTGAATGCACTCCTATTTATTGACTTTTACAACGATAGACACTTTTTATTTCCTCATGTTTCTCATTTTACTCAACAGGTCCTGCTTTATTTGTAAATCTCTATTTATTTAAAGTACTGTATTTATGATATTTTAAAACAGAAGCTTGTACCTTGTTTGCTTTTATGTTTTAAATGAGTGAAAACATCTGTGGAAGAAATGGAAGAAAATGACCTGTAAAATGTGTCAATAAAATCTTGTAAAAAAAAAAAAAAAAAAAAATCTGTTCTTATCAGTTTAATATCTGATATGTCCCCTATCTGGGGACTGTATATTAAATTGATTTTTGGAACAGGGAGATGGAATAGGAGCTTGCTCTGTCCACTCCACGCATCAGCCTGGTATTGCAGTTCATCTGGGAATGGTGCACCCTCCTCTCCTGTTGAATGAAAACTAAATAGTTCTTTCTTGAAGTTAAGTAAAGAAAGCAACTTTCAAAAGAAGTGTAGAACAAAGATCCTGTCTGTGTCAGCAGGGGTGTGAGCCTGTCACTGTTGCCAACTTGGTGACTTTGTCACTAAATCTGGTGACTTTTCAGGTCCTGTTGGCAACTTTTATTGTGAAAAGCGACTAGCGAGAATTCTAGCGACTTTCTAGTGTGTTTGGCGACTCTGAGGTGAAAGCAGGTCTGGTTCTGCAGTCACTGTGGTCAACGAGCAGCGGGTCCTGCTGTGAGCCCCTCCCCCGTCCTGAAGCATTGACAGACCTGCGGTCAGTCTGACAGTCCCTCCCTCCCTCCTGCAGTCAGACCAGAGGAGACCCTCACCACACTGCGTCCACGCTGAGAAGGAACCGCGCATGCGCAAGGCCGCCGCTGCTTTACTGAGCGGCAAGTAAATATAAATATTGTTTCAATCACACTGAGGCCTGTGGCCTGTACTAGGAACCCTGATCAACATATCCAGGATCTCTCTGTTTCCTGGGTTGACTGATCCTGATCACCGTTACTACCAAGCAGGTTATCAACTCTCTGGTTCAACCCAGACCTACGTGTGCTTGTTCACATGAAAGGGGCGGAGTTTGCAGCATCTGACCAATCACACACAGAGAAACTCTGCAGAGCAGTTTACAGATTACTGAAGGAGCAGTTAATCTCTGAGATTATGAAGAATTAAAACACATCCAGCAGCTAAAAGCAACACTGCTGCTGCAGCCAAAGCCAGAACATTCCTGACTTGTTAATGCTGACTTGGTGAGATTATACCAGATTAATTCATCAGACAATATAAACAGACAGCACTGTGATCACTCAGTTTCACTTTATTCCAGCAGAAACGTGTCAGGCTGAACTTCCTCACTGATCTTCTTTTAGTTTAGATTTTCCATCCAGTTGTTTTGAGGCTGAGTTTCTCTTGTGTTTTATGTTGGAATATTAATTCATCACCGTGACGACAGGAGTAGTTCTGGTTCCATAAATTCATGTTTCTGCAGTTTTGTCAGGTGTGATCATTAAGCTCATTATTCCAGATCAACCCTCGTGGAGATAAACAGACTTGGAACAAGTCAAGAACAAAAACATCCTTCAAAGCCTCAGAGACCAGGATTTATTTTATTATGTCAAAAAGATTTCTAAATTCATTTCTCATCTCCGCTCTGCTGCAGCTCAGTGCTGAACCTGCCCACCAATCACTATCATTTAAGAATGGACGGGGCATTTTCCAAGAGATCTGATTGGTCAGGAGGCGGAGCTTTGACCTCTTGCCTAGAACATAACCTGCTCCGGAGCAGGTTAGAATTTCAGGGTACTCGCTTTCTGAACCCATCAGAACAAGAAGAAAATTCCACATAGTTCGGCCAGGGCAGTTGGCACAGCCCAAACAAATTCCTTCCTCATTTTGTTCGGCAGGACCTGCACTGCTGAACCTTCATCTTGTTCTTATGGAGGATGAAGAGGCCTTTAGTGTTGTGACGTCTCCATCCCTCATTAGCAGTTAATTCCACTAGTCAAACTAGGATGTTTTTATGTTACTAGTAGTACTCATAAGCATCGAATTAGCTACTGGTAGTACGAGTGCGTCTTTTTAGTCCATGAATTTCCCTGGACTAAGCCACTTCACCTCAGTGTGTAGCAACAACAACAGCAACTTTTATCTTAGTGAGGAGGCCAGGTCGACCCCGTTGCCATGTATGACGCAGTCTGCTGAAAGCTGATTGGTTGTTAGAGAAAGGAAGAAAGAAAAAGGCCTCTGTGCTCCTCCTAATGAATGGAGAGTAAAATTAACCCATCAAATATCTTGGGCTCTATTAAAAATGTGTAATCATGAAAATTATTTAGGTCTATTTTATGAAACTCAGACAAATTAATTGAATTTGTACACAGCTTAAGAATGATAGAACTTTCCTGGTTCACATGCCGATTATTACATTGATTTGATTGTTGTTCTCTTATTTTTACCACTTAATGTATTTGATATTAATGGTGGAGGCGACGCAGCGTCACCACTTCCTGTGATTTACCACCAATGTGGGGCTGTGAAAGAACCGTGACGGTCAGACTGACACTCTGCTGACGGAGGACTGGGACAAACCCCCGTCATCACCGCTGCACTGCTGCAGCCTACTTGTAGTGACGTAGCACAATGTTGTGATCACCTTCATCTGGGGCGTTACTGCGTTGCTTTGCTGTGGGAGAAATCAGCTTTCTCAGTTCTGCAGTGATACTTTGTGCAGATTTCATTTACCCTGCATATATTGAGTTTGTTCATAACAAGTCATTTATATTTGCCTACAATCTTTGTCCTGCATTTTATTATGGTCACAATCAACTGATAAAAGAATAAAAAGTCCCCAAATCTTTCAAATATCATGAGAAAAGCTTTATTTTTATTTTCATTCAAATTTGCATTTTGATGATGATTCACTTCATAAATAATGAGACATTGTTCTCCCCCACATTAAAGTAGATGAGCTGCTTATCTTAGTAAAAAGTATCAGTATCTACAATACTGGCCGTGTACTTCAAATACTCCTTTTCCCTCCTCCTACTCCTCATGTCTCCAAAGCTGCTTCATACTGACGCCTACTGGATTTAGGGGGAACTGCAGGTCAGAATTTCTATTGCATCCATCCATTTTCCAATAAGTTGCAATAAAAGAAACTACAACTTCTTTCAACCAACTTCACAGAGTAACTATTTAAAGTGTAACTGTTTTACTGTGGAACATTATTCTTTGCTGTCAGTTTTTTAATGTGTAACTATATTCAACATTGTTAAAAATACATTTTGCTTCTCTGTATAAAATAAGTTTAACTTTCAAACTTCCATTACAACCCATAAGCCAGTCATTCTTAAAGTGTGGTATGAGTACCACTAGCTCCCTCTAGTGGTATGCCAAAGGATCACTGACATCAACAGTTATTCACGGTAGCAGGCAAGAATTGATGGCACGAGGTGGAGGTTTTTAACCCTTTAGGCCCTAAAGCTCATTTTGACTGTTTTCACTGCTGTTGCTTTTCCTTCATATCTCACTATATAAAGTGTTTTTCTTGAAAATTTGGTACCGGTGCATGAACTAATCAGTTGCGGGGTGACAGGCTGTTCCAGTCGGCTGATGGTGGGCATCTCCGCCTGTACAGCTCCGGACAACGTTTCTGAACATGAATTTCCAAGAGTTCCTCCCCTGTACCATGAATAACGACATATACAATCGAGTTCTTATAAAAGATAAAGTTTTTCTGTGAAAACAGTTATTCAGCGGTGCTTTCTGTGGACTGACCCCGACAAAGGGACCTCATTTCTGGCTTCGCGTCACGGCAACTCACGGTAGAGCGTTTATACCCTAACTTAGTGTGTACTGCACCTGAAAACACGGGATTTAGCAGCTCTGTGAGAAAAGGCCTATCGAAGCTGATTCTAGTGAAAAACATGAAGTATTTTGTGTGTAAAATGACTTTTCACGTCGAGTCCCGGAGGTTAGCGGGTCGCTAAGCGTAGCATTACGGGCGATCGTGACACGAAGTTCCGCCGCTGCCGTCACGTAACGCCGCCGTCACGCTGCCCGCTGATTACTAATATGGATGAATTGGACGGTGAAAGAGGAGTTACTTCGATCGCTTCTAAAGCCGTTATCTACTTCATAATATTTATCGTCTGAAATACTCAGTCCGTGAATAAAACATCATTTCCTGAAATGACAGCCATGTTTCATTTTGATTGGCTCAAGCGGGACATGTGACACGAGAAGGGAGGGGGGGATCCCAGATCTATAGTAGAATGATAGAGAGACATTCGCTAGAATCCATTGACCATCTTTTTATCAGTTTTATTCTTAATCTTATTGTTCTTCCTCTGTGTGTGTGTGTGTGTGTGTGTGTGTGTGTGTGTGTGTGTGTGTGTGTGTGTGTGTGTGTTTCAGAAAGCAGCCTGTTTTGATTATTTTTTAATCAAGTACAGTACATTGTTTACTTAACATTTAAGTACAGTACAGTTTTATTTAATCTTTAAGAACTGTTTTTTGTTCGTTTGTTTTTCATTTATTTAAGTACTTATGAGTAAGTATTTAATTTTTCTGTGCAATATATTTTAATTGAATCATCATTATTTAAGTACAGTCTTTTATTTTCCTATATTGCTGTGTAAAATGTTACAATGGCTGACAATATTAAATATACTTCTTTAGGAGTAAAACCTCTGCCTTGTTATTGATGAATGCTGAGGCTTACTAGGCTACTGTATAGTGTTGGTCAGTATGGTGGTACTTGGAGAGCCGAGTATTTTCTGGGTGGTACTTGATGTAAAAAGTTTGAGAACCACTGCTCTAGTACATCGTTTATCACTGTATGGTGTGAAAACTAGAGGCTCACACACATAGACATATACACTAGACGCCTCACCAACTGGCAGGAACATACGTCAGTGCGTCCGCCATCTTGGGAGGGGCATTTGTCAGGACTTCAGCAACAATACCGCATCACTGTTCTGGTTTTGGTTGTACAAACAGACAAAATAAGGACAATGGACTGCGTGGGATTACCTTCCACAGGTAGGAAAAACATATTTATTGTTGTTGTCGTTGTGTTTAGCTCATAACATTAACTTGGGACATAGATGAGGTGGAGCCGTGGGAAATGCTCTCTATTCCCTGGCTTAAGCTCGCCCTCAAACAACAACAACAATATCAACGTCTATTGGGTTCATCTAACGGAGGCTATTTTAGTTGCAGTGTGTAGAATATTATATTTCAAAAGAAATGAGTTGCTCAGAACCAGTCAGTGTCCTGTTCCCCGCCTGTTCCAGCAGGAGAACCTCAGCCTGATCCCAGTAGGAAGTACTGTCTGGCTGTGCTCAAACACGAGAGATTTGTACAATTCAGAAACTTTTCTATATAGAAATCTTAAAATATGAGTTACTTCCAGATTAAAGTCATTGAAAGAACTTAACGGTTTGATCTCATTTAAAATGGTCTTTTTGCACAACTTGCTGTTTCTTAACAAGCTTAACAGCCTCATCTAACGTCTCAACACTCAACAGTGTGCTTTAAGGAACGTGAAGTTTAAATGTCACTCAAGTCAAAATATTCCACATCACATACATTTTTTTGTTGTTGTTGGTTGTTGTTAGAATAAATAGTTTGAGACGAGGAAATCATTACATGTTTCCACTGAAGAGTTTTACTTTCATGATATGTACTTCAGTACGTGTTGCAGGTAAACAAACAGTAGTTTTTCCTCCGTAGTGTAAAAAGAGTGAAAAATGAAATCACAACTCATTAATGTTAAATAAAAACAGTGAAGAACAAAAGCCATTGGATTCATGTCAACATTTTACTTCCATTTCTTCAAAGTTCACATCTGCTCATACAAGATTTTTAACCTCACATTTTTCAAACCACAGAAAGCAGCATTGTTAGAACTACTAATGAAATGTGCTTCTTTAACATTCATTATCAAGCAGGGACCTTTTGTCAGCCTCTGTGCAGTTCAACACAAATGGAAACCAAACTGATTGAAATCTTCTCATTTTGGTGACAAACCAGAAACTAAATGATTTCCTGAAGCGTCTCAACAGGGTTTAAATCAGCAATGTTGACTTCAAACTGGAGGAGACCTTGTGATTCTGGGCTCAAGCTGGACTTCCTGAACCACATCTGTTGGAGCTCCATTCCCATCTCCACCTGTCCACATGTCCAAGTGTCCTTGAGCAAGACACTGAACCCCAAACTGCTCCCAGTGGATGGACTGAGTGCCTGGCATGGTCGCCGCCTCCATTGGTGTGTGAATGAATGGGTGAATGTGATTAACAGTGTAAAGCACTTTGGGGACTGCTAAAGGCCTCTGCATCCTCCCATAAGAAGAAGAAGAAAAGTTCAGCGCTGACGTCAGCCAGCTGCTGGAAAAAATGCTTGTTCAGCAGGAGAGTTCATACTCTCACCCCCTCACAGCTGACACTTCTGTAAAACCTTTTAACTTTTCAACTGCAGCTTATTTCTCACTTCAAGCGTTTTCAGAAATACATTTCTCTGAAGTGTTTCAGTAAGAAAAGAGAAAGTTTGTGTCCAGGACATGATGTTGGTCTGGTTTTAACTGCAGGAACTGACAGTCCTGACGGTTGGTACTGCTGAACAAAAAGTCTCTGGCCAGAGGGAGCTGGCTGAAGAACATGACATCATTTAGTACGGCAAGACTCTGGAGTGCCCAACTTTCTTCTTGTTCTTATGGAGGATGAATCGGCTTTTATACGCTGGAAAAACACTATATAAGTGAAATCCATCCACACATCTCACATAGAGTCTTTCATGATTTCATCTCTTTATGGTTTTTCATGTGTCGCCGCAAATTACTACGATGACAGAAACTCCACCCACAGGTTTCACAAGAATACGGCTTCTCACCTGTGTGAGTTCTCTTGTGTATCTTCAAATGACTCCCTTGACTGAAACTTTTCCCACATGTTTCACAAGAATACGGCTTCTCACCTGTGTGAGTTCTCTTGTGTATCTTCAAATGACTCCCTTGACTGAAACTTTTCCCACATGTTTCACAAGAATACGGCTTCTCACCTGTGTGAATTCTCTTGTGTCTCTTCAAATCATTTGATCCTCTGAAACTTTTCCCACATGTTTCACAAGAATACGGCTTCTCACCTGTGTGAGTTCTCTTGTGTATCTTCAAATCATTTGATCCTCTGAAACCTTTCCCACATGTTTCACAAGAAAATGTTTTCTCACCTGAGTGAGTTTTTTTGTGTCTCATCAAATTACCCTGTTGAATGAAGCGTTTACCACATGTTTCACAAGAATACGGCTTCTCACCTGTGTGAATTCTCTTGTGTATCTTCAAATAATTTGATCCTCTGAAACTTTTCCCACATGTTTCACAAGAATACGGCTTCTCACTTGTGTGAGTTCTCTTGTGTATCTTCAAATCATTTGATCCTCTGAAACTTTTCCCACATGTTTCACAAGAATACGGCTTCTCACCTGTGTGAGTTCTCTTGTGAGTCATTAAATCTCTCTGTTGAGCGAAACGTTTTTCACATATTTCACAAGAAAATGGCTTCTCACCTGTGTGAATTCTCTTATGCACCAACAAACCATCCTGTCCGGTGGAACTTTTAACAAAGATTTCACCACTTTTCTTCTTATCATTGAAAGTTGTTAAATTCTGACGTAATTGAGGTTTTTTCTGGACCATATTTCCACATGTTTCCTCACAAAGAAGCTTTTCACATTCAGCCTGCTTCTCTGACACTGGGAACTTGTCCATACAATCACTCTGAAACATGCTTCTTCTTTTCATCTCTGCATTTCTACTTGATTCTGAGTCAACATGTTTGTTCACATCGTGGACTTCAGAGTCATGAGAGAGGAACTGCTCAGTGTCTGGTACTTCTTCTGGTTCACTCAGGGAACTTTGTTCCTCAATTGAAGGAACCCTAAAGGAATCACCTTCAAACTTCAGTAGAAGCCGCTCTCCCTCCTGGCTGGTACCGAGTTCCTGGTGCTCCTCAATCTGTGGAGGTTCTGGTTCTTCTGGCTCCCCTTTGATCCATTGAGGTTCTGGTTCTACTGGTTCCTCTTTGATCTGTGGAGGTCCTGGTTCTTCTGGTTCCACTTTGATCTGTGGAGGTTCTGGTTCTTCTGGTTCCTCTTTGATTTGTGGAGATTCTGGTTCTTCTGGTTCCTCTTTGCTCTGTGAAGGTTCTGGTTCTTCCTGCTCCAGACTGGAGTTTGTTCCCGGTTTAAAGAGCTGCTCCTCCCTACAGCCACGGTGCAGTTGGAGCTCTGGAGAGACAAAAAAGTACAAAATAAAAGTTACATTACTTCTACAGTTCCCACTTTAAAATGACTCAGATGAGTAATTTGATTACAATAAAATCACCTGAGGCAATTATGGCATTAAAGGCAGATCTCATAAATCACGACTGGCAGGACCTTTTTGTATAAGATACTAATTGTGAGAGAAATCTTGTTTTGTCTCATAAATAATGATGTGTAATTTTGCAGTCTGTGTTCTAGGATAACCTGTGTCAGCACTTTTGGAACCCCTGTGCTACTTTTGCTGACCTTCAATGCAGACTCAAAACAATTCAGCCTTTAAGAAGGAGCTGTCTGACTTCAGAGTAAGAAGAACTCTTGGACAATCATGTAAAGGTTCTACTGTGACTTTGTCTCTTCTTGCAAGAATAATGTAATAAATTTCTCTTATAGGAAGAATTGAAACTATACGGATGAATGTTTTGCCAAAGCTGCCATTTTTGTTCCAATCCTCACCAATTCAGCTCCCAAAAGAAACATTTAATAGATAATAGACAAAATGATATCAAAATGTATTTGGAGAAATAAAAAGCCAAGAGTAAGGTATACACTATTACAGCGCCCTAAAGAAAAAGGTTTGAATTTACCTAATGTAAAATATATTATTGGGCAGCACAATTAAGAATCATAAATAAGTATGAGGAGACAGGATGGAGGGATATGGAACAAATCTCATGTCTGAACGTAATATTAGAAAGTTTACCTTTTTATTACAAAAACTAATGAATGAATTAAAGATGAAAAACAAATGGGTTAAAGGAACAATGAAAATATGAGCAGTAATAAAAAAGAGAATGAAAATGTCTGGTTCAATCTGCAGGGCGACTAAAATAGGAAAGAATTTAGATTTTCTTCCTTCAACCATAAACGGGGGATTTCCTAGGAGGGAATCCAAATGGCTGCTCTATATTGGACGGCTTTTCAAAAAGGGAAAATATGAAACCATTTGAGCAGCTTAAAACTGAATTTGATCTGCCAACACAAGACTTTTATAAATTCTTACAAATTAGAAGCCGTCTTCTAAAACACAAAGGATGGGAATTCTTAGGTAAAGAACCAAATGAAGTAGAGAAAGTACTAATGACCAAGCTGGAGAAGAAGAAGAAAGTCTTTTCAAAGCTTTAGAAAGCAGCTGAACAAGACAACAACATGAACTTTAAATAGAAATGGGAAAGTGAAAGAAAGAAGAATTGGGGGGAATCATTTAAAGAAGGACATCAAATGTTTAGGAGCATTATATGGAAAGAAGGTGAATGAAATTAAAAACACAAGATTTTCTGCTCCCACTAAATATGTCCTAATATAGTAAAACATGTGATAAATGCTGGAGGGGTTGTGGTCCAGTAGGAGACTAGAGACATATATTCTGGGACCGTCCCAAACTCAGAGAATATTGGAAAAATATACAGAAAGAGATCAAAAGAATCTTGGATGAAAACATTGATTTAGACCTGAAATGATTTTTATTGGGTTTTAAACCCAAAAATGATTAGAATGTTACTTATTGTAGAAAAGTAAAAGATTAGAGTGTGCTGGCTGGAACCAAACCCCCCCTGCATAAAGCAATGGTGGGACCCAATCAAAGATGTGCTGAATATGGAACAAGTAAGAGCAAGGTTCCAAAACAAAGTGAAGGAATGTGAAGACCTGTGGTCTCCCTATATACAAAGGAGGATTCAAACAGAATCACCCCACAAGGGACTTACTTCATTATTTACAAAGCACTCTCATTAAGATCTACTGCTTTGTTTGTTTTGATTTGAATTAACATCTCTAACTAAGGTATTTACTTGTTGTGTTTGCATTAAGCAGATTTGTTTTAGGATCATTTCATTACATTATTTAGACATTTAAGAAGCGGGTGTCTGGACACATGGTGAAAGGGGGAGAAGAATAAAGAGGTAGAAAGGTAGACATACATTCTAGGAAGGAGACGGAGGGCATCCATCTTTCTCTTTCTTTTTCCTTCTCTTGATTGGATGGAAGGTTTTTTAACAGACCTTCAGTACGGCTGTTTGTATGGAGGGACGGCTGTTTAAAGTAGGAATGGAAAAGAGAAGTTTCATTGATCTACAATCTATTTATTTATCTTTTCATTTACTTAATGACAAAAGACTAGATTAATAGGAGGAACAGAGGAGGAAGAGAAGGGAGGGTCCCACATTTGTTGATGATGTCATTTAGTTGTTTGGTTCTTTAGGTTTTTATGTCCTTCTAAACAGATATTGGAAATGTATTTGTAAGATAAGAATACTGCATGTACCATACTCATATGCTTATTTGAAAAAAATAAATAAAAAAGGAAGTGCAACAATCTTTTTAAACATCTTAGATGTTCATATTTCTAAAACTCTAGTTGCTGAAGTATTTTAACTTGATAATTCTTCCATGTTGCCATTTGGAGCCTCACTGTTCCAGAGACAAGAGGTTTACATTCTTCCAGGTGCTTTTGCCTCCATGTTCCTCCATGTTGGTTTCACTGATACTCAGAGACAATCGTCTTTTAATATGGAAACCTGGAGCCAGGAAGTGTCTGCATCCTGAGGCTGGAGGCTTGAGCCCGCCTTTGGAGAGAGGAGGGACTATTCTCTGCTGTGATTGGACTGGAGAGGACAGGAAGTGACCAAACACAGGAAGTTGCAAACAATGCAAATCCATTGAAATCAGAAATGATTAAGAAAAATACCCTCTATGTTTTGTCAATGGCTGCTCATATTATTATTTTAACCTTGTTTCAATGTATTGTCAGGTAGTTCCAGGTGATTCTAGACGCTCTTCTCCTGTTTCTGACTTCAACTACAACTGTGTATTGATTAAATCCTGGAAACATGTAAAAGAGTCAAAGTCTGAGTTCAATCCAAGTTTCCCTCCAGAAACACAAATCCTGCTTCTGTGTGCGGTGGATAAACCAAACCCAGTCAGAACAATGGAGATCCTGCTCCAGTCACATTCATGTGTTCATTCACACTTTTCCAGACCTGTTCTGTGGAGCTTGATTTGAGGGTTCCAGATGGTTTCCAGCAGTCTGTGCTGACGATCAACCTCCTCCTCGCGCTGGACGATAGTTTGTTCAAACTCTCCCAAAGCCTGAACTGAACTCATTGTTGCTGCACGAGATGAAATGTTTCCTCTGTGAGACACGACAACACAGCCGAGAGAGTCCAACAAGCTCCAAACAGTAGTGGAGGGCGGCTCGAGCTAAAATATCGACGTATTCTCCGTGGCTCTGCACTCTGCTGGAACTCCACTCGCGCTTGCTCCGCTCCTCCTTTTCCTGTTTCCGGTCTGACGTCACGTGATCACCCAAGAACAGTTTATGGTTACTCATACAGTTTTACATTTTGAAAAGAACCGGAGAACTTTATTCTGTACAAAACAACACATGAAGTTAATGTTGAAGAGAAAAACTTTATTACCTGTTTTGAATTAATTGAGAAGAAACTGCTCTATTGTTAATCTCTATATTTTATTGGGGAAATTCCCACTTTCCCACTGTAGAAAAGCTATCAACCTCCAGGGGGCAGCACTGAGAACCAGCTGTGCTGTTGAAAACTTGTGTGTATTAATTGAGTGTGTATTAATTATTACAGTATAAATGGCTTACCAGACAGTTAAGGAGCTGCTGACCACTCCTGCAAATCACTTCTCAACTGTTGAAATATTTTTTATTGGCTTGGAGATCGCTTTTAGAATATTTAGAAAATTCTTTACGATATAACTTGCTCATAAACAAGTGCAAAGTCACCCGTCTCCTGGACTGAAGATTATTTTAAATATTGTAGTATTCTCTAGGTCAGTGGTTCTTAAACTTTTTACACCAAGTACCACCCAGAAAATACTCGGCTCTCCAAGTACCACCACAATGACCAACACTATACAGTAGCCTAGTAAGCCTCAGCATTCATCAAAACAAGGCAGAGGTTTTACTCCTAAAGAAGTATATTTAATATTGTCAGCCATTGTCACATTATACACAGTTAGATTAGTAACACTACGCTTAAATATAGGAAAATAAAAGACTGTACTTAAATAATCATTCAATTAAAATATATTGCACAGAAAAGTTAAATAAACATTGTACTTAAATAAATGAAAAACAAACGAACAAAAAACAGTTCTTAAAGATTAAATAAAACTGTACTGTACTTCAATGTTAAGTAAACAATGTACTCTTCTTGATTAAACAAAAATCAAAACATGCTGACTGAACTTCACACACTGCTGTATGGCTGCTTTCTGAAACAGAAACACACACACACACACACACACACACACACACACAGAGGAAGAACAATAAGATTAAGAATAAAATTATAATAAAAAGATGGTCAATGGATTCTAGTGAATGTCTCTCTATCATTCTACTATAGATCTGGGATCCCCCCTCCCTTCTCGTGTCACATGGCCCCGCTTGAGCCAATCGAAAATGAAACATGGCTGTCATTTCAGGAAATGATGTTTTATTCACGGACTGAGTATTTCAGACGATAAACATTATGAAGTAGATCACGGCTTTAGAAGTGATCGAAGTAACTCCTCTTCCACCGTCCAATTCATCCATATTAGTAATCAGCGGGCAGCGTTACGGCAGTGGCGGCACTTCGTGTCACGATCGCCCGTAATGCTACGCTTAGCCACCCGCTAACTTCCGGGACTCGACGTGAAAAGTAATTTTACACACAAAATACTTCACTTTTTTCACTAGAATCAGCTGCGATAGGCCTTTTCTCACAGAGCTGCTAAATCCCGTGTTTTCAGCTGCAGTACAGACTAAGTTACGGGTATAAACGCTCTACTGTGAGTTGCCGTGATGCGAACCCAGAAATGAGGTCCCTTTGTCGGGGTCAGTCCACAGAAAGCACCGCTGAATAACCGTTTTCACATAAGAACTTTATCTTTTATAAGAACTTTGATTGTATATGTCGTTATTCATGGTACAGGGGAGGAATTCTTGGAAATTCATGTTCAGAAACGTTGTCCGGAGCTGTATAGGCGGAGATGCCCACCATCAGCCGACTGGCACAGCCTGTCACCCCACAACTGATTAGTTCATGCGCCGGTACCAAATTTTCAAGAAAAACACTTTATATCGTGAGATATGAAGGTAAAGCAACCGCAGTGAAAACAGTCAAAATGAGCTTTAGGGCCTAAAGGGTTAAAAACCTCCACCTCTTGCCATCAATTCTTGCCTGCTACCGTGAATAACTGTTGATGTCAGTGATTCTTTGGCATACCACTAGAGGGAGCTAGTGGTACTCATACCACACTTTAGGAATGACTGGCTTATGGGTTGTAGTGGAAGTTTGAAAGTTCAGTGTTATGGTTAACTAATAAATGCACCAGTATTATGACTGGGTGAGTTTATTTCTTGATTTCAGAGACACTCTACCACTCTGATCATATTCCCTCCATCATTACTCCATGAAGGAAGCAAAGAATGTTCATCAATGACAGAGTGTATGAACTGAATCATTACTCTCTGTCTGCTTCACGCTCAGGAGGGAATATCATGACTCATCATCGTGGGTAGAGAGACCAAACACTTAAGAAACACATTTCTCAAGTCAAGAACTATAGAAATGATCCCTGAAAGTATAGTCTTAATACTCTTTAGTACAAACAGCAGAGGCCTTGAATGAATCAGTCTTTCTCATCACTGGTGAGTCAAAGCAACAACAACAATCTCTAGAAACGGCTCGTCTCACCAAAAGCAACAAACCACATTACCAGCAAACTCTACGTCAGTAATTTCTCCAAGTTTTGATCTGAGTTCCTTGTCAAAGTACTTTAGTCTTTTTTCCACTCGTTCCTCCTCAGCGTCACTCGACTGGACTCTCCTTTTTATTGACGTGAACAAATGTCCCACACAAAGCGGATGAGAGAGGCACCTCATGGAGGAGATTAAAGGAGATCAGCTTCTGTTGCCATGGAGACGCTCCCTGCTCAGTGCTTCACGGTGATGTAGCTACCTGACAGGCTAGTTAGCATCGATATGAGCTAACATGCCAGCCATGCTAACTTGGGCGCTCTACCGAGTACCTTTGCTCATTTTATTGTGTGTCTGTGTGCATGTGTATATGTTTGTGTGAATCATGCTTATTGTTGTAAAAAGTTCATATCTTTGTTTTAGTTTTGCCTGAATTTCACCTTTTTGTTTGTTTGCATTATTTTCTTTCAGATAAAATAAAACAATTTCTGTATCTGAAATGGATCAAGGCTGAAGCCAAGGCTCATGTTTGCTTTTCCTTTAAAAATCCATAGTTACGCAGGACGCCAGTGATACAAGAGAAAAAACTAACAGAAAATAACTAAACAAATCATATTATTAGGGATGTCCCGCTCCGATATCTACCGATCGGATCGGGGCCGATATTGGTGATTTGTGACTGATCGGGAATCGGCAAATCCAGCCCATCACCCCGCCGATCTAAAAAAACAAACAAACAAACCTTTTCAAGTCAGCTGCCGTAAAGCGAGCCCCGTGTGCGACCTGCCGTAAACTGCCGTTAGCAGCCTGAAGCCATTGAGAGGATGAACCAGCAGACTGGAGGTAGTTTAAGGTTGATAACCAAACCAGTTCCGAGAGGTGGAGCACCAGAGCTTTGTTTAAAGGTGACAGGCGGTAGCTCATCCAAATAGTGGGAGACGAACCGAGGGAGGTTTTCTCTGCAGTCATTCAAAACCTTGAAGCAACTTTTAATGTTGTTGATGTTTTTCTGATCTCCTTTAAAAGCCACACATCTTTGTTTGGTGTCAGGACAGAGTTCAAACAGCCTCGTTCTTCAGGATTCAATCCATTTCAAGTCCAACGTGTTGGAAGCTGTTAGAACAAGATGGTCCTGGCTCATTGTTCTCATTCTGACCAGGAGAAAGTTTAAAAACTGGTCCTCAACTAGAAGCTTGCCGTCAACAGTCTCATAAACCACAGGTTTTAAACCTGGCCAGTTAGATAGTGGAGGAGCCGTCACTCTGAACTCCCGCTCAGCCATCTTGCTCAACTTTTGTTGTTGCTGTAGGTAAAGGAAGAAATAGGTGTTATGAGTTATCAACGCACTAGCTTACATACCAGTATAATCAGCTTGTCTCACTTCTGCTCAGAACTGTTAATAACACGACCATATATGGGAGGATGCAACTACAAACACACCAGTTTGCAACATATGTCGAGGTGACATCCTCCTTGTCTGAAGAAAGTACGATTGTGATATCTAAAACTTTTCGAGACAGAACACAAGATGAAGTCAGTTTCGATAAAGACAACATGTGATATCCACACCATATGTGCAGGGAGGGGTGAAAGAAATGCTTATAAATCTGTCATGGTTCCGGGAGGGCAGACCCAAGATGCAGAACACACGAGACCACGTTTGTTAGAAAGGTGAAAAAAAATCTAAAGTTTATTAAACAAGGGGGATCCTTCAGCTCCCAGACAATGACTGCAGAGAAGCTTCTCCACGGTGCCGGATGGGAGAGGATGGCGAGGTCCGGGAGTGCACAGGAAAACAGGAACTGTTGGGAGCTCAGGGATCATCACCAGGGGACAAAACTCTGAAGAGAGAGCTGGCACAGACGACTATCCTCATAGGAGTACGGACTGGCGACGACCACTGGCAGCTCCAGGCTTTTAAGGGCGAAGCCGCTGATGAGCCACAGGTGGAACGAGTTCTCCTCCCCCACGGCTGCGCCTGCTCTGCTGTCACAATGCGAGGGGGAGGAAGGAACACTACACACAGAACAGAAAGACAACACTCACCAAAACAAACAGAACACAAAACATACAACATATAACTTCCAGGACCGGACCCACCGGATCCTGACAAAACCAATGTTTTTGTGTACTTTGCACTCTTGACCATTGAAGCCTGGTCCTCCAGGACAGACTGGTGCTTGAGCCCGAGATCTCGTTTTATTCCATGTATTCTGTTTAAGGTAATTATCTGTGAAACTGTGTGATTAATTCCACTCTTGTTTCCTCATCAATAGAAGTACACATTAATGACTGTTTTTCCTTCAAGGTCATAGTCAACATTTCTTTGTGGATAAACATTTGTAGCACACAGAACTAGTTTAGAATGATGATTTTTTTTTCTTTACAATCAAATAAAATTGCATATCATCATCATCTTTATCTTTATTGCAGACACAGGAGTCCAAAAAAACATTCACAAATAAATAAAACAAATACATAAAACAAAATATCAGAAATAGGATAATCACAGATAAGTCAAATATTACCCTATTTATAAAAGACATCCACACCAATACAATAATACCATACACAAGGATGAGTGGTTTTTTACAGGACTATGACTGAGATTATCCAGCAGCATTATAATGGTGTTCTGAGAGTCCTCAAGCCTGCGTATAAATTTATACATCAGATTCCTCATGAGAGCCTGAAATGTAGAAACACCTGCTTGACAGAACATCTCACTTCCTGTTTCCCAGCCAGGTTTTTTTCAGCAGGATCCTCAGAGCATCATTGTAAGCAACCTTGAGCCGTCGTAGGCTTGATTTTCTATATTTAATCCACAAGGGGGCAGTATACAAGGGAGTACGATAAGCTCTAAAGAGAGTCATTTTCACATTATCAGAGCACATAGAATCTGGGTGACAGTGCTCAGACTGCCACCCCCGCGACCTGGAAACAGATAAGTGGGAGAAAATGGGGGGATGGATGGATGGATGGATGGATGGATGAAGCACATAGAAAATGTCCTTGCTCGTATGTTGGCTTGAACATACAGCGTACAGCATCGTCTATCCAGATCATCATCATCACACATTTTATCAGAGATGAGATGTCCCAGATATTTTGTTTTGCTACTGACAGTGACTTCCTGTTCTGACAGGTAAAAATGAGGGAAGTTGAGATCCTTCTCCTCCTTAGTTCTACATATCAGAACTGTGCTCTTTCTGGCATTATATTTAACATTATATTTAACATTATATTTAACCTTATATTTAACATTATATTTAACATTATATTTAACATTATATTTAACAAGATATTTAACATTATATTTAACATCAGATTTTAAGCCATACTCAGAACAGATATTTAAAAGCTGCTGAAACCTGCTGGGAGAGAGAATGACCAGATCACCAGCAGACATGAGATGATTAATTATCTTGTTACCCAGCACACATCCTCTTTTACAACTATTCAGTTGTTGAGATAACTCATCCATGTACAAGTTAAAGAGAGCAGGCGAAAGCCCCCCCCCCCACTGGCCTCATGAAGCAGCTCAGGAAGATGATCAACATTAAGAGTCATAGCAATGGTCCATGATCAGCTAGAGACGTGTCATACAGCAGGCTCATCCACTGTAAGATGCTTCAATACTAGTAGAGATCAAGGTGCAAATATCTTCTCAGAACTTGTTAGAAAAGGGGCGAGACAAAAACACATGAAATATATTTTCAGGGAGTTCTTTACAGAAAGAGCAATTTATATCTATGTCTTTTTTAAAATGTTCTAAGAAAACACATGAAATCTGTGGATTACTTTAAAAGGTACTTCTTTTACTTTATTGTTTATCATATATCTAGCTGGCAAATAACCCCCCCCCAAAAAATGGAGGGAGGAGGAGGGGAATCCCCAAACCACTACTGGACCCCGGCACAGAGACAGCAGTCACTGCCAGAGGCCTTTGAGCAAGGCAGCAATATCCAGGGAGCTGATTTATAGAAGGAAAGTTAGATTTAATCATCTCCTGCATTAGTTCATGTTGTTCTTCTCAGTGTAATTGGTCATCGTCTTCATAGTAGTAATTACAGTAGACTGATTAACTCTAGATTATCCAGTCTGTTTACATATAATGTTTTAAAGTTTTTGTTATTTTCTCAAACTGAGGAAACAAATTCTAGAATATCAGATGATGTATTTGTCTACAGTTTTATAGCTTGGAACCACCTTGGCTATTTTCATCCTGTCAGGAAAAATACCTCTTAAAAAGGATCTATTGCATATATAAGTAATTGCTTAAGTATACAATCTATTACATCTTTTACACAAGACATATCAATTGTTAGAATCACAAGACTTTTAAACTTTCTGTGCACTTCTGAAACATCACTTTCAAAAACTCCATCTAGAAACATTGAAATACTGTTTTAAAATGTAAAATCAAAGTGAGTCTCATACATGAGGTTTAATTTCCTTTGTCATCTACTGAAACATGGTGTGACTGTGGTACTTAGTAGTGTAAATGTAATCAATGAGAGATTTGTACAATTCAGAAACTTTTCTATCTAGAAATCTTAAAATATGAGTTACTTCCAGATTAAAGTCATTGAAAGAACTTAACGGTTTGATCTCATTTAAAATGGTCTTTTTGCACAACTTGCTGTTTCTTAACAAGCTTAACAGCCTCATCTAACGTCTCAACACTCAACAGTGTGCTTTAAGGAACGTGAAGTTTAAATGTCACTCAAGTCAAAATATTCCACATCACATACATTTTTTTGTTGTTGGTTGTTGTTAGAATAAATAGTTTGAGACGAGGAAATCATTGCATGTTTCCACTGAATAGTTTTACTTTCATGATATGTACTTCAGTACGTGTTGCAGGTAAACAAACAGTAGTTTTTCCTCCGTAGTGTAAAAAGAGTGAAAAATGAAATCACGACTCATTAATGTTAAATAAAAACAGTGAAGAACAAAAGCCATTGGATTCATGTCAACATTTTACTTCCATTTCTTCAAAGTTCACATCTGCTCATACAAGATTTTTAACCTCACATTTTTCAAACCACAGAAAGCAGCATTGTTAGAACTAATAATGAAATGTGCTTCTTTAACATTCATTATCAAGCAGGGACCTTTTGTCAGCCTCTGTGCAGTTCAACACAAATGGAAACCAAACTGATTGAAATCTTCTCATTTTGGTGACGAACCAGAAACTAAATGATTTCCTGAAGCGTCTCAACAGGGTTTAAATCAGCAATGTTGACTTCAAACTGGAGGAGACCTTGTGATTCTGGGCTCAAGCTGGACTTCCTGAACCACATCTGTTGGAGCTCCATTCCCATCTCCACCTGTCCACATGTCCAAGTGTCCTTGAGCAAGACACTGAACCCCAAACTGCTCCCAGTGGATGGACTGAGTGCCTTGCATGGTCGCCGCCTCCATTGGTGTGTGAATGAATGGGTGAATGTGATTAACAGTGTAAAGCACTTTGGGGACTGCTAAAGGCCTCTGCATCCTCCCATAAGAAGAAGAAGAAAAGTTCAGCGCTGACGTCAGCCAGCTGCTGGAAAAAATGCTTGTTCAGCAGGAGAGTTCATACTCTCACCCCCTCACAGCTGACACTTCTGGAAAACCTTTTAACTTTTCAACTGCAGCTTATTTCTCACTTCAAGCGTTTTCAGAAATACATTTCTCTGAAGTGTTTCAGTAAGAAAAGAGAAAGTTTGTGTCCAGGACATGATGTTGGTCTGCTTTTAACTGCAGGAACTGACAGTCCTGACGGTTGGTACTGCTGAACAAAAAGTCTCTGGCCAGAGGGAGCTGGCTGAAGAACATGACATCATTTAGTACGGCAAGACTCTGGAGTGCTCAACTTTCTTCTTGTTCTTATGGAGGATGAATCGGCTTTTATACGGTGGAAAAACACTATATAAGTGAAATCCATCCACACATCTCACATAGAGTCTTTCATGATTTCATCTCTTTATGGTTTTTCATGTGTCGCCACAATTTACTACGATGACAGAAACTCCACCCACATGTTTCACAAGAATACGGCTTCTCACCTGTGTGAGTTCTCTTGTGTATCTTCAAATCATTTGATCCTCTGAAACTTTTCCCACATGTTTCACAAGAATACGGCTTCTCACCTGTGTGAGTTCTCTTGTGAGTCATTAAATGTCTCTGTTGAGCGAAACGTTTTTCACATATTTTACAAGAAAATGGCTTCTCACCTGTGTGAGTTCTCTTCTGCACCAACAAACCATCCTGTCCGGTGGAACTTTTAACAAAGATTTCACCACTTTTCTTCTTATCATTGAAAGTTGTTAAATTCTGACGTAATTGAGGTTTTTTCTGGACCATATTTCCTCACAAAGAAGCTTTTCACATTCAGCCTGCTTCTCTGACACAGGGAACTTGTCCACACAATCACTCTGAAACATGCTTCTTCTTTTCATCTCTGCATTTCTACTTGATTCTGAGTCAACAAGTTTTTTCACATCGTGGACTTCAGAGTCATGAGAGAGGAACTGCTCAGTGTCTGGTACTTCTTCTGGTTCACTCAGGGAACTTTGTTCCTCAATTGAAGGAACCCTAAAGGAATCACCTTCAAACTTCAGTAGAAGCCGCTCTCCTTCCTGGCTGGTACCGAGTTCCTGGTGCTCCTCAATCTGTGGAGGTTCTGGTTCTTCTGGCTCCCCTTTGATCCATTGAGGTTCTGGTTCTACTGGTTCCTCTTTGATCTGTGGAGGTCCTGGTTCTTCTGGTTCCACTTTGATCTGTGGAGGTTCTGGTTCTTCTGGCTCCCCTTTGATCCATTGAGGTTCTGGTTCTACTGGTTCCTCTTTGATCTGTGGAGGTCCTGGTTCTTCTGGTTCCACTTTGATCTGTGGAGGTTCTGGTTCTTCTGGTTCCTCTTTGATCTGTGGAGGGTCTGGTTCCTCTTTGATTTGTGGAGGTTCTGGTTCTTCTGGTTCCTCTTTGCTCTGTGGAGGTTCTGGTTCCTCTTTGATCCGTGGACGTTCTGGTTGTTCTGGTTCCTCTTTGATCTGTGAAGGTTCTGGTTCTTCCTGCTCCAGACTGGAGTTGGTTCCCGGTTTAAAGAACTGCTCCTCCCTACAGTCACGGTGCAGTTGGAGCTCTGGAGGGACAAAAAAGTACAAAATAAAGGTTACATTACTTCTACAGTTCCCGCTTTAAAATGACTCAGACGAGTAATTTGATTACAATAAAATCACCTGAGGCAATTATGGCATTAAAGGCAGATCTTATAAATCACGTCTGGCAGGACCTTTTTGTAGACGATACTAATTGTTAGAGAAATCTTGTTTTGTCTCATAAATAATGATGTGTAATTTTGCAGTCTGTGTTCTAGGATGACCCGTGTCAGCACTTTTGGAACCCCTGTGCTACTTTTGCTGACCTTCAATTTACCTAATGTAAAATATATTATTGGGCAGCACAATTAAGAATCATAAATAAGTATGAGTCATGAGAGAGGAACTGCTCAGTGTCTGGTACTTCTTCTGGTTCACTCAGGGAACTTTGTTCCTCAATTGAAGGAACCCTAAAGGAATCACCTTCAAACTTCAGTAGAAGCCGCTCTCCCTCCTGGCTGGTACCGAGTTCCTGGTGCTCCTCAATCTGTGGAGGTTCTGGTTCTTCTGGCTCCCCTTTGATCCATTGAGGTTCTGGTTCTACTGGTTCCTCTTTGTTCTGTGGAGGTCCTGGTTCTTCTGGTTCCACTTTGATCTGTGGAGGTTCTGGTTCTTCTGGTTCCTCTTTGATCTGTGGAGGGTCTGGTTCCTCTTTGATTTGTGGAGGTTCTGGTTCTTCTGGTTCCTCTTTGCTCTGTGGAGGTTCTGGTTCCTCTTTGATCCGTGGACGTTCTGGTTGTTCTGGTTGTTCTGGTTCCTCTTTGATCTGTGAAGGTTCTGGTTCTTCCTGCTCCAGACTGGAGTTGGTTCCCGGTTTAAAGAACTGCTCCTCCCTACAGTCACGGTGCAGTTGGAGCTCTGGAGGGACAAAAAAGTACAAAATAAAGGTTACATTACTTCTACAGTTCCCGCTTTAAAATGACTCAGACGAGTAATTTGATTACAATAAAATCACCTGAGGCAATTATGGCATTAAAGGCAGATCTTATAAATCACGTCTGGCAGGACCTTTTTGTAGACGATACTAATTGTTAGAGAAATCTTGTTTTGTCTCATAAATAATGATGTGTAATTTTGCAGTCTGTGTTCTAGGATGACCCGTGTCAGCACTTTTGGAACCCCTGTGCTACTTTTGCTGACCTTCAATTTACCTAATGTAAAATATATTATTGGGCAGCACAATTAAGAATCATAAATAAGTATGAGGAGACAGGATGGAGGGATATGGAACAAATCTCATGTCTGAACGTAATATTAGAAAGTTTATATTTTTATGACAAAAAAAACTAATGAATGAATTAAATATAAAAAACAAATGTGTTAAAGGAACAATGAAAATATGAGCAGTAATAAAAAAGAGAATGAAAATGTCTGGTTCAATCTGCAGGGCGACTAAAATAGGAAAGAATTTAGATTTCCTTCTTTCAACCATAAACGGGGGATTTCATAGGAGGGAATCCAAATGGCTGCTCTATATTGGACGGCTTTTCACAAAGGGAAAATATGAAACCATTTGAGCAGCTTAAAACTGAATTTGATCTGCCAACACAAGACTTTTATAAATTCTTACAAATTAGAAGCCGTCTTCTAAAACACAAAGGATGGGAATTCTTAGGTAAAGAACCAAATGAAGTAGAGAAAGTACTAATGACCAAGCTGGAGAAGAAGAAGAAAGTCATTTCAAAGCTTTAGAAAGCAGCTGAACAAGACAACAACATGAACTTTAAATAGAAATGGGAAAGTGAAAGAAAGAAGAATTGGGGGGAATCATTTAAAGAAGGACATCAAATGTTTAGGAGCATTATATGGAAAGAAGGTGAATGAAATTAAAAACACAAGATTTTCTGCTCCCACTAAATATGTCCTAATATAGTAAAACATGTGATAAATGCTGGAGGGGTTGTGGTCCAGTAGGAGACTAGAGACATATATTCTGGGACCGTCCCAAACTCAGAGAATATTGGAAAAATATACAGAAAGAGATCAAAAGAATCTTGGATGAAAACATTGATTTAGACCTGAAATGATTTTTATTGGGTTTTAAACCCAAAAATGATTAGAATGTTACTTATTGTAGAAAAGTAAAAGATTAGAGTGTGCTGGCTGGAACCAAACCCCCCCTGCATAAAGCAATGGTGGGACCCAATCAAATATGTGCTGAATATGGAACAAGTAAGAGCAAGGTTCCAAAACAAAGTGAAGGAATGTGAAGACCTGTGGTCTCCCTATATACAAAGGAGGATTCAAACAGAATCACCCCACAAGGGACTTACTTCATTATTTACAAAGCACTCTCATTAAGATCTACTGCTTTGTTTGTTTTGATTTGAATTAACATCTCTAACTAAGGTATTTACTTGTTGTGTTTGCATTAAGCAGATTTGTTTTAGGATCATTTCATTACATTATTTAGACATTTAAGAAGCGGGTGTCTGGACACATGGTGAAAGGGGGAGAAGAATAAAGAGGTAGAAAGGTAGACATACATTCTAGGAAGGAGACGGAGGGCATCCATCTTTCTCTTTCTTTTTCCTTCTCTTGATTGGATGGAAGGTTTTTTAACAGACCTCCAGTACGGCTGTTTGTATGGAGGGACGGCTGTTTAAAGTAGGAATGGAAAAGAGAAGTTTCATTGATCTAGAATCTATTTATTTATCTTTTCATTTACTTAATGACAAAAGACTAGATTAATAGGAGGAACAGAGGAGGAAGAGAAGGGAGTGTCCCACATTTGTTGATGATGTCATTTAGTTGTTTGGTTCTTTATGTTTTTATGTCCTTCTAAACGGATATTGGAAATGTATTTGGAAGATAAGAATACTGCATGTACCATACTCATATGCTTATTTGAAAAAATAAAATAAAAAAAGGAAGTGCAACAATCTTTTTAAACATCTTAGATGTTCATATTTCTAAAACTCTAGTTGCTGAAGTATTTTAACTTGATAATTCTTCCATGTTGCCATTTGGAGCCTCACTGTTCCAGAGACAAGAGGTTTACATTCTTCCAGGTGCTTTTGCCTCCATGTTCCTCCATGTTGGTTTCACTGATACTCAGAGACAATCGTCTTTTAATATGGAAACCTGGAGCCAGGAAGTGTCTGCATCCTGAGGCTGGAGGCTTGAGCCCGCCTTTGGAGAGAGGAGGGACTATTCTCTGCTGTGATTGGACTGGAGAGGACAGGAAGTGACCAAACACAGGAAGTTGCAAACAATGCAAATCCACTGAAATCAGAAATGATTAAGAAAAATACCCTCTATGTTTTGTCAATGGCTGCTCATATTATTATTTTAACCTTGTTTCAATGTATTGTCAGGTAGTTCCAGGTGATTCAAGACGCTCTTCTCCTGTTTCTGACTTCAACTACAACTGTGTATTGATTAAAACCTGGAAACATGGAAAAGAGTCAAAGTCTGAGCTCAATCCAAGTTTCCCTCCAGAAACACAAATCCTGCTTCTGTGTGCGGTGGATAAACCAAACCCAGTCAGAACAATGGAGATCCTGCTCCAGTCACATTCATGTGTTCATTCACACTTTTCCATACCTGTTCTGTGGAGCTTGAGTTGAGGGTTCCAGATGGTTTCCAGCAGTCTGTGCTGACGATCAACCTCCTCCTCGTGCTGGACGATAGTTTGTTCAAACTCTCCCAAAGCCTGAACTGAACTCATTGTTGCTGCACGAGATGAAATGTTTCCTCTGTGAGACACGACAACACAGCCGAGAGAGTCCAACAAGCTCCAAACAGTAGTGGAGGGCGGCTCGAGCTAAAATATCGACGTATTCTCCGTGGCTGTGCACGCTGCTGGAACTCCACTCGCGCTTGCTCCGCCCCTCCTTTTCCTGTTTCCGGTCTGACGTCACGCGATCACCCAGGAACAGTTTATGGTTACTCATACAGTATTACATTTTGAAAAGAACTAGAGAACTATATTCTGTACAAAACAACACATGAAGTTAATGTTGAAGAGAAAAACTTTATTACCTGTTTTGAATTCAATGAGAAGAAATTCTGCTCTATTGTTAATCTCTTAATTTTATTGGGGAAATTCCCACTTTCCCACTGTAGAAAAGCTATCAACCTCCAGGGGGCAGCACTGAGAACCTGCTGTGCTGTTGAAAACTTGTGTGTATTAATTGAGTGTGTATTAATTATTACAGTATAAATGGCTTACCAGACAGTTAAGGAGCTGCTGACCACTCCTGCAAATCACTTCTCAACTGTTGAAATATTTTTTATTGGCTTGGAGATCGCTTTTAGAATATTTTGAAAATTCTTTATGATATAACTTGCTCATAAACAAGTGCAAAGTCACCCGTCTCCTGGACTGAAGATTATTTTAAATACTGTAGTATTCTCTAGTTCAGTGGTTCTCAAACTTTTTACACCAAGTACCACCCAGAAAATACTCGGCTCTCCAAGTACCACCATAATGACCAACACTATACAGTAGCCTAGTAAGCCTCAGCATTCATCAAAAACAAGGCAGAGGTTTTACTCCTAAAGAAGTATATTTAATACTGTCAGCCATTGTCACATTTTACACAGTTAGATTAGTAACACTATGCTTAAATATAGGAAAATAAAAGACTGTACTTAAATAATCATTCAATTAAAATATATTGCACAGAAAAGTTAAATAAACATTGTACTTCAATAAATGAAAAAAAAAAAAAAACAGTTCTTAAAGATTAAATAAAACTGTACTGTACTTAAATGTTAAGTAAACAATGTACTGTACTCGATTAAAAAATAATCAAAACTGCTGCCTGAACTTCACACACTGCTGTATGGCTGCTTTCTGAAACAGAAAAACACACACACACACACACACACACACACACACACACACACACACACACAAAGGAAGAACAATAAGATTAAGAATAAAACTATGATAAAAAAGATGGTCAATGGATTCTTGCGAATGTCTCTCTATCATTCTACTATAGATCTGGGATCCCCCCTCCCTTCTCGTGTCACATGGCCCCGCTTGAGCCAATCAAAATGAAACATGGCTGTCATTTTAGGAAATGATGTTTTATTCACGGACTGAGTATTTCAGACGATAAATATTATGAAGTAGATAACGGCTTTAGAAGCGATCGAAGTAACTCCTCTTCCACCGTCCAATTCATCCATATTAGTAATCAGCGGGCAGCGTGACGGCAGTGGCGGCACTTCGTGTCACGATCGCCCGTAATGCTACGCTTAATACATTAAGTGGTAAAAATAAGAGAACAAGAATCAAATCAATGTAATAATCGGCATGTGAACCAGGAAAGTTCAATCATTCTTAAGCTGTGTACAAATTCAATTAATTTGTCTGAGTTTCATAAAATAGACCTAAATAATTTTCATGATTACACATTTTTAATAGAGCCCAAGATATTTGATGGGTTAATTTTACTCTCCATTCATTAGGAGGAGCACAGAGGCTTTTTTCTTTCTTCCTTTCTCTAACAACCAATCAGCTTTCAGCAGACTGCGTCATACATGGCAACGGGGTCGACCTGGCCTCCTCACTAAGATAAAAGTTGCTGTCAACTCCTCGCTCAGAGTTGCTCTTAGAAACTTCCTGAATCACTTTGAAGCTCAGATTCCTTGCTAAGAACTTTGAGGCTAAGACAGGAGCTCCCTAAGAGGACTCTGAGACGCTTCCTGAATACGAGCACAGGAGTGGAGGATGGAGGCAATCGTGTATCACCCGCGGCCCGCCGACAGCCTCCGGACACGCAATGTGGAACGTATGGCGGGGCTGAATATGTCTGATGAATTAATCTGGTATAATCTCACCAAGTCAGCATTAACAAGTCAGGAATGTTCTGGCTTTGGCTGCAGCAGCAGTGTTGCTTTTAGCTGCTGGATGTGTTTTAATTCTTCATAATCTCAGAGATTAACTGCTCCTTCAGTAATCTGTAAACTGCTCTGCAGAGTTTCTCTGTGTGTGATTGGTCAGACGCTGCAGACTCCGCCCCTTTCATGTGAACAAGCACACGTAGGTCTGGGTTGAACCAGAGAGTTGATAACCTGCTTGGTAGTAACGGTGATCAGGATCAGTCAACCCAGGAAACAGAGAGATCCTGGATATGTTGATCAGGGTTCCTAGTACAGGCCACAGGCCTCAGTGTGATTGAAACAATATTTAGATTTACTTGCCGCTCAGTAAACCAGCGGCGGCCTTGCGCATGCGCGGTTCCTTCTCAGTGTGGACGCAGTGTGGTGAGGGTCTCCTCTGGTCTGACTGCAGGAGGGAGGGAGGGACTGTCAGACTGACCGCAGGTCTGTCAATGCTTCAGGACGGGGGAGGGGCTCACAGCAGGACCCGCTGCTCGTTGACCACAGTGACTGCAGAACCAGACCTGCTTTCACCTCAGAGTCGCCAAACACACTAGAAAGTCACTAGATTTGTCGCTAGTCGCTTTTCACAAAAAAAGTTGCCAACAGGACCTGAAAAGTCACCAGATTTAGTGACAAAGTCACCAAGTTGGCAACAGTGACAGGCTCACACCCCTGCTGACACAGACAGGATCTTTGTTCTACACTTCTTTTGAAACTTGCTTTCTTTGCTTAACTTTGAGTTCAGCCCTTCAAGAAAGAACTATTTAGTTTTCATTCAACAGGAGAGGAGGGTGCACCATTCCCAGATGAACTGCAATACCAGGTTGATGCGTGGAGTGGACAGAGCAAGCTCCTATTCCATCTCCCTGTTCCAAAAATCAATTTAATATACAGTCCCCAGATAGGGGACATATCAGATATTAAACTGATAAGAACAGATACTACACTTGATCTTAGCCAAAAGGCCGAGAAGCGATACCACAATGGGTCTGAGCTAAAGGGAGCACTGGATGCACAGTCACCACAAGTCCCAGTCGGACATTGAGCCGCGCCTATTTAAGGCATTTTACAAAACACAAATCGTGCAAGAGTCATTTTGGCAACTTTTCTAGTTGGCTTGAATATTTGTTGGTGATGCTTCATTTTCACACTTTTTGCAGTAATCCCAGGCTATTTACGTCGGGGGTGTAGCGGCTTCTTTATCAGCTGATTCCTGTACTAGCCACCAGAGATTAGTTTTTATTATTTTCAGTTTTTGTTTAACATGTTTGTCCAATCAATAGATATTAAAATCTCCAAGCACTATGGTTTCACTATCATATTTAAACATTTTAAGCAGTTTGTCCAGGTTACTATAGAAAGATACATTAAACGATGGCGGATTGTATAAAGTTACAATATTAAAATTCATTCTAGGTGATAAATCAATGTTTAAAACCAAATTAAATTCAGTACATTTAAGTGTGTTTCGAACATATACTAGCACACCATCCTCTTTACCTATTTGCCTGTCCTTAAGAAAACAAGAATATCCTGGAATGTCGATCATATTTGATGGTATATTACAGTTTAACCAGGTTTCACTCAGAGCGAGATAGTCCAAGTTAGTAACATGTTCTCTCTAAATATTTTTGACATAATAAACACGTGTAACATCATCAGTATTTACTGAAGCCAAAGTCAAAGAAGGCCTCTGAGTAGCCTGCCCAGACGATGCTGCCGATGGACCCGGACCACCTGGAGTCCCAGGAGATGGTACAGGGACACTGCTGGAAGGCTGGAGGTGCACAGGGAAGAAAACTGAATTCATTCATACACAATACAACGCATGCACACATTAATTTAATGAAAGACCACAATACATTCTTGGCATGGAAACCGCATCTACATGTCTGCATCTCTCCGAACAAAGATGATTGTCCCCTCAACTGCATCGGACACTTCTCAATCTACAATACAATTTGAGTAAATCCTTAGAATGTCTCTCTCTTTTAGTTTAATTAACAATATCCTTAATAACTGCACACTTACTGATAACTGATTATTCAGTCCTACTTTACCTTCAGAAGTCAAGAAAGTCTGTCACCTCTCTCCCTGGCTTGTTTCAAATTTTAAAGAGTGGATCATGAATCAAACTTTATACAGTGTAATCGCGGGGTGTAGCCAATCCAAATCAAGGTCAGCCCTCCCTTTTCCCAATTAGGCAGGTCTGCTCTGGCACATGGCACCATGTGAGGAAGTATAATTGTTAGTCCTTGAAAGGTTCATGGACACACCTGCATGTTTTAACAGATGCTCTGCTGTCAGAAGTGGGATTTGAACCCACGCCTCCAGAAGAGACTGCGACCTGAACGCAGCGCCTTGGACCGCTCGGCCATCCTGACATTAAAATGTCAAGGTCACGTTTTGCCGAGGACGTTTGGGGTTCCCTAGTTGGTCTCGTCTCACAGCCTTCACCCTGATGATGTTGTTTGGTTGTCCAAGCCTTTACCATCCTGGCCAACACTGTCAACAAGTCCAAAAACACATTGGAAACAAATCACGCTCCAGTAAATGGTTGGGAGGGATCGATTCAAGCCGACATTCATGTTCCCGATACACCTAAACAATGGACCTCAGTAGGTCACAAGATCAGACAATGGAAGTTGATTTGGGAAGAAAACATGTTCGGAAATAAACCACAGAGTGCCTCTTCGTAATGAAACAATGAGTGCTCGTGCTCGACAATGAAATCGATTTCTCAAATAATGCAAACAGAACTGCTAAGTACAGTGGACACTCCTTGAGAACCCTGCACTTAGCAGAGTGGCGCAGCGGAAGCGTGCTGGGCCCATAACCCAGAAGTAGATGGATCGAAACCATCCTCTGCTAGCGACAGTTCAGGTTTTCTCCTCTTCCAAGTTTTCACTGTCAAATAACCATGTTCAAGGATCCAACACTTGCTGCAAATCAAGACTCTCACTGGAATGGCTGTGAATGAGTGCAAAACAGCAACGCTTGTTAACAATGGTCTTGATCTTTGTCTAACGAAAGAACACCATTCTGATGTTGATCACCCATGGACAGTCATGGCGTCAGAATTGGACGAGCCCTTAATCCAAGCTGATTCAGGTAGTGTTGCCGAGTCATCCAAGGTGTTGGATTAAGACTCCAGTCTCTAAGGAGGCATGGCTGCAAATCCCACTGCTGCCAGTTTAAGGCTTTGAATGGAATTAATTGCTCAAATCAGCCAGTAATGATTCACTGCCATCATTTATGGTCCTGATATGTTGGACACTTGTCTTGAAGGAGCAACGAACGTCAGCGATAAAAGGGGTCATATTATGCAAAATTGACTTTCTACTGGTATTGCAAGAGTAATATTAATCCCTATGACTGGGAATGACGCCCCAGAAGTCAAGATAGTCTGTCACCTCTCCCTGGCTTGTTTCAAATTTTAAAGAGTGGATCATGTATCAAACTTTATACAGTGTAATTGCGGGGTGTAGCCAATCCAAATCAAGGTCAGACCTCCCTTTTCCCAATTAGGCAGCTCTGCTCTGGCACATGGCACATGGCACCATGTGAGGAAGTATAATTGTTAGTCCTTGAAAGGTTCATGGATACACCTGCATGTTTTAACACATGCTCTGCTGTCAGAAGTGGGATTTGAACCCACGCCTCCAGAAGAGACTGCAACCTGAACGCAGCACCTTGGACCGCTCGGCCATCCTGACATAAAAATGTCAAGGTCACGTTTTGCCGAGGACGTTTGGGGTTCCCTAGTTGGTCTCATCTCACAGCCTTCACCCTGATGATGTTGTTTGGTTGTCCAAGCCTTTACCATCCAGGCCAACACTGTCAACAAGTCCAAAAACACATTGGAAACAAATCACGCTCCAGTAAATGGTTGGGAGGGATCGATTCAAGCCGACATTTATGTTCCCGATACACCTAAACAAAGGACCTCAGTAGGTCACCAGATCAGACAATGGAAGTTGATTTGGGAAAAAAACATGTTCGGAAATAAACCACAGAGTGCCTCTTCGTAATGAAACAATGAGTGCTCGTGCTCAACAATGAAATCGATTTCTCAAATAATGCAAACAGAACTGCTAAGTACAGTGGACACTCCTTGAGAACCCTGCACTTAGCAGAGTGGCGCAGCGGAAGCGTGCTGGGCCCATAACCCAGAAGTCGATGGATCGAAACCATCCTCTGCTAGTGACAGTTCAGGTTCAAGGTGTTGGATTAAGACTCCAGTCTCTGAGGAGGCATGGCTGCAAATCCCACTGCTGCCAGTTCAAGGCTTTGAATGGAATTAATTGCTCAAATCAGCCAGTGATGATTCACTGCCATCATTTATGGTCCTGATATGTTGGACACTTGTCACACCCCTGTGAATTTCACCCCAGCAAACCCTTCAGGCTCCAACTGGTCATGCTTAATTTTCCCCCTCTGCACCGGTAACAGTGAGTGAGTGCACTAAATATTACCTCCGACATAACACGAAATAAAAATAAGAATGGCACCAAAAAAAAACCATTCTCAATCACACTCAATCACATTCACACATCTTACTGTGTCTCACTCACCGCTGAGTGGAGGTAGGAATGATTTGGCTCTGTAATTGTCCACCTTGTACAGACAGCACCTTTCATCGGCTGCTCATGCTGCTCTAACAGAGTTTAACAATATATTGATCAGCATGGAGTAATTACCATCACTAATCAATATAACGTCACTCAGAAGTTAATATTTGTCTCTCACCCAGCAGATGGATGTAGATCATACAGCCCTCTTAACTTTTCCCAAGTTTTCAGATCAGCACGAGGCAGCATCCGCCTCTTTTCTGAGATCACTTTATTTCCGGAAAACAAAGTTTGCAGAGGTCTCGCGGAGGTTTTGTGATAGGTTCGCGGAGGTTATCAGAGCATTGTCGAATTTGGCCCTTCACAATAAAATGCACGATGTTTCACTTCCTCGTTTGTTGAAGTATTTTCGTCCAATTTTCTCTAATCATGATAGTTTTAAGATTTTAAATGAGATTTTATCCAATATTTACATATGTGTGATTATATCCTATGCTATTTATAGCAATATTTTTTTAGAAATTAACACGTTATCTGTTTTTTAACCTATGTGTAAATCTACTATTATGAATTGATTATTTTTTTCCAAATAACCCCTAATGTTTTTTAAGAGTTTAATAATATTCCTAATGAACTATTTAAGTGGATAATAATACTTTTCTGTGCTACTTTAGAGCCTGGGCTCCAGAAGCCACATTTATTTGAGGACGTCTTGGCAGGAGAAGACCTCTGACATGAGAGCCGATTGAAAGCGATCAGGAAAAATGATGTCCTTTAAAGGGGACATATCGTGCTAAATCGACTTTTTTAGCCCTTAAATGCATGTTGTTGTATATTTAGAGTGTTTAGAAGTACAGAAAAGTTCAAAGTAGTCTCTTCAGGTTCTCCGTTGATATCTTTATATTCTGTTTTGGTCATATTTTGCGATCGGTTTCGATTTTTCTTTTCTCTATTACGTTTTTTGAACAATGACGTCACAGTATTCTCAGCGGAACTGCCAAATTAGGACATCGACACTTCGAGCAATCCGCCATTTTTGTTTCTCGCTGCGATTTTGTAGTCCAACCGAAGTTACGAGAGGATAAGTCGAAATGTTCGGTTGTTGGATGTAGTAACCCACAAGCTTCGTTACACCGTCTCCCAGCATCAGAACCTTTTCGAAGTGCCTGGTTGAGTTTTATTTTTCACAGAAATGTACCCACATCTGTGGGTAAGATCATTTTTGTGTGCGCGAATCACTTTAAGGACGACTGCTTCAGTAACCTCCGCCAGTATAAAGAAGGATTTGCCGAAAGACTTGGTCTGATTGAGCGGTCAGTTCCTTCTCTCTATGGAGACGACGAACAGAGCACTTCGGTAAGCTGTATATAACGCTAAAAAGTGTGATGATAAGACGTCCCTGTCATTGTTTTGTTAGCATTAGCAGTTGCACCGTCTTCATATGTTAGCGCTGTGTGCTCGTTTTAGATTAGAATGTAACTTCTGTGTTAAATAGTCGTTGTAATACAGGCAGTATTGTAGTAGTGGGCATGGATGGAGAAGTTAGTGTAAATATAGTAACACACCATTGCGTTACATCCATATGAAGACGTTGTTCTGTAGGTGCATCATCGTCATTTTCATCTCGCTCCGCCGGGTCCGACTCTGGCTCCAACATGTATGGCTGGATGGACAAGTCTTCCGTTGTTGACATTTTGTAAATAATGTGTGAATATAAAGTTTCTGCGCCGCTAGATAATTGTATCTGTTCTATCAAACTACAAAGATGGCCGAACAGGGTGGCGTTGAACCGAGTATCACCTCTGCAACCTGGAGAGGAGGCGGGGTATGAAGTGTCTCATTTGCATTTGAAGAGACCGCCCCAAAACGAGTTGCTCTCAGAAGCACATCAGAAAAGGGGTTGAAAAGGGGCCTGTGGAGCTCTAATAATGAGGAATTCAGACCCAAGCATTGCAGTTCCGCGTTGTATAGACCACAACTGTATGATTTATATGTAAAAAGGAAGGATTTAAAAGCATGATATGTCTCTTTTAATGACGTTTAAGACTAGCGCCCCCACACTTCAATGGTGAGGACAGGAATTGCATGCAGGCCGGCAACTTTATTAAAGTGAAAGAGTGAAGATTCACCCTCATGCACAAATAAAAATAAATGAAAATAGCCTAGTTTAACACATGGTCATGACAAAACTGAAAACAAACAACAAACAAAAAGGAATGCACTGATGCTTTGATCCAATCTGGGAGGGGATCCCTCAGGAGAACATCCCTCAGGAGAACATCCCTCAGGAGAACATCCCTCAGGAGGACATCCCTCAGGAGAACATCCCTCAGGAGAACATCCCTCAGGAGAACATCCCTCAGGAGAACATCCCTCAGGAGAACATCCCCCAGGAGAACGTCCCTCAGGAGAACATCCGTCGGATGTGTTATTTTAGTCTTCCCTTTATTTTTCTGAGCGGTGAAAATGAGAAGATCCTTCTTCCTTCTGCCTCATACAACACGTTTGGCACAAGACTGCTTGTACATGCTTCATGCTGCATCTTTTGACTCTAGTTTTTCTATTTGTACATAAACATTTCTTCACCTATTCTTGCACCACTTTCTATTTATGTATTGTCGACAGTCATTGACTTATTTTGCACCGTTTTCTTTTACATGCTATTTTGCTGCTGGCATTCTCTGTGAACAGCAGAAGAAGAATTTCATCGTACAGGGGAAACAGGTTTGGTGATTTGCATATGACAATAAACTGGATTTTAATTTAAACTCTGAATAAGGATCTAGAAGAGGGAAGTTGTTCATTGCTGTATAGCTTCATCTTTTTTCTTTTTCTGTCCTCGCTTGCTTTTGACTTATATGGTTGTATATGGGTATAAATGATCAATACTGTAATTGAAGAACAAAGTTTGCAAGCTCTTTCCTTCTACAGCATTCCTAAAGTGACTTTACCTGGTGTTAAGAGATTCTATTCTTAAAATAACTGCTCTGCCTTAAAACTGTGTGAAAGATACTAACTTGCTCTGAGGAAATTTGCTAAGCGCATGACTAACAATCTGCTGAGGTCAGCTCTAATGAGAAACAACTTTAGTTTATGGTTGCAGGATGCTGCCTGTAAAATGTGCTTATCTCAGTGTTTGTAGGAGACAAAGCCTGTGAAACAACAACTTGAGTGGGGGGATCGAAACCTAGACTACAATCGGAGGAACCCCGTCACAACTGGTCCCTTTTGATGACCTCCCTCAAGTACCCCTTGAAACCCAGGCTGGCTTCGTGACATCCTGCAAACCTCAGCTAACCCTGCGGTGACCCCGTGACTCACCATCTGGACCGTCCTGCCCCTGTGGGCAGAAGAATGCATAAATACACATGTTGCATCGGCAGACATGCTCCCAGTTCACGTCGCTCGGTTTAGAGGAGGAACCAGGACCCAGAATTCTGTAAATTGAGAATATTGCTTGCTTACCGCACTTCAATATAGTTTGATCATCAATTTTTAAGAAACCTGACTCATGTGTCTTTCTTTAGTTAGACTGGCAACAAAAGGACTTGTGGTGCGAATTGAAAGCACCCAAAACTGGTAACTTCTGTTGAAAATACTGTCATTTCTTTATTGATGAAGCAATCAGGCCTTGGCATGCAATGATGTAACGCTGCATTTCTTCGATGGTGGAAAACAAATGAATGACTGACAGATAAAAAGCTAAAAAAAAAAAAAAGGATACCTACAAAAAAGTTTGTTTTGGGGGATTAGCATTGGCAGTATTCCTCCACACTGACTCTGTGCACCGTTTGCAAGTTATCCCTGTGTATGTGTGGGTTTTCTCACATAGCCAGAGCAGTATAGTGAGAAAAGGTGGAGGCCAGAGTGAAAGACTGTCGAAGTTATTCTTTAGAAAATAAAGATCTTCAATGTGATTTACTACAGTGACACAAGTTTGGTTGGAAAACAACTATTTATTTATTTTAAATCAAGAACTGAAATGAAAGATGAAAGGATGAGACCAGTCACAGTCATGAAATTATGATCCCTGGTCAAATCTTCCCCTCACGTGCAGTACATACAAACCCCCAGCAGATGTCACTATAATCACGCCCAAGCGCTTGTCAATCGCTTTCAAGGAAGCTTTCTCAAATTTCACCACCACCAAGCAAAGGTGCAACAATCCACAGAACAAAATCAAAATGGCAAAGCAAAATCACAAATCCAAGAATCCACGAGACAAACAGACAACATCCCTGCATAATGTCACCTTTTTTAACTTGTGTGAACAATATAGAGAGTCAGGACGAGAGGACAGACCTGAGCAATAATATGGAAATGATTTAACGATGACAGAAAAGTGGAAATAGCTTCATCAAAACTCATCCCTGTCACTCTTGCAGTGACATTAATTACACAAAGTGATGCTATGCATTTATTATATATCATATAATTGTCTTGGAAAGTGACTTTGAATGTAAAAGGTTGAAATCCTTCCATGTGCGTCTCCAGTTGGATCCAGTAGTTTCAAGTAGTAGACTTATACCTCACAGAATAGGATGACAAGTTGTCCTCCTCCATGAGCAGAATTTAAAAAGAAAAAATGTTAGAAAAAACACAACAAACACACAGAAAATATGTCCATATTGGGAATTGAAGAACACTTTTCAAAAGTATAATTTAAAATAAATGATGGTTAATACTAAAAAGGTAATTTATATTAGTCTCAAATCGACCAAAATAGCCTCCTTGTCCGATTGTGAGAGTTTATCGCTTGAACTGAATCTGACTTTCTAATGTCGTTCATCTGAGTGTTTGATGACACGAGTCAAGACATCTTACCAGTGACTGCATTAATGCTGACTCCGCCGCTTCTGACGCTCCCAAACACAGAGAAGACAGTGAATGTGTACTCAGTTGCAGCAGAGAGAGATGAGACTGTGTGAGTTACTGGTCCGTCTCCATCTGGTGCTCTGATGTTTGTCTCGGCACCATTAAACTGGAGGATGAAGCTGATGTTGTTGTTCACTTTGTTCCACTGCAGAGTGACACTGGTCTGATTTTGTCCTGTTGACCTGAAGTCTTCTACATGAGCTGGAGCTGAGAACCACAGAACAACTTACTTACTATCAGTGGCAGAAGTGAAACAGAATGACCAAACATGTTTGTATCTTGTGTTTATAGAAGCACCAATTTAACACAACATACATATAAACTATTGTTGGATAGCAGGTTTATGTAAATCGTTCAAACATTTGCATTGTAATCCAGTGACGTGCCGAGAGATGAGTCACTGATTCTTTCAAATATTTGTAAATGGAGTTTATGAAAACATTGTTTTTGCAATAAGAATTTGCAAGGATGGAATAAGTCTTATTGTGGGATCTCAACGCCACAAGCTTGCAGTATTTAGTAGTAAAAATAACATATATATTACTTGCTGTGTAACAGACAAAAGGCCGTTGGATGGAGCAGCCTTCATCTGACCACAGTCCTGACTCCAGTGATGTAGCGACGCACGTCTGGCCTGGAGTGTTGGGCTGGTTGTTCTCCCAGTTTCGATATAGAGAGTCACTCCCATCAGACCAAACTTTTCGCCGATACAGACCAATCCACACATCCTTACCATCTGCAACTCTCTTGACCATTTCATGTTCGGGCTCGTTTCGTATGCTGTGGAGGGAAGAGTAGCAGATCTGCATCGTACTGTATGTAAAACAAATTCACTGATTCATGGATGGAATGAACAAATTAGTGAGTTCATACGGTACCTGGCCAGATCGACATAGTTCTCTCTGCAGAACCTCTGAGCTTCTGTCCAAGTGCTGAATGTTTCAATCCTAACAAAGGTTGCTTTTCCATTCAATGTACCTGGAAATATAGACACTTTTTTTTCTTTAATAAACAAAGAATGAGTTCTTCTACTATTTGCTGTGAATCAAAATAAAAGAAAAAGCTGAATATTTGACAGTAGTTTCTAAGGCAGTGACTTATTCAACACATTTACACACAGCCTGAAGTATTGACATTTCTGGAAGCTCTTGTCAAAAAGTAATGCTTTTAAAATGTTACTCTTTAAAAAAACTCACCATTGAAGCACACAGACTGACGATTGTAACTGCAAGGCCAGTCATTCCATTTGCCATTGAATGACCTCCAAAGTCCTCCACAGTTTTCTCTTCCAGCATAATTGTCAGGCTGACCACTGATCCAATTTCTATACGTCGCCTCTCCCTCGCCATAGAAGCTGCTGTCATTTAAGGACCACATCCAGCTGTTTTGCAAGTCATCATGAAGACCAATCCAGGCTTTTCCTGCTCAAATAAAAGATGTTGATTCGGTCAAAAACAAGAGAATTGAAACTTTCCATTCTGGATTATTCTGTGTGTGTTGGAGTCATTTGAGACTATAAATGCTCTTTGTCAAATTGGTGCAAACTTAAGTGATGATAAGGAATACTATTTAAAGTTTTCCTATTTTTGTGTTTTTTAGTTATTTTGATCATTAGAAATGTGTGGATCTCTCCTCCTCCTCGTCAGGCCTTCCTCCTTAGAATCAGGAGGAGGGGAAGCTGTGAGTGTGGAAGGAGGAGGGAGTGATGGTTTTTCTACCGCAGGCACACAAGCCTGTACAAACTAGAATTTATGTTAAGTATTTGTATTATTTAAGAACGTAAACCACAGAGAATATTTTTTGTTTGTTTAAATAAATAGTACATCTTTATTGTGAAACCTGGAAAATCTCTCTGCGAGTGTTTTTTACTTTCTGCGAGTGGAAAATCTCCTCAATGTGCAACTCTAAATTTAGATGTTTGGGACGAAAGACGCCACAACAGTGTGTGTCAAATACGGTGCAAGTATTCAGGACTCACCAGTATCGCTCGAAGTTGTGTTTCCAACTGCATCAACGTCAGCTGCACTTTCAATAGTGGCCAGATCAGTGTAGTCATCCCTGCACACACGCTGAGCGTTTGTCCAGCTCAGAGGAGTATTTACAAAGTTGTAGTGAGTTTGGCCAAAACCTACATTGGTGATCACTCCTAAAGCAAAACAGAATATACAATGTATTAATCAAAAGTATGCTGCGTTTGATTTGCTCTTCATCTGTCACTATTTTCCTGTTTGGATGTTTTTCTTTCCATCCCCTTTGCTTCCTGTTTTCTCCTGAAACACACCAATCTTCCTCAGGGGCCTTGTCATCCTAACAAGGTGCAGCAACACTTTAGAAACATGAGCTACAGATGTAATTGCCTTTTTAAAATTGCACCAACCTGTGAGAACAAAAAGCACCAGTCCCCTCTCCATGAGGTAAACCTTTGAAAAGATGTAAAAAAAAAAGTATTCTTTCATTTTAAAGCTTAATTCCTGATCACATTATTCATGTACACGCCACATCTGATATGGAACATTAGGAAACGTGTCATAAAATAATTAATATTAATCTAAAAATAACCTTTAAAATATACTGGACTCACCATTGTCTCTGTAACCTCCGGAGCTCTTGGGAACACCGACAGTGACTAAAGGCTGGTTTGGCTCCTATCAGTTTTCAGCAGCTGTGACTGAACAAAGTGTCGCTCTGCTGCTGTATAGTCTGTGTTTTTTCTTCTTCCTCGTGTGTCTGTGTGCTGGGAGGAGTCAACAAGACCTGCACTGGAGCTGAGCTGCACACCTGAGAGTATGTAAATAAGTAAGTACGTAAGTAAGTAAGTAAATTTTATTTCTTTAGCGCTTTTCACAGATATGAAGTCACAAAGTGCTTCACAGTAAAAACAAATAAAAACAGAGAAGAGAAAAAAACATCTTAAAAACACAACAAATGTCGACAGTCGGCAGCGTGGGTCGATCAGACGAGAATGTTTTGGCAAACAAATGTGTTTTTAGGCACTTTTTAAAGATGTCCGCTGAGTCCAGGGAGCGCAGGTCAAGTGGGAGTTCATTCCAAAGTCGGGGTGCGGCAGCTTTGAATGATGGGTCTCCCCGGGTTTTAAAACAAGTACATGGAACTTTTATTAGGTTCTGCCCAGACGATCTCGAGGTCCGAGTCGAGCTGTAGGGCTTTATGAGGTCAGCAATGTAAGGAGGAGCTTGACCATGTAGGGCTCGAAAAGTTAGCACCAAGATTTTATATTGAACACGAGACTCAACAGGGAGCCAGTGAAGAGATCTTAACACAGGGGGGGGGGGGGGGGCCTCCTGTTGGTGCTGGTCAGAAGTCTGGCGGCTGAGTTCTGGACTAACTGTAACCGAGCCAGCTCTTTTTTGTTGAGTCATGTAAAGAGGCATCATAGGCCTCGTTTCCACTGCACGGTACCGCACGGTACGGTAAACAGGGAACCCACACCCAACTCTGTTGCTCCGTCCCACCGCAGAGAGTCGGGGTTGTGAACGGCTGCATGATGACACAGGTATGTGACATCATCACGTGACAGTAAACACTGCGGGACCAGCCACAACAAACACATTTGTTCCGTTGCAGCTGAGACGTCTGAGTAAAGGCCCCTGCATCCTCCTATTAGAACCCATAAGAACTGAAGAAAAGCTGGTCGATGTGCCAACGTTTGTTGTTGTTGTTGTTCGGCAAGATGCTGGAGCGGCGAACTTTCTTCTTGTTCTTATAGAGCAGGGGCGGCCAAACAGTCAGAGACAAAGAGCCACAAGAATTACAGTACGTTGGTAGTACAAAGAACTACATTATACACATGTGGGATCACAATCAAACTCCCACAACTTCCTGAAAACAGCATCTTACCAGTGACTGCATTAATGCTGACTCCACTGCTTCTGACGCTCCCAAACCCAGAGAAGACAGTGAATGTGTCCTCAGTTGCAGCAGAGAGACATGAGACTGTGTGAGTTACTGGTCCGTCTCCATCTGGTGCTCTGATGTTTGTCTCGGTACCATTAAACTGGAGGATGAAGCTGATGTTGTTGTTCACTTTGTTCCACTGCAGAGTGACACTGGTCTCACTTTGTCCTGAAGTCTTCTACATGAGCTGGAGCTGAGAACCACAGAACAACTTACTTACTATCAAAGGCAGAAATGACACTGAAGGACCAAATGTGATGGACAAAATCATGCAGCTATCTATTACCTTATGACATTATTGTTTTTAATGGGATGTTGACGTATAACATCAGTAAAAGATATCCACTGCTGTAATCCAGTATTGTACGGTGAGTTTTATATCAGATGAGCCACTCACTCCTTCATAGCCAAATTTACAAAAATATGAACCCAGTAGGAGAAATTCAATTTGCCATTCAGTTCCCGGCTATCACACTAACCACTGAATGGATTTCATTTCTCATATCAGAGTTCTGCACACATGCACGCATAATAAAGGTACGTATTTCACCAAAGTACATAGTTCAATGTGTTTCAGCTCGGACTTTACTTTTTGTTCCCCAAGAAGTTTTTTTTTGTTTTTTATTCTCGGGACCGGCTTTGCTCCATGCTGGTGTACTGAGCCAGGCACCAGAAGACTGTTAGATACAACAAAACACTTCACTTGTACCTGCTTAATTACACATCACACACAGTCTCACCAGGTTTGATTTGCTCTTCATCTGTCACTATTTTCCTCTTTGGATGTTTTTCTTTCAATCCCCTTTGCTTCCTGTTTTCTCCTGAAACACACCAATCCTCCTCAGGGGCCTTGTCATCCTAACAAGGTGCAGCAACACTTTAGAAACACATCAAGAAGAAACATGAAGAATAACAACAGTTTTTCAACATATAAAAGGAAAAATCATATTTATTTCTCATGTGGATCGAATGTTCTATTGTCCTTTTTCCTTCTGTATTATATAATTTTTTTCTTACTAAGAAACATTTTCAAATTGATTTTCTATTTTGAAGGAGCTCAGTGGTATGTGAGTACTGCAGTGTGTACTCCATATAAATTCATGTTCTGTGTTCCTCGATGCTCGTGTTGCAAACATCATAGGTCTTGTTCTAACGTGTAAAATTCTGTTAGTTAAATCACATCACAAAGCAGGATTACAGGTACTAAGTTGATATATTCTTTTCATTTAGCCCAGGGTCAATAACCTGAGAAGATGACTATAGACTTCTACACTGAGTATTATGAACTTTGTACTATGTGATTACAAAACACCTTCACCAACAGCAGGTTCCTCATTATTTCTGCTTATTTGTGTTTTCTAATCTTTTGATGCAAAATGTCATGTCGTGACATCAGTCAAACAAATGTCTCTCATTTGAATAACTAGGGAATATTCCCTGTTTGCCGTGTAGGTATATTCTACAAGCTTTTCATTGTGTAACGTCTCCACCATTGATGAGGCTTTTGTGTTCTATGTTTCTGTAGCTCTCACTTCTACAAGCTGCTCATAGACAAAGTTTATCACATTAACTAACAATATTTCTGTCAGATTGACTGGATTCTTCAACCCTTGAGGAGAACAAACACACACATAAACGTATTCAGTCGGTCCTATGCTGTACGGTAGAAGGTGAAACAATAGTTCAACTGCAGTTAGTGAGCCGTAAATTCATTGTAGTCCAGCGAGGCTAAAACAGATTATTGCCTCTGATTATACAAATCAAATATATAAGTTGTTGGTGACAAGTATTCCTAAAAGACTGGGACACTGCCCTTTCTGAAATTATTCTTTTGTTCTCTGGAGGATTTTGCAGTAAAAACACTGAAGATTGAAACTTGGATCACTTGAAGGTTGCAGGTCACTGTGTCCGGTTCTTCTTTTGGTGATCCCTCATGGTTCCTGGTTCTTCTAGCTCAGTTGGTAGACCATGAGACTCGCAATGTCAAGGTCGTGGGTTCGTGTCCCATGCTGGGCGCCACCTTCCTTTGTGCTCTGTTGCAATGTCATCTGGGTGACCGTGCTGACATGAGCATGGATGGATCTTGATTTGAAAGACAAATTGTAGACTTCCTGTTGGATTAAGTGAGGAGTGTCATTACATTATTTCCAGGTCTTGATGAGACAAACAAGTGACCTTTGGTTTCATCGCTCTATGACTTTCCTACAGGCTGTGAGACCCAATTTAAATTTCTGCTGATAATCTTATTTTTAAAATCAAATTGAGGACTTCTGTTGGACTTAGGTCAGGGGTGTCAGAGTGTGATTTTTATGTCGTGATAAGACGAACAGATGAGTTTTGTTTTGATCTCTCTACGACATTTCTAGAGAGATCACACCATGGCTGTGGTGATTGTAGGTGGCGCTAGAGAGCACACTTTGGCACTTTGTGGGTTAATTGTTTGTATTTTCTTGTAGTCTGCAGCAGTCCTGATGATTGTGCCAAATTTGGTTTGCAAGTTTATGTCAAATTTGGGTTCAATGGCGTCAGGAGAAGAAACAAAGAAAGAAACACTCCAGATGCAATAGGGTCCTCGCCTCCAGGCAGCTTCCCTTCTGGGCTCGGTCCCTAAAAGAAAGGTGCACAGAACCCGGTGTCCAGTGGTGAGGTCCTAGAAAGGGAACCACAAATGGACTCCAGAGTCTTACTGTGCAACTCTCTGCATCCTGGAAAGCAACAAATGACATTTTCAAATCCGGATCATTTTGATCCGGATTACATTTTTTTGAACAACTGGCCCCTGGTGTTCTATAAATGCAGTTTACAATTACATTCTTTTTTTTCATACAGAGTTCAACTGTGTTGCATTCAAACACATCTTTCATTGCTCTTGTCATTTTCTCCACCACTTTATATTTCAGGTCTACACCCACATATATAGCTCCCCCTCCACCCGCCTTCCCCTCTCTGTTTAAGACTATACCTTCAGGGATCATTTCTATAGTTCTTGACTTGAGAAATGTGTTTCTAAAGTGTTTGGTCTCTCTACCCACGATGATGAGTCGTGATATTCCCTCCTGAGCGTGAAGCAGGCAGAGAGTAATGATTCAGTTCATACACTCTCTGTCATTGATGAACGTTCTTTGCTCCCTTCATGGAGTAATGATGGAGGGAATATGATCAGAGTGGTGGAGTGTCTCTGAAATCAAGAAATAAACTCGCCCAGTCATAATACTGGTGCATTTATTAGTTAACCATAACACTGAACTTTCAAACTCCCACTACAACCCATAAGCTAGTCATTCTTAAAGTGTGGTATGAGTACCACTAGCTCCCTCTAGTGGTATGCCAAAGAATCACTGACATAAATATAAAAGCGCTGACATCAACAGTTATTCACGGTAGAGCGTTTATACCCTAACTTAGTCTGTACTGCAGCTGAAAACACGGGATTTAGCAGCTCTGTGAGAAAAGGCCTATCTAAGCTGATTCTTGTGAAAAAAGTGAAGTATTTTGTGTGTAAAATGACTTTTCACGTCGAGTCCCGGAGGTTAGCGGGTGGCTAAGCGTAGTATTACGGGCGATCGTGACACGAAGTGCCGCCACTGCCGTAATGCTACCGTAACGCCGACGTAACGCCGCTGTAACGCCGCCGCTGTAACGCCGCCGCTGTAACGCCGCCGCTGTAACGCCGCCGTCACGCTGCCCGCTGATTACTAAAATGGATGAACTGGACGGTGGAAGAGGAGTTACTTCGATCGCTTCTAAAGCCGTTATCTACTTCATAATATGTATCGTCTGAAATACTCAGTCCGTGAATAAAACATAATTTCCTGAAATGCCAGCCATGTTTCATTTTCGATTGGCTCAAGCGGGGCCATGTGACACGAGAAGGGAGGGGGGATCCCAGATCTACAGTAGAATGATAGAGAGACATTCACTAGAATCCATTGAACATCTTTTTATTATAGTTTTAGTCTTAATCTTATTGTTCTTCCTCTGTGTGTGTGTGTGTGTGTGTGTGTGTGTGTGCGTGTGCGTGTGCGTGTGTTTCTGTTTCAGAAAGCAGCCTGTTTAGATTATTTTTTAATCAAGTACAGCACATTGTTTACTTAACATTTAAGTACAGTACAGTTTTATTTAACTTTTCTGTGCAATATATTTTAATTAAATCATTATTTAAGTACAGTCTTTAATTTCCCTATATTTAAGCGTAGTGTTACTAATCTAACTGTGTAAAATGTTACAATGGCTGACAATATTAAATATACTTCTTTAGGAGTAAAACCTCTGCCTTGTTTTTGATGAATGCTTCGGCTCACTAGGCTACTGTATAGTGTTGGTCATTATGGTGGTACTTGGAGAGCCAAGTATTTTCTGGGTGGTACTTGGTGTAAAACATTTGAGAACCACTGCCATAAGCTATTCTGCAGATTATTTGGCACATGTCCATATCCATCCATAATAATGGAAATTTGTTCAAACACCATCTAATGTTGGAACAAAATAAAATTAATAGAAATAAATGTAAATATTCTGAAGGCAGCTCTTTTCTACGGTCGTGAATCACTCTTCATTACTGAACATCTTCACTTAATCTTAATTATTATGTGACTTCTGCAAACTTCTATTTAGTCATTGAATTTCAACAAGCTTCTACAAGTTGTGGTGTACATTTATATACTTTTCCCACTTTCCTGCCTCAGCATAGATGAGGTGTTATTGATGTATTTATTTGGACCATAACATACATGTCACATTTAAAAATGCCAGAATGTGGAAGATGGACATTAGTACAAGGGTTCTGCAATGCAATATCACATATCAATAATAGTTCATATATGTCACACTATTGCTATTCTGTGCTGAATTTATCAGGAGAGATCAGCTGGAAATGATCCCAGACAGGAGAAAATCTCTTTCTTGCTGGATCCATAACAAAAAGATCTGCTCACCAGTGATGAGAAAGACTGATTCATTCAAGGCCTCAGCTGTTTGTACTGAGGAGTATTAAGACTATACTTTCAGGGATCATTTCTATAGTTCTTGACTTGAGAAATGTGTTTCTAAAGTGTTTGGTCTCTCTACCCACGATGATGAGTCGTGATATTTCCTCCTGAGCGTGAAGCAGACAGAGCGTACTGATTCAGTTCATACACTCTCTGTCATTGATGAACGTTCTTTGCTCCCTTCATGGAGTAATGATGGAGGGAATATGATCAGAGTGGTAGAAATGGCTGGTTGAATGTTAATTAATTAATTTCTGGATAGATTCTGAGCTTGACCACAGATTATCTAATTCACAGTTACAAAGTCTTAAATGTTGCAAGTTTGTTTTACAGTCTTTTGGAAGCAGAATATAGAACACATAAAAGAACACTATTTGTAGTAAATACAAAACAAACAGCTTGTACTGTATTTCTCACTAATAACGATAAGTCGGTAGAAATAATATACAGAACACATATAGAACCTCATTAAACTAAAGAAAACATTTTTTAAAAACAATAAATAAAACTTCCTTTGGGAAAACCACAAATAAACTATTTATAGAATCTTCTAGGTTAACATTTGTAGATATTGTATACCGTATTTTCACGACCAAAAGGCACACCGTACTAAAAGGCGCAGTCTCAGTTATGTGTGCCATTACTGCATTTAACACACACATAAGGCGCACCTGCTCATAGGGCGCGGGTTCCATGCCCACACTTCCCCCTTTAACGTTCTCATGGTGTCCGCATTACAACAACACACACACACAAGCATACAAGTGTGCGTATTTAAAAATAGAGCGGGAGCAAAACTGAGTTTGGTTGTGCTTTATTTAAGTATTGATTACAAAGTACTAACATTTTTTTTTACCTGTAATCGTCATCAATCAAACCCATCGAACTCCTCGTCCTCTGTTTCTGAATTGAACAGCTGCGCTAAATCTCCATCAAACATACCAGGTTCATTTTCTTCACTGTCAGAGTCACTTTCCGTGCCGTGCGGCTCCTTGGAAATGATGCCGGCTTTTGCGAAAGCTCGAACAACAGTGCCAGCAGACACGCTAGCCCAAGCATCTACAATCCATTTGCAAATTGTGGCGTAACTCGCCCGGCGCTGCCTTCCACTCTTAGTGAAACTGTGGTCTCCATCGGTCATCCATCGCTCCCACGCCGCTCGCAGCCTTACTTTGAACGGCCGGTTCACACCGATGTCCAGCGGTTGGAGTTCCTTTGTCAGGCCTCCCGGAATGACAGCAAGCTCAGAGTTCGTTTGCTTCACTTGTTTTTTCACATCGGCTGTGAGATGGGCACGCATAGAGTCACAGATCAACAGCGATGGTGATGCGTGGAAAAAACCACCTGTTCTCCTTACATACACCTCCCTCAGCCACTCTTTCATCATTTCCTCATCCATCCAGCCCTTTTGATTTGCCTTAATGATGACTCCTGATGGAAACTTCTCTTTAGGCAAAGTCTTTCTCTTAAAAATCACCATAGGCGGCAGTTTCTGTCCATTAGCATGGCAGCTAAGCACAACAGTAAAAGAAGACTTTTCGTGCCCCGTTGTGCGTCTCGCTACCGTGCCGGTCCCCTTCTTCTCCACAGTGTGACTCACCGGGATGTCGAAAGTTAGCGGCACCTCGTCCATGTTAGTGATGTGGCTGGGCTGGATGTGTTTGTCGGCGATGTGTTTGCTGCAGTAGGAGTGGAAGATGGCCAGCTTTTCATTATAATCCGCTGGAAGTTGCTGCGCTACCGTAGTTCTGGCCCGGATGGAAAAATGGCACCGTTTCATGAAACGAAAGCACCAAGACGGACCTCCTTGGAAATGTTCAATTTTCATTTCTTCTGCTAGCGTTACTGCTTTTAGTCGAATGGTGACCGTGGAAACGCTTCTCCCACTCGTTCTTTGTGCGATGATCCACTGCTCGAGTCTTTCCTCCAACTCAGGCCACCTCGCCTTATGTCCGCGGAAACTCAGCCGCGTCTTCTTCACCTGTCGGAGCTCGTTTTCCAGCTTCCTCCACTTGCGAACCATCGATTCATTAATCTTAAATTCTCTCGCGGCTGCTCGATTTCCATGTTCCTCCGCGTAGCTGATGGCCTTCAGTTTAAACTGTGCTTCATAAGCGTGTCTCTTCGCCATTTTCAGGGTTGTTAAAACAACGATGTTCTGCATAACGCACATACCCGTTCATTTATATACAATCCACGCCCACACTTCCCCCTTTAACGTTCTCATGGTGTTCACTACTACGTCCGCTTTACAACAACAACACACACATACGGCGCACTGCACCATAGTGCGCGCCGCACATTTTGAAGAAAATCTAAGACTTTTATGTGCGCCTTATAGTCGTGAAAATACGGTATATAATTTTTTTCTTACTAAGAAACATTTTCAAATTGATTTTTATTTTGAAGGAGCTCAGTGGTATGTGAGTACTGCAGTGTGTACTCCATATAAATTCATGTTCTGTGTTCCTCGATGCTCGTGTTGCAAACATCATAGGTCTTGTTCTAACATGTGAAATTCTGTTCGTTAAATCACATCACAAAGCAGGATTACAGGTACTAAGTTGATATATTCTTTTCATTTAGCCCAGGGTCAATAACCTGAGAAGATGACTATAGACTTCTACACTGAGTATTATGAACTTTGTACTATGTGATTACAAAACACCTTCACCAACAGCAGGTTCCTCATTATTTCTGCTTATTTGTGTTTTCTAATCTTTTGATGCAAAATGTCATGTCGTGCCGTCAGTCAAACAAATGTCTCTCATTTGAATAACTAGGGAATATTTCCTGTTTGCCGTGTAGGTATATTCTACAAGCTTTTCATTGTGTAACGTCTCCACCATTGATGATGCTTTTGTGTTCTATGTTTCTGTAGCTCTCACTTCTACAAGCTGCTCATAGACAAAGTTTATCACATTAACTAACAATATTTCTGTCAGATTGACTGGATTCTTCAACCCTTGAGGAGAACAAACACACACATAAACGTATTCAGTCGGTCCTATGCTGTACGGTAGAAGGTGAAACAATAGTTCAACTGCAGTTAGTGAGCCGTAAATTCATTGTAGTCCAGCGAGGCTAAAACAGATTATTGCCTCTGATTATACAAATTAAATATATAAGTTGTTGGTGACAAGTATTCATAAAAGACTGGGACACTGCCCTTTCTGAAATGTTAATTTGAGCCTTAACCTAAAACTAAACCTTTAGGTACGATCAAACACATGGCAATCCTTCGCTCAGGTATTTCACTTAAACACAGGCTCATCATGAGGTGGAGATGGAATTGCATTTTTGCAATCGTTCATTTTAAAGCTTAATTCCTGATCAGGTTATTCATCTAAATGGAACATTAGGAAAAGTGTCAGTAAGAATAATGACCTTTAGAATATACTGGACTCACCACTGTCTCTGTAACCTCCGGAGCTCTTGGGAACACCGACAGTGGCTAAAGGCTGGTTTGGCTCATATCAGTTTTCAGCAGCTGTGACTGAACAACATGGTAACAAATAGTTGAACAAACCACACGCAAACAAAAAAGCTGGCAAAGACCACGGAGCAGGACTGAGGAACCGACAGCAAAAAGTGACAATGTGACCTGTTTATTTTTTCTTTCTTTTGCAGTGTTTTGACTGAATGGTACGGAAACATGAGCTGGGGAATGGGGACGCTTTCCTGTGTGTTGATCCTGATGATTCCATAACCACAAGTGGCCTTCAGATGACACGGGGATTCTCACTGTCTTACCTTTGAGTTTGTTCTCTGGCAATGTAACTAACAAAATGGAATCATCTGATCCTTTCTAGTTGCAATTATTCCCGTCAGGTAATACATTTTATGTTTTCATTTTATTCATTTCATTTTGAATTGCTTAACATATTAAGATTTTAATTCATGAATTTGAAATTCATCAATGAAACTTTGACATGTTGCTGCAACATTGTGTTTAACTATTGTGTAGAAATAAATAAAGTTTTCATTTGAATTTGCTTGTGTTTCCTGATGGCTTCATGAGCATTCAACACAGAAGTACACGCTACTTTGAGCTGTGTGTGTGCCTATATTCTATTCAGACTGTTGTGTCAACGGTTTTCTTATTATTTCCCCTCACAGTACCAAAAACATACATTTTAGGCCAATTGGTGACTGTGAATATGTGTGGGTATATATGTGTGATTGACTGTCTGTGTCCGGACTGGTAACCTGTTCAAGTTATACAGTAGTGCCCTCACCCAAAGTCAGCTGTGATCGGCCCTGTAGCCAATGAAGACCATGGATGTAAAGTCTAATAATAAATAATTGATGCTCATATTCAGATGTACGTCGTGTGTTTCTGACACTAATGTCTGACAACTGTAAGTAAAGATAATAAGTAATTTTATTTTCTGGTTTCACAGCTGCACTAGATGAAGCTCTTGAATATAATAAGGAGTTGGAAGCCAGGCTGGAGAATGTGGATTTGTCTCCCATGCTTTTTTACTCGCGACTGTGTTTCTGATGAGCAGATCCGGTTCTACACCAAATTCCCATCTGAGAGGGTTCCAGATCTTCTGGGAGTCCATTGCTCCACCTGCATCCCGCCTCATATACTGGACCAGAGCTCAGACAATAGGAGATGAAGCCTGAACCCAGCGCTGCCCCAGAATGCCTCTGATTGATGAGTTTTAATGTTCTCCTTCAGGGTGGCTGTGGGCCTGAAGGAGCAGCTTATTGACATGTTCGACACTATTTACACTATTTACACTATTTACAGTGATTCACACAACTTGAGATTTAATGTTCAAAACACAAAGTGACAAAAGGTCATTTATACATTTTAATATGATCATTACTGCATTGAAATAAACACATTAATGGTATTGAAGTAAAACATGTCCAGTTTTGATTTCATTTGGTCAGTGAACGATTCATCACGCCGCTCTCGCTCAACAGTTATTGTTCTAAATGTGTCAGTGACAAAGTGGCACCATTCCAACCTGGTGATTACCAGCTGACCCTGTCCCTGCCAGGAGTATGTGTGTGAACGCCTCAGACTTGTGTGGCCATCCTGAACCTTGAGGTCAGCAACCTGGGACACATCATCTGTTTGGGACTCACTCCAAAGTTGGGAGGAAATCTAAAAGGAGAGCTCTGAGTGGTTGGGACTCCAGTTGGCATAGTTTTCCTCCTGATGTCAGGATGTCGGGATCAGGAAGTGGTCCTACAAACACATGAGTGACATCATCACAGTAAGTTATGACAAAGGAAACATTACAAGCATAAAAACATTACAAACCAATAAATGACACCTGTGTAAGCTCTGCACAGCTGGACTGCACACATCTGTTTCTCCCACCACCTCACTGGCAGGTTCAGGATGGAGCCCCTTACAAGAAATAAACAAATATGACAAATAAATAAAGGGACAGGTGAGCAATTTGGTCGGACATGGAGGGATAGATTTGTGAGAGCTAAGATTTTTACTTAAATTGCTAAAACTACTAAGGAGATTGTCACGTACTAAATGATATTACAAAAGGAAAACAATGGTTCCTCTTTTTTTTTTTACCTGTGTTCTTGGTCTGTTCCCTCTGTGTAGATGACTTGTGCAGGTCAGTGCAGGAGGAAGCGTTGGCAGCTGGAGCTGGGAGGAGTGTGCAGGCTGATCCAGGAGTTCAACTACATGGTTGTTAAAGCCTTAACCAGCTGCACAACTACAGGAATAAACCAACAACTCAGCTTGTCAACACCCAGTGAGATCTAAAATAGAGAAGTGTTTTTAACACATATATAGAAATTAATACTTGTTAAAACATAATTAGCTTTAATCAAGTCCCAGAATCCAGAGCAGCAGAAGAGGAATAGTAAGCTCTCTGTCATACAGGAGTGTCCATCGTACATGAAAGTTCTTCAGCTCTCATCTGACAGCTGAAGAACAGGAAGTCAAACTACTGAACATGAGCCCAGCGACTCTCTGACTGTTTCAACCTGCAGTCTGTGAGGTTCCTCATGGTTCCTCATGGAGCTGAAGCATGGAGCTCTGACCACTACCTGTCCCTCCATGGTTCCTCATGGAGCTGAAGCATGGAACTCTGACCACTACCTGTCCCTCCATGGTTCCTCATGGAGCTGAAGCATGGAGCTCTGACCACTACCTGTCCCTCCATGGTTCCTCATGGACCTGAAGCATGGAGCTCTGACCACCACCTGTCCCTCCATGGTTCCTCATGGAGCTGAAGCATGGAGCTCTGACCACCACCTGTCTCTCCATGGTTCCTCATGGACCTGAAGCATGGAGCTCTGACCACTACCTGTCCCTCCATGGTTCCTCATGGAGCTGAAGCATGGAGCTCTGACCACCACCTGTCTCTCCATGGTTCCTCATGGACCTGAAGCATGGAGCTCTGACCACCACCTGTCCCTCCACAATATGTGATACTAGAAGCCTGCAGAAGAAAAGCAGGGTGAAGGTGAACATCTGGCATCATCATCATCACTTTTCCATATTATAATAGCAAACACATATCAGAATGTTAAAATATCATTTAAAAGTCTAGATCATGCCTCTAATAAATACCTCTAATAATTTAGCAGACGAGATGAGGCTCCTTAATCACCATGTTTATCTTCATCATATGTTGTAGCTAGCGCCGCGGTTAGCTCACTGAACTCCGTCTTTTCTTACCTTGATAGCTGTGGAGATATTCTTCATGGATGAACTTATACCCTTCTTCAAGTGTATTTGTTCATGTATTCCCCGCTGCGATGGCCTCCGCATCAGCAAATGAAAAAGCTGGCAAGTTCAGGAGCGTCGGTGAAAAGATAAGGTCCATTTTCAATGAGGCACAAACAGGAAGTGATTGAGCTCCACGAGGCGCTACTTCAGGTTGTCATGAAAAAGGTCTATGTGAAGCTGCAGGGCCATGGGAAGCTCATTTCCACACTATTTGACAATGTCAAAACTTTCCAGCAAAAACTTGAACTGCTGCAGGGACAGCTCAAACAGGGACATCTCACCCATTTTCCCGCCTGCAAGGCGCTTGTAGACGACACAGACGGGCGCCACGTTTTACGTCACCTGCGTTCAAACAAGAACCATAACATCATAAATAAACTCAGACAGGAATTCGACCACCGCTTCTCCGACTTCAGGGTCCATGAGAAGTCATTCAACCTCTTCCAAAATCCTTTCTCATGTGTCCCTGAGGAAGAGCCTGCAGAAATGCAGTTTGAGCTCATTGACTTACAGGAGACGTCACCCAGCTTTAAAGCAGCCAACCAGATCTGGAGTCAACTTCCTCTCCAGAAAACTCTGAACTGGCTGCTGCAAGACGTCTGGCCTCAAGTCCAGGCTGCAGCTTCTTCTGTCCCACCTGATCATGAAAATTACTCATCACTTGTCCTCAATCATTATTTATTATCCATGGAAGGTTCTTACTATTGTGGAGAATGTTCACCACAGCAGAGCAGCACCAGTAAAGTCTGGTTCCACTGAGATTTGAACTCAGATCACTGGATTCAGAGTCCAGAGTGATAACCATTACACCATGGAACCACAGAGAGCAGCTCAGCATGGTGCATTCATGGACATCTAGTCAATGAAAACACTTCAACTACAGACGCTTCAACATTTTTCAGAGCTTTTTTAAGTTTTTCTGCAAATTGTGAATACACAGATACTTTGTACATGGTGATTTAAATTAAATGCACCTTATTTCTTTTTAGTTCTTTACAGTAACTCACTGGTTGTCAGAATAGTTGATTATTTATTTGTTTCCAGGAGGATTTTGCTGTAAAAACATTGAAGATTTAAACTTGGATCTTTGGAGTCAAAGTGTGTTTCTTTGACCTCAACTCCCTCCTTTATTTCAACTCAAGTCACTGGACTCATTCAACCTTTACACCACGAGTGTCCTCATCAATGTTACTCAGGAACTGTAATCTTTTCTTGATAATTTATTTTTATTACTGAAAGTATTAACAAACTCAGAGAAAGTATCAATAAACTACTAATAGATAATAGTTTTGTCAAGATCAAAGTCAAGAAGGATCAAAGTGAAGAAAGAAATGTTGTCACTTTAATATTTTCCATTCTTTTATGACATCACTATGACATCACCAAACAGAGTTAGCAGATAGAACCATCAGAGTGTCTGCACATTTTGAATACACAGACACTTTGAAACTTACATGGTGATTTCATTTAAATGCAACTTCTTTACAGCAACCCACTGATTGTTAGAATAGTTGATTATTCTTTTGTTCTCTGGAGGATTTTGCAGTAAAAACACTGAAGATTGAAACTTGGATCACTTGAAGGTTGCAGGTCACTGTGTCCGGTTCTTCTTTTGGTGATCCCTCATGGTTCCTGGTTCTTCTAGCTCAGTTGGTAGAGCATGAGACTCGCAATGTCAAGGTCGTGGGTTCATGTCCCATGCTGGGCGCCACCTTCCTTTGTGCTCTTTTGCAATGTCATCTGGGTGACCGTGCTGACATGAGCATGGATGGATCTTGATTTGAAAGGCAAATTGTAGACTTCCTGTTGGATTAAGTGAGGAGTGTCATTACATTATTTCCAGGTCTTGCTGAGACAAACAAGTGAGCTTTGGTTTCATCGCTCTATGACTTTCCTACAGGCTGTGAGACCCAATTTAAATTTCTGCTGATAATCTTATTTTTAAAATCAAATTGAGGACTTCCTGTTGGACTTAGGTCAGGGGTGTCAGAGTGTGATTTTTATGTCGTGATGAGACGAACAGATGAGTTTTGTTTTGATCTCTCTACGACATTTCTAGAGAGATCACACCATGGCTGTGGTGATTGTAGGTGGCGCTAGAGAGCACACTTTGGCACTTTGTGGGTTAATTGTTTGTATTTTCTTGTAGTCTGCAGCAGTCCTGATGATTGTGCCAAATTTGGTTTGCAAGTTTATGTCAAATTTGGGTTCAATGGCGTCAGGAGAAGAAACAAAGAAAGAAACACTCCAGATGCAATAGGGTCCTCGCCTCCAGGCAGCTTCCCTTCTGGGCTCGGTCCCTAAAAAAAGGTGCACAGAACCGGGTGTCCAGTGGTGAGGTCCTAGAAAGGGAACCACAAATGGACTCCAGAGTCTTACTGTGCAACTCTCTGCATCCTGGAAAGCAACAAATGACATTTTCAAATCCGGATCATTTTGATCCAGATTACATTTTTTTGAACAACTGGCCCCTGGTGTTCTATAAATGCAGCTTACAATTACATTCTTTTTTTTCATACAGAGTTCAACTGTGTTGCATTCAAACACATCTTTCATTGCTCTTGTCATTTTCTCCACCACTTTATATTTCAGGTCTACACCCACATATATAGCTCCCCCTCCACCCGCCTTCCCCTCTCTGTTTAAGACTATACCTTCAGGGATCATTTCTATAGTTCTTGACTTGAGAAATGTGTTTCTAAAGTGTTTGGTCTCTCTACCCACGATGATGAGTCGTGATATTTCCTCCTGAGCGTGAAGCAGGCAGAGAGTAATGATTCAGTTCATACACTCTCTGTCATTGATGAACGTTCTTTGCTCCCTTCATGGAGTAATGATGGAGGGAATATGATCAGAGTGGTGGAGTGTCTCTGAAATCAAGAAATAAACTCGCCCAGTCATAATACTGGTGCATTTATTAGTTAACCATAACACTGAACTTTCAAACTCCCACTACAACCCATAAGCTAGTCATTCTTAAAGTGTGGTATGAGTACCACTAGCTCCCTCTAGTGGTATGCCAAAGAATCACTGACATAAATATAAAAGCGCTGACATCAACAGTTATTCACGGTAGAGCGTTTATACCCTAACTTAGTCTGTACTGCAGCTGAAAACACGGGATTTAGCAGCTCTGTGAGAAAAGGCCTATCTAAGCTGATTCTTGTGAAAAAAGTGAAGTATTTTGTGTGTAAAATGACTTTTCACGTCGAGTCCCGGAGGTTAGCGGGTGGCTAAGCGTAGTATTACGGGCGATCGTGACACGAAGTGCCGCCACTGCCGTAATGCTACCGTAACGCCGACGTAACGCCGCTGTAACGCCGCTGTAACGCTGCCGCCGTCACGCTGCCGTCACGCTGCCCGCTGATTACTAAAATGGATGAACTGGACGGTGGAAGAGGAGTTACTTCGATCGTTTCTAAAGCCGTTATCTACTTCATAATATTTATCGTCTGAAATACTCAGTCCGTGAATAAAACATAATTTCCTGAAATGACAGCCATGTTTCATTTTCGATTGGCTCAAGCGGGGCCATGTGACACGAGAAGGGAGGGGGGATCCCAGATCTACAGTAGAATGATAGAGAGACATTCACTAGAATCCATTGACCATCTTTTTATTATAGTTTTAGTCTTAATCTTATTGTTCTTCCTCTGTGTGTGTGTGTGTGTGTGTGTGTGTGTGTGTGTGTGTGTGTGTGTGTGTTTCTGTTTCAGAAAGCAGCCATACAGCAGTGTGTGAAGTTCAGTCAGCCTGTTTTGACTTTTGTTTAATCAAGTACAGTACATTGTTTACTTAACATTTAAGTACAGTACAGTTTTATTTAACTTTTCTGTGCAATATATTTTAATTAAATCATTATTTAAGTACAGTCTTTAATTTCCCTATATTTAAGCGTAGTGTTACTAATCTAACTGTGTAAAATGTTACAATGGCTGACAATATTAAATATACTTCTTTAGGAGTAAAACCTCTGCCTCGTTTTTGATGAATGCTTCGGCTCACTAGGCTACTGTATAGTGTTGGTCATTATGGTGGTACTTGGAGAGCCAAGTATTTTCTGGGTGGTACTTGGTGTAAAACGTTTGAGAACCACTGCCATAAGCTATTCTGCAGATTATTTGGCACATGTCCATATCCATCCATAATAATGGAAATTTGTTCAAACACCATCTAATGTTGGAACAAAATAAAATTAATAGAAATAAATGTAAATATTCTGAAGGCAGCTCTTTTCTACGGTCGTGAATCACTCTTCATTACTGAACATCTTCACTTAATCTTAATTATTATGTGACTTCTGCAAACTTCTATTTAGTCATTGAATTTCAACAAGCTTCTACAAGTTGTGGTGTACATTTATATACTTTTCCCACTTTCCTGCCTCAGCATAGATGAGGTGTTATTGATGTATTTATTTGGACCATAACATACATGTCACATTTAAAAATGCCAGAATGTGGAAGATGGACATTAGTACAAGGGTTCTGCAATGCAATATCACATATCAATAATAGTTCATATATGTCACACTATTGCTATTCTGTGCTGAATGTATCAGGAGAGATCAGCTGGAAATGATCCCAGACAGGAGAAAATCTCTTTCTTGCTGGATCCATAACAAAAAGATCTGCTCACCAGTGATGAGAAAGACTGATTCATTCAAGGCCTCAGCTGTTTGTACTGAGGAGTATTAAGACTATACTTTCAGGGATCATTTCTATAGTTCTTGACTTGAGAAATGTGTTTCTAAAGTGTTTGGTCTCTCTACCCACGATGATGAGTCGTGATATTTCCTCCTGAGCGTGAAGCAGACAGAGCGTACTGATTCAGTTCATACACTCTCTGTCATTGATGAACGTTCTTTGCTCCCTTCATGGAGTAATGATGGAGGGAATATGATCAGAGTGGTAGAAATGGCTGGTTGAATGTTAATTAATTAATTTCTGGATAGATTCTGAGCTTGACCACAGATTATCTAATTCACAGTTACAAAGTCTTAAATGTTGCAAGTTTGTTTTACAGTCTTTTGGAAGCAGAATATAGAACACATTAAAGAACACTATTTGTAGTAAATACAAAACAAACAGCTTGTACTGTATTTCTCACTAATAACGATAAGTCGGTAGAAATAATATACAGAACACATATAGAACCTCATTAAACTAAAGAAAACATTTTTTAAAAACAATAAATAAAACTTCCTTTGGGAAAACCACAAATAAACTATTTATAGAATCTTCTAGGTTAACATTTGTAGATATTGTATACCGTATTTTCACGACCAAAAGGCACACCGTACTAAAAGGCGCAGTCTCAGTTATGTGTGCCATTACTGCATTTAACACACACATAAGGCGCACCTGCTCATAGGGCGCGGGTTCCATGCCCACACTTCCCCCTTTAACGTTCTCATGGTGTCCGCATTACAACAACACACACACACAAGCATACAAGTGTGCGTATTTAAAAATAGAGCGGGAGCAAAACTGAGTTTGGTTGTGCTTTATTTAAGTATTGATTACAAAGTACTAACATTTTTTTTACCTGTAATCGTCATCAATCAAACCCATCGAACTCCTCGTCCTCTGTTTCTGAATTGAACAGCTGCGCTAAATCTCCATCAAACATACCAGGTTCATTTTCTTCACTGTCAGAGTCACTTTCCGTGCCGTGCGGCTCCTTGGAAATGATGCCGGCTTTTGCGAAAGCTCGAACAACAGTGTCAGCAGACACGCTAGCCCAAGCATCTACAATCCAGTTGCAAATTGTGGCGTAACTCGCCCGGCGCTGCCTTCCACTCTTAGTGAAACTGTGGTCTCCATCGGTCATCCATCGCTCCCACGCCGCTCGCAGCCTTACTTTGAACGGCCGGTTCACACCGATGTCCAGCGGTTGGAGTTCCTTTGTCAGGCCTCCCGGAATGACAGCAAGCTCAGAGTTCATTTGCTTCACTTGTTTTTTCACATGGGCTGTGAGATGGGCACGCATAGAGTCACAGATCAACAGCGATGGTGATGCGTGGAAAAAACAACCTGTTCTCCTTACATACACCTCCCTCAGCCACTCTTTCATCATTTCCTCATCCATCCAGCCCTTTTGATTTGCCTTAATGATGACTCCTGATGGAAACTTCTCTTTAGGCAAAGTCTTTCTCTTAAAAATCACCATAGGCGGCAGTTTCTGTCCATTAGCATGGCAGCTAAGCACAACAGTAAAAGAAGACTTTTCGTGCCCCGTTGTGCGTATCGCTACCGTGCCGGTCCCCTTCTTCTCCACAGTGTGACTCACCGGGATGTCGAAAGTTAGCGGCACCTCGTCCATGTTAGTGATGTGGCTGGGCTGGATGTGTTTGTCGGCGATGTGTTTGCTGCAGTAGGAGTGGAAGATGGCCAGCTTTTCATTATAATCCGCTGGAAGTTGCTGCGCTACCGTAGTTCTGGCCCGGATGGAAAAATGGCACCGTTTCATGAAACGAAAGCACCAAGACGGACCTCCTTGGAAATGTTCAATTTTCATTTCTTCTGCTAGCGTTACTGCTTTTAGTCGAATGGTGACCGTGGAAACGCTTCTCCCACTCGTTCTTTGTGCGATGATCCACTGCTCGAGTCTTTCCTCCAACTCGGGCCACCTCGCCTTATGTCCGCGGAAACTCAGCCGCGTCTTCTTCACCTGTCGGAGCTCGTTTTCCAGCTTCCTCCACTTGCGAACCATCGATTCATTAATCTTAAATTCTCTCGCGGCTGCTCGATTTCCATGTTCCTCCGCGTAGCTGATGGCCTTCAGTTTAAACTGTGCTTCATAAGCGTGTCTCTTCGCCATTTTCAGGGTTGTTAAAACAACGATGTTCTGCATAACGCACATACCCGTTCATTTATATACAATCCACGCCCACACTTCCCCCTTTAACGTTCTCATGGTGTTCACTACTACGTCCGCTTTACAACAACAACACACACACATACGGCGCACTGCACCATAGTGCGCGCCGCACATTTTGAAGAAAATCTAAGACTTTTATGTGCGCCTTATAGTCGTGAAAATACGGTATATAATTTTTTTCTTACTAAGAAACATTTTCAAATTGATTTTTATTTTGAAGGAGCTCAGTGGTATGTGAGTACTGCAGTGTGTACTCCATATAAATTCATGTTCTGTGTTCCTCGATGCTCGTGTTGCAAACATCATAGGTCTTGTTCTAACGTGTGAAATTCTGTTAGTTAAATCACATCACAAAGCAGGAATACAGGTACTAAGTTGATATATTCTTTTCATTTAGCCCAGGGTCAATAACCTGAGAAGATGACTATAGACTTCTACACTGAGTATTATGAACTTTGTACTATGTGATTACAAAACACCTTCACCAACAGCAGGTTCCTCATTATTTTTGCTTATTTGTGTTTTCTAATCTTTTGATGCAAAATGTCATGTCGTGACATCAGTCAAACAAATGTCTCTCATTTGAATAACTAGGGAATATTCCCTGTTTGCCGTGTAGGTATATTCTACAAGCTTTTCATTGTGTAACGTCGGGGCCTGGGGCCCTGTGCCCTTTGTCCTTCTCTTGTGGGCCACTCTTGCCTGGGGGGGATTCCTCTCTGCATTCTCCGTCGGGTGCTTTTTGGGCGGGGGCGGGGCTCTCTGGGGTGGTTCGCTGGGGTCTCCCCGGGCCTGGGGGGCTTCTGTCTGCCGGGGTGGCGGTGTCCGGGCGCGGTGGCCTCGGACCCCGGGGTGTCACCACGGGTCCCCCCACAACAGTTCCGGCCACACCCAGTGGACAAGCCACACACACTCACATACACGCACACACACACACACACACTTTCACTCCTCACGAAAGGTGCTTCTGAAGTTGCTTGTTGTCTGTCATCATTTGCTCAAACTTTAAAAATCATGTTCCTCTTTTGTTGTTGCCTCTTTGTTATTTCATGTTCCTGCTTCACGTTACTGTCTAGATAGAGCTGCTCAGGCTGGTTAAATCTAGGAAATCATCTTACTGTCTAGATAGAGCTGCTCAGGCTGGTTAATCTAAGAAATCATCTTACTGTTTAGATAGAGCTGCTCAGGCTGGTTCAATCTAATAACAGTTGGAAAGTATTTGGATGAGTGTGATTATTGCAAATAATATATGTAGCACAACAAGGACATTGTATGTTATCCCCTTCCCCCCACCCCCCTCCCCCCTCCCCCCTCGACTTTCTTCTCTCTCTTCTCTTCTCTCTCTCTTTGTGCGTTCCCCCCCGGTCGTGTACGGCAGCCATGCCAGCTTCTGACAGAGAAGGCAACAGGAGGAGACTCCAGGTCTCTCCCTGTTGCAAGACCAAAAACTGTTCTGACTCCGAAGGCTCTCAATCACATCATATTGTTGGCCCAAGCTGCCGAACAGGACAAGGGTAAAAAAAAAAAAAAAAAAAGGAAAAAAAAAAAGAAGGTGAAACAATAGTTCAACTGCAGTTAGTGAGCCGTAAATTCATTGTAGTCTAGCGAGGCTAAAACAGATTATTGCCTCTGATTATACAAATTAAATATATAAGTTGTTGGTGACAAGTATTCATAAAAGACTGGGACACTGCCCTTTCTGAAATGTTAATTTGAGCTTTAACCTAAAACTAAACCTTTAGGTACGATCAAACACATGGCAATCCTTCGCTCAGGTATTTCACTTAAACACAGGCTCATCATGAGGTGGAGATGGAATTGCATTTTTGCAATCGTTCATTTTAAAGCTTAATTCCTGATCAGGTTATTCATCTAAATGGAACATTAGGAAAAGTGTCAGTAAGAATAATGACCTTTAGAATATACTGGACTCACCACTGTCTCTGTAACCTCCGGAGCTCTTGGGAACACCGACAGTGGCTAAAGGCTGGTTTGGCTCATATCAGTTTTCAGCAGCTGTGACTGAACAACATGGTAACAAATAGTTGAACAAACCACACGCAAACAAAAAAGCTGGCAAAGACCACGGAGCAGGACTGAGGAACCGACAGCAAAAAGTGACAATGTGACCTGTTTATTTTTTTTCTTTCTTTTGCAGTGTTTTGACTGAATGGTACGGAAACATGAGCTGGGGAATGGGGAGGCTTTCCTGTGTGTTTATCCTGATGATTCCATAACCACAAGTGGCCTTCAGATGACACGGGGATTCTCACTGTCTTACCTTTGAGTTTGTTCTCTGGCAATGTAACTAACAAAATGGAATCATCTGATCCTTTCTAGTTGCAATTATTCCCGTCAGGTAATACATTTTATGTTTTCATTTTATTCATTTCATTTTGAATTGCTTAACATATTAAGATTTTAATTCATAAAATTGAAATTCATAAATGAAACTTTGACATGTTGCTGCAACATTGTGTTTAACTATTGTGTAGAAATAAATACAGTTTTCATTTGAATTTGCTTGTGTTTCCTGATGGCTTCATGAGCATTCAACACAGAAGTACACGCTACTTTGAGCTGTGTGTGTGCCTATATTCTATTCAGACTGTTGTGTCAACGGTTTTCTTCTTATTTCCCCTCACAGTACCAAAAACATACATTTTAGGCCAATTGGTGACTGTGAATATGTGTGGGTATATATGTGTGATTGACTGTCTGTGTCCGGACTGGTAACCTGTTCAAGTTATACAGTAGTGCCCTCACCCAAAGTCAGCTGTGATCGGCCCTGTAGCCAATGAAGACCATGGATGTAAAGTCTAATAATAAATAATTGATGCTCATATTCAGATGTACGTCGTGTGTTTCTGACACTAATGTCTGACAACTGTAAGTAAAGATAATAAGTAATTTTATTTTCTGGTTTCACAGCTGCACTAGATGAAGCTCTTGAATATAATAAGGAGTTGGAAGCCAGGCTGGAGAATGTGGATTTGTCTCCCATGCTTTTTACTCGCGACTGTGTTTCTGATGAGCAGATCCGGTTCTACACCAAATTCCCATCTGAGAGGGTTCCGGATCTTCTGGGAGTCCATTGCTCCACCTGCATCCCGCCTCATATACTGGACCAGAGCTCAGACAATAGGAGATGAAGCCTGAACCCAGCGCTGCCCCAGAATGCCTCTGATTGATGAGTTTTAATGTTCTCCTTCAGGGTGGCTGTGGGCCTGAAGGAGCAGCTTATTGACGTGTTCGACACTATTTACACTATTTACACTATTTACAGTGATTCACACAACTTGAGATTTAATGTTCAAAACACAAAGTGACAAAAGGTCATTTATACATTTTAATATGATCATTACTGCATTGAAATAAACACATTAATGGTATTGAAGTAAAACGTGTCCAGTTTTGATTTCATCTGGTCAGTGAACGATTCATCACGCCGCTCTCGCTCAACAGTTATTGTTCTAAATGTGTCAGTGACAAAGTGGCACCATTCCAATCTGGTGATAACCAGCTGACCCTGTCCCTGGCAGTAGTATGTGTGTGAACGCCTCAGACTTGTGTGGCCATCCTGAACCTTGAGGTAAGCAACCTGGGACACATCATCTGTTTGGGACTCACTCCAAAGTTGGGAGGAAATCTAAAAGGAGAGCTCTGAGTGGTTGGGACTCCAGTTGGCATAGTTTTCCTCCTGATGTCAGGATGTCGGGATCAGGAAGTGGTCCTACAAACACATGAGTGACATCATCACAGTAAGTTATGACAAAGGAAACATTACAAGCATAAAAACATTACAAACCAATAAATGACACCTGTGTAAGCTCTGCACAGCTGGACTGCACACATCTGTTTCCCCCACCACCTCACTGGCAGGTTCAGGATGGAGCCCCTTACAAGAAATAAACAAATATGACAAATAAATAAAGGGACAGGTGAGCAATTTGGTCGGACATGGAGGGATAGATTTGTGAGAGCTAAGATTTTTACTTAAATTGCTAAAACTACTAAGGAGATTGTCACATACTAAATGATATTACAAAAGGAAAACAATGGTTCCTCTTTTTTTTTTACCTGTGTTCTTGGTCTGGTCCCTCTGTGTAGATGACTTGTGCAGGTCAGTGCAGGAGGAAGCGTTGGCAGCTGGAGCTGGGAGGAGTGTGCAGGCTGATCCAGGAGTTCAACTACATGGTTGTTAAAGCCTTTACCAGCTGCACAACTACAGGAATAAACCAACAACTCAGCTTGTCAACACCCAGTGAGATCTAAAACAGAGAAGTGTTTTTAGCACATATATAGAAATTAATACTTGTTAAAACATAATTAGCTTTAATCAAGTCCCAGAATCCAGAGCAGCAGAAGAGGAATAGTAAGCTCTCTGTCATACAGGAGTGTCCATCGTACATGAAAGTTCTTCAGCTCTCATCTGACAGCTGAAGAACAGGAAGTCAAACTACTGAACATGAGCCCAGCGACTCTCTGACTGTTTCAACCTGCAGTCTGTGAGGTTCCTCATGGTTCCTCATGGAGCTGAAGCATGGAGCTCTGACCACTACCTGTCCCTCCATGGTTCCTCATGGAGCTGAAGCATGGAGCTCTGACCACTACCTGTCCCTCCATGGTTCCTCATGGAGCTGAAGCATGGAGCTCTGACCACCACCTGTCCCTCCATGGTTCCTCATGGAGCTGAAGCAGGGAGCTCTGACCACCACCTGTCCCTCCATGGTTCCTCATGGACCTGAAGCATGGAGCTCTGACCACCACCTGTCCCTCCACAATATGTGATACTAGAAGCCTGCAGAAGCAAAGCAGGGTGAAGGTGAACATCTGGCATCATCATCATCACTTTTCTATATTATAATAGCAAACACATATCAGAATGTTAAAATATCATTTAAAAGTCTAGATCATGCCTCTAATAAATACCTCTAATAATTTAGCAGACGAGATGAGGCTCCTTAGTCACCATGTTTATCTTCATCATATGTTGTAGCTAGCGCCGCGGTTAGCTCACTGAACTCCGTCTTTTCTTACCTTGATAGCTGTGGAGATATTCTTCATGGATGAACTTATACCCTTCTTCAAGTGTATTTGTTCATGTATTCCCCGCTGCGATGGCCTCCGCATCAGTAAATGAAAAAGCTGGCAAGTTCAGGAGCGTCGGTGAAAAGATAAGGTCCATTTTCAATGAGACACAAACAGGAAGTGATTGAGCTCCACGAGGCGCTACTTCAGGTTGTCGTGAAAAAGGTCTATGTGAAGCTGCAGGGCCATGGGAAGCTCATTTCCACACTATTTGACAATGTCAAAACTTTCCAGCAAAAACTTGAACTGCTGCAGGGACAGCTCAAACAGGGACATCTCACCCATTTTCCCGCCTGCAAGGCGCTTGTAGACGACACAGACGGGCGCCACGTTTTACGTCACCTGCGTTCAAACAAGAACCATAACATCATAAATAAACTCAGACAGGAATTCGAACACCGCTTCTCCGACTTCAGGGTCCATGAGAAGTCATTCAACCTCTTCCAAAATCCTTTCTCATGTGTCCCTGAGGAAGAGCCTGCAGAAATGCAGTTTGAGCTCATTGACTTACAGGAGACGTCACCCAGCTTTAAAGCAGCCAACCAGATCTGGAGTCAACTTCCTCTCCAGAAAACTCTGAACTGGCTGCTGCAAGACGTCTGGCCTCAAGTCCAGGCTGCAGCTTCTTCTGTCCCAACTGATAATGAAAATTACTCATCATTATTTATTGTCCATGGAAGGTTCTTACTATTGTGGAGAATGTTGACCACAGCAGAGCAGCACCAGTAAAGTCTGGTTCCACTGAGATTTGAACTCAGATCACTGGATTCAGAGTCCAGAGTGCTAATCATTACACCATGAAACTACAGAGAGCAGCACAGCATGGTGCATTCATG